>NC_058133.1:103763512-103799825 GCF_016433145.1 Gracilinanus agilis | reverse complement strand
CCTTCCTTCCTTCCTTCCTTCCTTCCTTCCTTCCTTCCTTCCTTCCTTCCTTCCTTCCTTCCTTCCTTCCTTCCTTCCTTTATACTGTATAAATGGAACACATCCAAGATCATATGGCTAATTAATAGCAGAGACGAGATTCAAATCTAAGTGTAGACAATGGCAAGTATTGCTAACTCTAATATAGTCATGAGAAATCTGGAGCTCTGAAAGATTCAGCGATTTGTCCATAGGCAAACTCCTATTTAAATATCTGACCTCAGATTCAGACTCTGGTCATCTGACTTCAATCCTATACTCTATGACCTCCATGACTCCCATTGAAACTCTTAAATGTTTCTTTCTCTTTAGTATTCATATCCCTTGACCCTTCAAAAGTCCTTCACATTCTTCAAAAAGGTTTTGGGAAGGAGGAGCTGGATGGCTCACTAGGTAGAGAGCCAGACTTAGAGATGGGAGGATCTGAGTTCAAATCTGACCTCAGACACTCCCTAGCTGTGTGACCCTGGGCAAGTCACTTAACCCCCATTGCCTAGACCTTACTGCTCTTCTGCCTGAGAACCAATACACAGTATTGATTCAAAGACAGAAAATAAGAGTTTAAGAAAAAAAAGAGGGGTGCATAGTTCTAGAATCATCCATATGATGCTTTAGTCAACACTGCACCCAAGTTACTGACTTGAACATAAGAAATGCAATATAAGATATAACCCAGGAAATATATGATAAAAAAAATAAATGTAGTAAACTTAACCACAATTGCCTAGCCTTTACTGCTCTTCTGCCTTGGGACCAATAATTAGTTTCAATTCTAAGACAGAAGGTCCTAGAAAAAAAAAAAGGAACTAGACCAGATATGTTGCAATAATAAGGTAGAAGAAATAGTTCAAGTACTGCACCAATATTTATGGAATGTTAGAAGATATGGAGGAAGCCTCCAGAAAGTTGGATAGATTTTCTATGAAGGAATCACGGGAAAGTATGACTAGCTATTGCCTAAGCTAAGATGGGAGGGAATATGATTTTCATTAACATGGAGGAATTAATTTGCTGAAGGTAGAAATAATAGGATACTTGGAGTGTGTGACCGTTCCATTTTGTAATTTGTAATAGATGAAAGAATAGTCGGGCATGGACTGTTGTGCACCCTAACTCTGGGAGAGCAGGTTTCTCAAGGTTCATAGAAAATCTAGATAGACTCTAATGACCTAGAGTTGTACGAGGAAAGACAGTCCAGAAGGGATAGGAGGTTCTTTATGAATTTTTTTTAGAACTTTTACCTTCCACTTTAGAATCAATACTTTATATTGATTCCAAGACAGAAGAGCACTAAGGGCTAGGCAATGGGGGCTAAGTGACTTGCCCAGGGTCATCCAGCTAGGAAGGGTCAGAGGTCAGATTTGAACCCAGGACCTCCTGTGTTTAGGCCTGGCTCTCAATCCACTGAGCTACCCAGCTGTCCCCTCTTTATGAAATTTTGAAGATACAAAGCATAATGAGGCTAATGAGAAAGAAAAACAGATTTGTCTAAAGCAGTGATGGGCAAACTTTTTAAAGAGGGGGCCAAAGGAAAGGAAATGCTCATCTGTCAGTCTGTGTCTAAGGCAACTCTTTCGAAGTTTCATTGTATTGTATCCTACTCATTGTATTCCTCGGATTAGGAATAATGTCCCCAGGCTGGATAGAACATTTCAGGGGGCCGCATCTGGCCCGTGGGCCATAGTTTGCCCATCACCAGTCTAAAGCAATCAATGTGGGTGAACACAGGGAATTCAAGGACTGGCTTAGAAACATGGCCAAGTGATGGAGTGCCATTCCATTCCAAAGCATCATCTTGTAAGAAGAGCGTCAGGCATCCTAAAGCTTACAGTGAATTGAGGTTGTGGATGAAAGCAAGAAGAAACAACAAGAATAACAATAATTTCTAAGTGATTGTGACGCTGTGGTAGTCTGAGAGTGTACTTGACGGGTATCTGATGGGGCACTGAAGTAGACCAAGCACTGGGCACCCCCCTCCTTCCCCAGGTTTATACGTTGCCTTCCATAAGCCTGCAGAAGACAAGGGGCCAAGGGAAGACTCTCCTATATGTTTTTGAGAGATTCTCAAGGGTGTGAATTTTCTGTCGGGTAGGTTGACACACTGCCTGGCAAAACAGAAACTTGTGCCCACTAGATTCTTAATCTAGACCAAGAGATGGTTCTCAGTTACTAGAAAATTAATTAACTAGAGGTGCTCCTATCTTCACCCCAAATCTGGACTTCTACTCCATCGATGATTCCCACAGACTCAGAAGATAATGGCACTCACTTCACAGTGGTAACATTGTTTATTATTTAGAACAAAAATACAAGCAAAATAAAATAACTCCTTAGATAGGAAGCCTCCACCCAAAAGTCCTGCTTAACTGTCCAGGTTTTCTTCCTGTAGGACATTTCTGAAGCACTTGGCCCACTGTGGATTATGGGAATGATCGGGGTGGGGAGGGTATTGCAAATCTGGGACCCCATGCTGAGATTTCTTATTGTGAGCATGTAGAAACAGAAAACATAGAAGGGTACGACAGTCTTATCACCATGCACTTGGTGGTCCCAAATTTCTCTGGGCCTGCGCTGCCCTATCATTGGGATCCATCCTGTTCCAATAATAAGTAGTTTTAAGGTCTGTAAGATCCTCACACCAACCTAGGGAAGTAGGTGTTATTATTATTCCCATTTAACAGATGAGGAAATTGTGGCTAAGAGAAACTAACCCTAAGATGAATTACACACAGAGTTATATAGCTATGAAATGGCTGAGACAGAATTTGAATTCAGGTCTTCCTGATTCCAAGTCTAGCACTTTATTCACAGTCCTACTTTAACTGCTTCCAATCTCCACTGATTGGTCTTGATCACAGTACTCCCTGATCACAATCTCTTTTTCTAGTCAGGAATTTTGGGAGACTTCTGGCCCCTCCCAGCTTCTATTAAGTATGAAGTTCATTATGGAATTATCTGCAGTGATATATCTGAAAAAGAAAAAGATTAAAGAAGGGACCAAGGGCAGCTGGGTGGCTCAGTGAAGGGAGAACCAGGCCTAGAGATGGGAGGTCCTGGGTTCAGATCTGGCCTCAGACCTTGGGCAAGTCATTTAATCTCCGTTGCCCAGCCCTTGCTTCTCTTCTGCCTTGGAACCTAAGCTTAGTATTGAGGCTAAGAGGGAAAGGAAGGGTTAAAAAAAAAAAAAGAAAGAAGGGATTGACAGGTTGTTGCTCAGAGTAGATGGGATGATGATGACCAATGACTGAGTAGGCTATTATAATATCATTTTTTTTTAAAAACCCTTGTACTTCGGTATATTGTCTCATAGGTGGAAGATTGGTAAGGGTGGGCAATGGGGGTCAAGTGACTTGCCCAGGGTCACACAGCTGGGAAGTGGTGAGGCCGGGTTTGAACCCAGGACCTCCTGTCTCTAGGTCTGACTCTCACTCCACTGAGCTACCCAGCTGCCCCCTGAGTAGGCTAGTAGAGAAAGCAAAATAATAATAATGACTAGCATTTGTTTTTTTTTTTTTAACTCTTACCTTCCATCTTGGAGTCAATACTGTGTATTGGCTCCAAGGCAGAAGAGTGGTAAGGGTAGGCAATGGGGGTCAAGTGACTTGTCCAGGGTCACACAGCTGGGAAGTATCTGAGGCCAGATTTGAACTCAGAACCTCCCATCTCTAGGCCTGACTCTCAATCCACTGAGCTACCCAATTGCCCCCATGACTAGCATTTCTATAGCATTTCAAGGTTCATGAAGTGCTTTACAAACAACCCTGTAATAAGATGCTATTATTATACCCCATCCCCATTTTACAAATGAGGAAACTGAGGCTGGAGTTGTTGAGTGACAAGAGTAGGATCTGAGTTTATGTATTACTAACTCCAAGTGCTCTCTTCATAGTACCACCTCGCTGCTAATAGCAGCACAGTACAATGGAAAAAGAATGGAGTCAAAGGGCATGGGTTTAAGTCCTCCCTTTTATGCTTACTCCCTAGGTGACCTTGGTCTAGTCAACTACCCTCCCTGGGTCTCAGTTTCTTTATCTATAAAATGAGGAGGCTGAATTAGCCTCTAAGAGCCTTTTCACTTTGGGCTCCATAAACTATTTTCTTCTGTTTTCTCTCCATGCCAGGAGAATGACCTTTGAGCTGGGGACAGAAGAGCAAAAGCTATTGGGGAGTCGATGACCAAAATAAGTGAGGAGAGAAGAGGGCACCAAGATGCCCTGTCACCAGGCCCTGATGAACTGGGCTACTGAAGGAGCTGGCAGATGGGATTGAGCCCCTGCCAAGATAGCTGGGAGGGAGGTGGGTGAGTAGATGGGAGGATGTAGCTAGCACATTGGCACCAGGAAGGTGCCCCTGCCCACACGACCAAGAGGCATTGAGAAGCCCCTCAGGCTGGTGGATTGAGTGTATCACCACCTGGTGGACAGATTATCTATCACATGGCATCAGTGCTGAGAGATCATGGAGAATAAGAGTAGAGGCAGCAAATGCTATCCAAGTTTTGAAGAAAGGAAAGAGAATGGAGCCTCAAAACCATGGTCAATGAAATGGACTCCAATCTTCGCTAGAATTATAGAGTGTATTAATGAGATGATTAATGAGCATCTGGAAAAACTGCAAAGCACTTGCATGCTTTCACTGGCAACTTTTTTCCTCTCTATTGATGGGGCTACTTAATTGATAGATCAGGGGAATGCGGATGATATATTTTAACAAAGCATTTGACAGTCTTTTATGATATTCTTGTGGTGAAGTGAGGTGGTTTAATCAATAGAACTCTTTTTTTCCCTCCTAAACCCTTACCTTCTGTTTTAGAATTGATAATAAGTATTGGTTCCAAGGCAGGAGAGATGTAAGGGCGAGGCGATTGGGGTTAAGTGACTTGCCCAGGGTCACACAGCTAGGAAGTGTCTGAGGCCAGTTTTGAACCAAAGACCTCCCATCTCTAGGCCTGGTTCTCAATCCACTTAGTCACCCAGCTGCCTCAAATAATATTTTTAAGTAGATTCCATATTGGTGTGAACAGTTGGGCCCATAGTAGTCTTTAATGGTTTAGTGTCATCATCTTGGAAGCAACTGTTTAGGGAAGGACCTCAACCATCTGTGATTCAATATTTTTGTCACTGATTTGGATAAAGGGACAGATGGCACACTCATTGATGTGAAATTAGGAAGGATAACAAATACATGGGATGAAAGAGGCAGAATTCAAAAGATCTTGATATTGGGCCAAAGTGAATAAGATGAAGTTTAAATAATTGTACTTGGGTCAGAAAAAAATCTGCTTCTTAGGTGCAAAATGGCAGCCTGAGGGGCTTCTCAAAGCCTCTTGGTCATGTGGGCAGGGGCACCTTCCTGGTGCCAATGCACTATGTCTGGTTAAGCTATAGCTCATTCATGAAAGGTCTCAGGTTTTAGGAGATATATAATAAATATTAATGTAAAGTCTTACATTGGGTTCAGAAAATCAGTATTATAAGGACAAGCTGGAAAAGGCTAGATAATTGTTCATTCAAGAAAGGTCCAGGAGGCTTAGTGCACAGAACCTCAGTATAATAATTTTAAAAAATAATCCTGGGGCAGCTGGGTAGCTCAGTGGATTGAGAGTCAGACCTAGAGACGGGAGGTCCTAGGTTCAAATCCGGCCTCAGCCACTTCCCAGCTGTGTGACCCTGGGCAAGTCACTTGACCCCCATTGCCTACCCTTACCAATCTTCCACCTATAAGTCAACACACAGAAGTTAAGGGTTTAAAATTTAAAAAAAAATAATCCTTACTTTCTGTCTTAGTAACAACCACTGGAAGACAGAAGGAAAGTGGCTAGGCAAATGGGAGTAAGTGACTTGCTCA
Source organism: Gracilinanus agilis (assembly GCF_016433145.1). NCBI lineage: Eukaryota > Metazoa > Chordata > Mammalia > Didelphimorphia > Didelphidae > Gracilinanus > Gracilinanus agilis. Next base: position 103,793,939 of record NC_058133.1, on the reverse strand, counting down.
GGGTCATAGAGCTAGGAAGTTGTTGAGGCTAGATTTGAACCATGGTCCCCTACCCCTTCCCCAATCCTCACCTGTTCAACTCCAGGCCTGGTGCTCTATCTACTGAGCCACCTGGCTGCCCCCTCGATATAATGCAACAGTACGGTGTGGTAGTCTAAAAGGCTAATGTGATTTTAGGATACATTTAAAGAAGGACATTGCCAAGAAGTAGGGAGGTGATAGCGCCATTGCTCCAGTCATATCCAGAGAATCATGTTGACTTATTGGGCACCATATTTTAGGGAGGATGTTGACAAGTTGGAGAAAAGCCAGAGGAGGGGAATCATGGTACTGAAGAGACTTGCCCTATAGTGATTTCCTGAAGGAACAGATGATACTTAGCCCAGAGAAGAGAAGACTTAGGAGTAACAATCAAAAGTATTTGAAGATTCTTAGAGAGAAGAGGGATGAGATTTATTCTGTTTACACAGTATCTGCTGTGCCACTTATGCTCCCAGGAGTCAAAGAGAACTAAGTCCAAATTCTGCCACAGTCACTTAGTAGCTGAGTTTTCTTGGGTAAGTCATTTAACATCTCTGGGCCCCAGTTTCCTCCTCTCTAAAGTAAAGATCTTGGATTGAGGTATATAAAGTCCCATTTAGCTCTAAATCATGGTCATTCTGACTCTCCAAGTACATACCTTGGTGGTACAGTGGATAGAAGTCTAGATCTGGAGTCAGGAAGACATGGGTTAAAATCTAGCCTCAGACACTTCTTAGCTGTGTGGCCCTGGGCAAGTCACTTAACCCAGACTGCCTAGCTCTTGGCACTCTTCTGTATCAGAACCGACACAGACAGAAGATAAGGGTTTAGAGAAAGAAAAAATAACAGTCCTTTGCCATAGGAAGCTCACACTCTAATAAGGGAATGCACACACAAGAGGGTAGTGGTAGCCATGGAAGGGAGTTTTGGTCTAAACTCCAGACAATCACCAGGGTTGTGAATGGAGCCACAGGGCAGTAGGTTGCCTAGTAGCAATGATATATTGCTTTATTGTCCCCAGGGCAAAATAGGTATGGGAGAGGGTCACAAGATGCTCATGGGTCACATATCACAAGATGCTCATGCAGGGCAGGTCCTGGCATCCTGGTAGATGGGAAGTGTCACCTGCTCTAGGGCTGACTAGCCAGAGTGAATTGAGATGAGTTTGAGCTTCCCCCTCAGCCACAATCAGGTCAGTTCAGATGAGCAGATGAAGTCCCCTGGGAGGTAGGGCTGACCTCTAGATGTCAGGTCCATCGGATTGTGAGTTCTGCTGGGGAGAGAGGAGCAGTAGCAGGGCAGATGGCAACGTGTTTGCACTGGGTAGGCTCTGGTGGATGGCTTCCAGGGGGAGGCTAGGTCATATTCTTAACTAGAAATCTTTAAGAATTAACATCCTCAGGGCAGCTAGGTGACTCAGTGGATAGAGAGCCAGGTATAGAGACATGCTAGGTTCAAATTGAGCCTCAGCCGTTTTCTAGCAGTGTGATCCTGGGCAAGTCACTTAAACCCAGACGCCTAACCCTTACCACTCTTCTGCCCTGGAACCAATACTTAGTATTGATTCTAAGATGGAAAGTAAGGATTAAAGAAAAAAAAAAAGAATTAACACCCTTATCTTGAAATTGATAAGAATTCAGCCCTTCATGTCCCACAGTGAATCCCCAAAGGAAACAAGCACCTTTAAATATAATGGGTGAAGGGAAAGTTTGAGTCAATATTTAAGTTTTTATGATCACAAGAGACTTCTCACAGGGGGAAAGGAACCTCACTATTGTGAGTGGGGTGGAGAGATGAGCTCATTTGTTTGTGCTGAATCAGGGGCCATCTTGTTTGGAGGGAGGAACTTCCAGGGGGGAAAACAAAACAAGGGAAAAATTCCAAACCACTGATGATGCTCCTTAAGAAGGAGAAGGGAAGAAAATGAAAAATAAGAAATGAGTTGGCTGGACTAAAACCCTTCCAGAGGATACTGGCCATTTCCTGGTGCCTGAGGAATGGTTGGGGGTGGGGAGGCTGACCTTTTCCAATGAAACCATCAGTTCTGTCATTCTGGAGTTCCCCGATTCCCTGGCCGCACACACTACTATGGGAGGTAATGAACTGTTATCCATCCTCAGGGAATCAAAGACCCTGTGGATCCTATTCCATTCATTCCCTTGCCACCCCCCACCAGTGCCGGGTGGAGAATCTCCCTTCCAGAAGAAGGTCTCCAAAGGACACTATGGAAAATCCTTGGTGAAAGAAATACTCGAGGTGGTGGGGGACAGTTAGGTGGCTCAGCAGATAGTCAGATCTATAGAGGAGAGACCCTGGGTTCAAATCTGACCACAGACACTTCTTAGTTGTGTGACCCTGGACAAGTCACTTAACCCCCATTGCCTAGTCCTTATCGCTCTTCTGCCTTGGAAGCAATACACAGTACAGATTCTAAGATGGAAGGTAAAGGTTTAAAAAAAAAAAACAACAACAACAACCAAAAAACCAAAATACTCTGAGTTGGAGACAGAAAAATAGACTGAGCCCTTGAGGCTTGGTTTCCTCAGGTGCAAAATGAGAGGACTGAATTAGCTCTACCTTCCCTTCAGTTCTTAATCTCTTATCCTGAGATCCCATGAACTTGCCCACTCATAGTCTTCCCTTGGCCCTCAAAGTCTCAAAACTGGCCTTTGCTGGGCCCTCAGACCTACTGGGTGCGTGTTGTCAGCTTTCTTTGCCCTTCACATCAACTCTGAAATGGAGCTGCTCCCTTGAGATGGTCCTTGGCAGGGGACTCTAACACCAGGTCAGCTCCCAGACTGTCCTAAGACAGCTCACTCTGGAACAGCTGCAGCACCTAATGCCAAGGGGCCACCAGGTGGCTGGGTGGGGGGCAGAGACCCGAAGGACAGGCTGAGCTGAGAAAGGAGAGGCAAAGGCTTCTTACAGCTGGGATAGGGATGTCCCTGTAGGGACCAGAGAGGGGCTATCTGGATATCATTTCCAGGAGACAAGGTAGTTCAGGGTGGTGTGCGTGTGTGTGTTTGTGGTTGTTGCGGGGCAGGACAGGGAGGACTTAGGAAGAAGATACCACACATTCCAGGGGTGCTTTCCTTGTGAATAAGCATCCTGATCAAGGAGCAACAGGAGCCTGGGCACCAGTTAGAACAAGGTCTTTTAAGGAACTCTCAGTCCTTGGCACCCAGCACCCCCCTTTCCCCTGAGGGAAGGAAGCTTAGAGCCCCCAGACCGAAGAAGGCACTGATGCCTAGGCAGAGAATCTCAGCCAGACAGAAGTCACTGCTCTGAGCCCCAAGATCATTCAGGGGATACCTTTGTCCCCTCCAGACAATGGATTAGGGAGGCTGGCAATGAAACTGCAGGACTGGCAACACCAAAGATCACGGTCCAGTTCCATGCTGAGTGTTGGTCTTGCTCTGGTACCCAGCCCATGTAGCTTTAATTATTGACTATATTCGCTTGACAGCGGATCCATTCTGGTTTGCGGGGAGGAAAGGGGAATTTCCCTGGTCTGGATCTTGGCAATGGTGGTGGGGATTGTCTCCATCCATTCCCCTGCAGGCACTACCACATCCCAAGCCGATGTGGCATGGAGAGGAATCCTCACTGATTCTGAAAACTCTACAGAAGAAAAAGGGATCCTGCCTTTGGCCACCCACATGCTTTCTAACTCTGTGTAACATCTAACCTGTCGGCTGCCTCTCGCCTTTCTTTGTCGAGATCCTGCCCCGTACTCTGGTGCCCAAGTCACACTGAGCCTGGTTTATGCTACGATAGGCATAGCCTCCCCTTCAGTTAACTGGGTCTTTGCAAAGGAAAGTGAAGGAGAGAGCCAAATTCTAGTAAGAAGTGACCTTATAGATCTTCTAGTCCAACTGCCTCATTTTACAGATCAGAAAACTGAGACCTAGAAAGGTGAAGAAGCTCGTCTATGGTCCTAAGCGGAGACCCGAGCCTAGGTCTTCTCCAGCTTTCTTTTCTGCATGCCATTCTGTTTGAGGGAGTGATTGGCATTTATAAAGAGGAACATATCACTATGGAGCGCCAAAAAGATTCATAAAAACAGCGCAGATTTTCTTCTCTCCCTTGTTAAGAATAAGGATTCAGATATGATGATGATGATGCGATAGCTGGGTAGAGTAGTGGATAAGGTGCAGAGCCTGGAGTCAGGAAGACTCATCTTCATGTATTCAAATCTGGCAAGTCAGTTAACCCTTTTGGCCTCAGTTTCTTCATCTGTAAAATGAGCTGGAGAAGAAAATGGCAAACCACTCCAGTCTCTTTGCCAAGAAAACCCAAATGGGATCATGAAGAGTCAGGCATGACTAAAAAGGGCTTTGCACAGTACCAGGCATCTGATGATGGTGATATTTCCCCTCTTCCTCCTGGGTAATCAGGGAGTATTTCCCAGAGAAGGTCGTATAAAGACTCATAAAAAGAGGGAAGAGGGGGCAGCTGGGTAGCTCGGTGGATTGAGAACCAGGCCCAGAGACAGGAGGTTCTAGGTTCAACTCTGGCCTCTGCCACTTCCTAGCTGTGTGACTGTGGGCAAGTCACTTGACCCCCATTGCTTAGCCCTCAACATTCTTTTCTTCTTAGAACCAATACTCAGTACTGATTCTAAGACAGAAGGTAAGGGTTTAAAAAATAAAAAAAGAAAAGAAAGAAAAGAAAAGAATAAGAGGGAAGAGACATTGTGCTGTGTCCCTCTTGCTCCGTAGAAGGAAGTTATCTAAACAGATAAAAATAAAGCCAGGGGACAGACACCCATCAGTTTCTTTATGTGACTAAGAGAGCCAGTGGGAGGAACTATGGGGGAAATTCAACTTAATTCAGCTCAGTTCATAGAATAACAATGGTAGAACTTACTATGTACCAGCTAAGTGCTTTCATAAATATTTTGTTTGATCCTCACAACAAGTCTGGGAGCTAACAACAGAATAATAATAACATTTCTATAGCACTTAGAACATGCCAGGCACTGTGTTACAAACTTTACAAATATCTCATTGGATCCTCACAAGAAATCTGGAAGGCAGATGCTACTATTTATCACTCCCATTTTACAGTTGAAGAAACTGAGGCAAAGAGAAGTGAAGTGTCTCACCTAAGGTACAAAACTAAGAAGTATCTGAGGCTGGATTCAAACTTAGGTCTTCTAGACTCCAGACCCAGGTGGTCTCTCCATTGTGCCACCTAGGATCACGGCAATACCCTTCAACAGAAATGTAGTAAGAGCCTGCAATTTTCTGGGCACTGTGATCAGCGAGGGGTGCCATCCCTCACCCCACCCGTTGTTTTTCAGCCCTTACAATATTCTCATGGGGTCCCCAGAGCACTTTGGAGGCCATCTTTTCTAGCCATCTGACTCCAAGCAGGACTTCTCAGTCCATAGTACCCAGCAGGGCCCTGGAGTGGGGGTAATCATAGGAATCTCGTCTTTTGTAGGGGCTTTGGCTCTGTGGCTGGGGCCAAATTGTGACCAGTATCTAGACTAGGATGGATTTCCCCATAAATGAGGTCTGTGAACATCATGCTCCTCTTCCTAGAGATGTCCCCAAGGAGAGAGATGCTGCGGCTCTGCATCACACCTTTCTGGGCTTCCCACCCTGCTTTATGTCTAACCTGAATCCCTCTAACTCCAAGAGATGAGGCTGAATGGAGCCTGGCCTGGAGATCAGATAAATGAGCCTCTAGAGGCCTCTGGGGAGTATTCGGCCACCCATCTCAGAATAAGGGGGTCAAACAGAGGGCTCAGTGTTCCTTTGTCGAGAGGCATACGGGAGACAGCTCTGGTTTGTGCCCAAAAGAGCTCAGTAACTCTGAACGCCGAGATCCCAGGCCAGGGAGGGATTTGGTCTCCTTTTCCTTTTAAGGAAATGTCTGAGAGATTCTGAGAGCTGCGAGCTGCAACAGGCCCCAACCCGGCTCATTCCGAACTATTTGGAGGAAATGGCAGATTAATTGGCCACCTTCCCCCTTTCCCAGCCCTCCCTACCACCAACCTGTTTTTCATTAGATTCTTTTTAAAGGTCTAGCACGCCTGCACTGTAACAGACACATGGAAGGGCCCACATGGCGAGGGCCCTCCAAGTGGGCTCTAAGGAACCCTTGGCATCATCTGAGGGTCCAGAGATAACAAAGGGGGACCGGAGGTACCAGGTGAAGGTTAATGGCTCCAGGAGGGATCGGGCTGATGAGGAGGGAAGAGGATTTATTCTTTGATCACCTCCAAAGTCCTTTGAACTCTTGATTCTATGAGTCAAGTCATGGTAAAAGTATGGGGGTTCTTGGAGGAAGGTCCTGTAGGAGGGAAGAGACAGCTAAACAGCGTAGGGGGAGAAGTTCTGGTTTGGGGGATGGGGAGGAAAAGGAAGGAAGGAGACCAAAATGGAAGCCTAATGCTTAGAGACCAACTTTGGCTTGGCTGTGAAGGAGTTGGCATGGAAGAAGACTATGGTGATAGGACAGGCAGGACAGGGAAACTGCCAAGAAGAGCTAATCCTGCTGCCCCAAGAGTCAGGGTTTTTTTTGTGTGCGTATGGATGGTCGAGGGAGAAAGAAGGGTCCAAGGGAAAGATGAGGAGACAGAGGGTCAAGGCCACCTATGGTTCTCTCTCCTAGACTACTCCTAATGCCAGGTCACAGCTGGATAGCCTCATGAGTAGTCAGTATTCTTGGAACGGGCATCCTGGACAGGTACCTTTGCTCTGAAAGTTCAGAGAATCCACCAGTAGATAATGCAGGTGAAATACTTTGTAAACCTTTTGTGCAGTTATTTTTCAGTCATGTATGACTCTCCTTGACTCCATTTGGGGTTTTCTTGGCAAAGATACTCAAGTGGTTTTCCATTTCCTTCTCCAGCTAATTTTACAGATGAGAAACTGAGGCAAACAGAGTGAAGTGACTTGCCCAGGGTCATACAGCTAGTCAGAGCCCACTTGGAGGGCCCTCGCCATGTGGGCCCTTCCATGTGTCTGTTACAGTGCAGGCGTGCTAGACCTTTAAAAAGAATCAGTGCCTGGATGTATGATTTCATTGAGACGGGCAACACACCGGTGAGGAAATTCTCTTTACCAATACAGACTGGCACCTTCTTTGAGTTATAGTAGCTGGATGGTATAGTGAATAGAGCAATGGATCAAGTGTGATGAAGACCGAGTTCAAATCCTGCCTCAGACACTTACTAGCTGTGTGACCCTGGGCAAATCACTCAACCTTTACTCAGTGGATTGAGAGCCAGGTCTAGAGATGGGAAATCCTGGGTTCAAATCTGCCCTCAGACACTTCCTGGGCAAATCACTTAGCCCTCATTGCCTAATCCTTACCACTCTTCTGCCTTGGAACCAATACACAGTATTGATTCTAAGACAGAAGGTAAGGGCTGAAAAAAAAAAAGCCCCTACCACGCAGGGATGTTGTGAGGATCAAATGAGATAACGTATGTAGAGTGTACTGGAAACTTTAAAGCACTATATAAATATTGACTGTTATTATTGGAGCTACACAGGGCACTGAGAAAGTAAGTATTTTGCCTAGGATTACACAAGCAGTACGTGCCAGTCAGAACTTGATCAGGTCTTCTGATGCTGAGGCTGCTTCTCAGTTATTAGGAAGAGGGATTCCTTCATAATATCATAATATCAATCAAATGATCTAGATGACTGCCGAAGTCTCTTCCAGCTCTTAAATTCTACCATTCATTAGATTGCTCAATAGTACCCAGCAAGGCACTGGGGTTAACTGTCCAGATCTCATTTTTGTGGTGCCTTTGGCTCTGTGGCCGGGGCCAAGTCATGAGCAGTATCTAAACTAGGATGATTTCCCCATAAATATGGTTCATGAACGTCACATAGCCACCTCCCTACCCTCTTCCCACCTGAGGATCTTTGGGTCCGGGCCCTATGACAGTGATGGTGAACCTTTTAGAGACCGAGTGCCCAGCCTGCACCTCATGCCATAGCCTTACCCCAGACAGAGGAGGGATGAAACGCTCCCATTGGGCTGCTGGACAGAGGGGAGGGTGATGTGAGAAATGTCCTCAGGAGCATGAAGAGGGGAAGGAGAGCAGCCCCTTCTGGCACCCATGCCATAGGTTTGCCAACACAGGGCTAGCCCTTACTGTTCTCCTATCTTGGAATTCTAAGACAGAAGGTAAGGGTTTAAAAAAAAAAGATCAAAGTTTGTAGAAATACGTTATTAATAATATATGAATTCAAAGATCCTCTCCCCTGAACTTATCTTTCCCAGATGTCTTACACAGTCTCAGCTACACTTAGTTGCTCTTGGAAATGAGCCGATGTATCCCCCCCAGGAGTAACCATGGTCCATTCAGAGTGTCAGAAGGTGACAAAGAATGGGAGACTCCATGGGGACAAGCCTCTGCAGAGCCCTTGGCTCCCAGGACCCTCCCCCAAAGTAGATCCTGCTGTGTGACTTGAGGCTCACTTGCCTAAAGCGGAGGGAGGAGTGAGGGGCATTCCAAGGCCATGCCTCACCAAACTCCGTGCCCTTTGACTGCCCACTGTGATTCAGACCAGGGAGCCAAGAACTTTCTTTGCTAAATAAACCCAGGCCAGGTCCCTGATGGCATCTGTTTGTGGTGCAGGTACAAAGTGTTTCCATAGAACCAGCCCAACCCCCTGTTCCCTCTGTGGAGGGCCTTGCGGCCGGATGAGCAGGAAGGAATCTTGACTAGATCTTCTCAGGTCATTTTTGTTGCTGTTTGCTTGTTTTTCAGTCACGTTCCAATCTCTATGACTGCATTTGGGGTTTTTTGTTTTGTTTTTGTTTTGTTTTTTTTGACAAAGATACTGGAGTGGTTGGCTATTTCCTTTTCCAGTTCATTTTACAGATGAGGAAACTGAGGTAAACAGGGTTGAGTGACTTGCCCAGGGTCACATAGCTAGTAAGTATCTGAGGCCATATTTGAAGTCAGGAAGATGAATGGCTTAAAAGAGAGAGATGAGCAGAGCCTTTCCACAGCTCTCACAGCCTCCTAAGAAGAGAGTCTTCTCTGTAAGAATCCATTCCCTTAGATGCTTAGTGACCAATCCTCTTTGACACTAGGCCCAGTCATGGGGACTACAAAGACCAGTCAGGAATTGCTGTATTATTTTAGCAAAATGGCGCATCTGTTCCTCAGCAAGAAGCCAATAGGCATGTCCATCCCCACGAATCCAGATCATGTGCTCCTTGGCCTCACCCTTGCTCCTGAGGTTAGGTTCCACCCTAGAATCTCAGACATTGTAGTATCTGTCATTCAGTTAGGAAAGTCTGCCCAGAATGTAATCTCTACAGAGTTTACAGGTCTGGAAGCAAGACCTTCTCTGCTTTTTGTGGGAATAGAAAACCAATGCCAATGGTACCACTTTCACTCCCTTGTAGAGTGAGAAAGGACCATGAGGTCCCCTTGGGTCAATAGCTGGGGCTATTCAGGACTTTGGCCCAAGACCAAACTCGTCTTCACTGCTTTTTCCAACCATGGTCGCCAGTCCATACTCAAGGCCCCCAGTTCATTTCTTAGGAGGATTGGTTGAAGGTCCTGGAGATTTTTAGCCCATAGAAGAGGAGACTTAGCGAGGGGTATGATAGCTGTCTTTAAAGAACTACCATGTGGAAGAGAGGTTAGACTTCCTCTTTTTAGCTCTAGAGGATAAAACTAGGTCAAGCAGTGGGAGTTGCAAAAAGGAATATTTTAGGTATAATAGGGCACTGGCCAATGGGGACCCAGTCTTTTGAGCATGCACAACCTGCTTTGGCTGGTGCCAACCCCTGTGACTCCTCAGAGACCATGCTTCAGACCTTCCAGTTACGCTTGACGGACTAGACCCTTCTTGGACGGTTTCCTTCCCCCACTCACCCCCATCTCTTACATAGGCTTGATCCAAGAAAATACTACCTAACAATGAGAGCTAACCAAAAGTAGAATGAGTTACCTTAGGACAGTGATGAGCAACCTTTTGAGCTTGGTGTGTCAAAATTCACCAAAAAAACAAGCATAACTCCGTGGTGTGTCACTTTGAGAAAAAAAAACATAATTTCACGATATTTATAGTTTAAATAACAAAATGTATAATTATAATCTATAACTGTATTTAATAAACCAAAAAAGGTAAATTAATATAGGTAGAATTGTCATCTATAGTGCACAGTGTCTACACTACATTACAGCAAATGTTTCATCCTCAGCCTGCAGCCCCAGACTTCTCTGTATGTGGTCACATGTGGCTGCATGTCATCGAAAATGGCTATGGGACATGCATGCCATAAGTTTGACATCAACGCCTTAGGAGGTACGAGGTTGCCCCTGATTGGAGGTCTTCACAGACAACTACTTTCTGTGTATATCATTGAGATGATTCTTGTCCAGGCATGAGTTTGACTAGATGGCCACTGAGGGCCTTCCAACTCTAAAATTCTGGGGTTCTTCTGACTCTACAGGTATTGCCGAGCACAATTCCTTAGAATGATGGGTATTTGTTTCTTTAGGTGTCATCTCATTTAACATTTATGTCATTCCAATAACCAAGATGAGACTCACAAAACCCCAGAACCCAAGAGCTTACAAGGTCCTCCGGAGTCCATTTCCACCCATTTCTTCTCGGTCCCCCCCTAGGCAAGACTGATTCTGAATTATGCAAGAGAGATAAGGCCATTTTCTGTAGGAGAGAAGACCCCTTTGTTTATTCATTTTACTATCAAGAACTCTAAATAGGGTTAGCTAGATGGCTCAGTGGATAGAGAGCCAGACCTGGAAACTGGAGGTCTTGCATTGAAATCTGACCTCAGACACTTCCTAACTGTGTGACTCTGGGCAAATCATATTAAACTCCATTGCTCAGCTTTTACTCCTCTTCTGTCTTGGAGCTAACACTTAGTATTGACACTAAGACAGAAGGTAAAGGAGTTTTTTGTTTGTTTGTTTGTTTGTTTGTTTGTTTGTTTGTTTGTTTGTTTGTTGTTGTTGTTGTTTTAAGCACTAGATCTTGAGTCTGGAGACCTGAGTTCAAATCCCCATTCCAACACATACCGCATGGTGACTTTTAAAATGTATTTTTAAATTCTTTGAATGCCAGTTTCCTTTTATATAAAACAAGCATACTATTTTTTATGATCTACCTCAGTGGGTTGTTGTACAGAATGAATTACACAAACTTTAATGTTATAAGAATAGGGATGGGTATTAGACCTGTGATTTCATCAATATAGGGATTGCCAGATGAAGAAACTCCCTCTATCAATGCAGGCCATTGTTGTCTCTGCAGTTTTCAGTTTTAAAGAGTTGCCTACAGAGTGAGAGGTTAAGTGACTTGCCCAGGGTGAAACAGCCAGTGTGTGTCTGCCAGAGGGACTTGAACCTGGTCTTCTGATCTCTAAGACCAGGGCTTTAGATCCACTTTTCCAGGCTGCTGATCTCCCTCTGTCATAGGAATGGGAGCTATTATTATTAACTCAAGAAAAATTTTCTTATGGGACAGCTAAGAAGCACAGTGGATAGAATGCCTGGGTCTGGAGTTGGAAGTTTAAATGTGGTCTCAGATGCTTCCTAGCTATGTGACCCTGGGCAAGTCACTTAACCCTGATTGCCTCGTCTTTGCTGCTCTTCTCTCTTAGAACTGATACTAAGACAGTAGGTAAGGATTAAAAAAAAATTCTTCATTATGTCCATCCCTTCTGTTGAGGTTTAAACTGTAGCACCCTCAATGAAGAATGAAAAATGGCTAATCACTACATAAAACTATTTAGAGACTTGAAGGTCATGCTTAGGACTCCCACTCCATGTCCTACCACTCAACACCCTCTCAATCTAGTTATTACTGCATGTTTATTTATTTATTTTTTTCCTGAATTCTCCTTAGGAAAGCAGGCAAGTAGAAACCAAGACAGATGTCAAGAATGGAGACGAAAGGGGTAGGGATGCCAGTAAAAAAGGCCTTAGTTCCAAACGGGACTCAGAGCTGGGAAGAGAACAGAAGAAGGAGAGTCCAAAGATAAACAGACACAAAGAGAAAGATGAAGCAGATGGCAAAAGCAAAGAGAAGTTCAAGGATGACAAAGTCTTGAGGGGCATCGACAAGGGCAGGGTCAGAGCCGCTGTGGACAAGAAAGAGACAGGGAAGGATGGGAAAGAAGAAAAGACTGTGGCAGCCAGGAAGGAGGACGAGAAGAAAGGGATTGAAAGGAGCAGAAGTCTGAACAAAGAGAAGGAGAAGGGAGGAGATAAAAGTGAGGCAGATAAAAAAAAGGAGGAAGAGAAACCAAAGACAGGGAATGGCAAAGAGGAGGCCAAGAAAGAAGAGGGCAAAGTGAAGAAGGGGGAGTCTGTCACCCAAAAGGAGCCCAAGGATGACACCAAGGCCAAGGATATTAAGGCAGCAGAGTCTGAGAAGCCCATCCCCAGTAGCCCCGCCAAGGCCCCAGAGACTCCAGCCAAGGCGGAAGAAGAAGCAGCTCCCAGCATCTTTGATGAACCTCTGGAAAAGGTGAAGAACAATGACCCAGAGATGACAGAAGTAAACGTCAACAACTCAGACTGCATCACAAATGAGATTTTGGTCAAATTCACCGAAGCACTGGAATTCAACACCGTGGTCAAAGTGTTTGCCTTGGCCAACACTCGGGCCGATGACCACGTGGCTTTTGCCATCGCCATCATGCTCAAGGCCAACAAGACCATCACCAGTGTGAACTTGGACTCGAATCACATCACTGGCAAGGGCATCCTTGCCATCTTCCGGGCTCTGCTCCAGAACAACACACTGACGGAGCTACGCTTCCATAATCAAAGACACATCTGCGGGGGCAAGACAGAAATGGAGATTGCCAAGCTCCTTAAGGAGAACACCACGCTGCTCAAACTAGGCTATCACTTTGAGCTGGCAGGACCCCGGATGACTGTCACCAACCTGCTCAGCCGCAACATGGACAAACAGAGGCAGAAAAGGCTACAGGAGCAGAAACTGGCACAGGGTGGAGGGGGGGAGAAGAAGGACCAGCTGACAGTACCCAAGATTGGGACCTTGCCCAAGGGCTCCCCTAAGCCATCACCACAGCCATCCCCAAAGCCCTCCCCGAAGAACTCCCCACAAAAGGGTGGCACTCCGGCTGCTCCACCCCCACCCCCACCTCCTCTGGCTCCACCCCTCCTGCCAGAGAACCTGAGGAATTCCCTTTCTCCAGCCACCCAAAGGAAGATGGGAGATAAGGTCCTCCCAGCACAGGAGAAGAACTCCCGGGACCAACTGCTAGCTGCCATACGTTCCAGCAACCTCAAGCAGCTCAAGAAGGCATGTGGTTGGGGGTGGGATAGAGGGAGCCAGGGAGGGGGGGATAAGAGATGAGCATAGGTAGCAAGGCCAGGGCTTGCTGGGGGGTGGGGGGGTTGGGGGAGGCAGAGAAAGAATCACATCACTTCCTTGATTCTGAAGTATTCACCCCACTTCAAAACGTAAAACAGAACTTTGAAGTCAATAAAGGGAAAGGCTGGGAGACAGAGGCTAGGTCTCTCCGTCTCTGACTCTATCTCCGACTCTCTCATAGAACAGAACCAGTGGTACAGTGGGGAAAAGGAACTAAATCAGATTTCAGATCTTATGATTTGAAATCAGAAGACATAAGTTTGAAGCCTGACACCGATGCTTACTACCCATGTGACTCTGGGCAAATCAGGACCTCTTGAACAGATTTCTAGGGCTTAAAAGGGTCTTTGCAAGATCATCTAGATCACTCCCTTGCCTTAGCCAGGCCACACTTAACCCATATTCAAAAGATGAGAGACAGAGAGAAATAGAGAGAGAGAGAGAGAGAGAAAGAGAGAGAGAGAGAGAGAGAGAGAGAGAGAGAGAGAGAGGGAGGGAGGGAGAGAGAGGAGAGAGAAAACTTTAAAGCAATGACTCCCAAGAGTCAGCTTTGCCTCTGTTTATTCTGTCTCCTTAAAAAGTTGTACAATCTGGCAGCAGAAACTGTTCCCTCCTGGTAGTCCCATCAGGGAAGGAGTCAATATTCATGGCCCAGCCTTTAGGTGGCAGTGATAGTCTAACCTATGTGCTCACGATCCTTTAGGACCCTGAGGTAAATGTGACTACAGCCAGTAACCCTGGGACACAGTATTGACCTTGATCATGTTTTACATAAAGAGAAAAAGGTTCCCCTTGCTTTAGCACATATTGAAATATTAATATTGTCCTGTAGATGACCATCATGAGAATGAGCTGGTTGTCTTGGAGGAAATCGTGCCACCCTCTGCATTAAAAAAAAAGTCCAGCTCCAATGCCATCTTCTCCATTACCTGCTCCTTCAAGAATCTCATCTTGAAATGTATTTGGGCCTCTCCTTGCACACTTAGGCATCATCATAGTTATTGTATGTTCTTATAGTCCTCCTAATCCAGGAGTTAACATTTTTTGTTTCATGAACTCTGGGAAAGTCTACGAACTCCCTCTCAGAATAATATTTTTAAATGCATAAAAGAAAGTACAGAGAACTACAAAAGAAGGCAATTATATTGTAACAGTTATCAAAAAAAATTTTTTTTAAGGATACAAATCCCAGATTAAGAACCCCTGTGGGGATAGCTAGGTGATTCAGTGGATAGAATGCCAGGACTGGAGTTGGAAGGACCTGGGTTCAAATCTGACCTCAGATACTTCCTAGCTGTGTGACCCTGGGCAAGTCACTTAACCCCAACTGCCTAGCTCTTATTGCTCTGCTGCCTTAGACTTGATAATTAGTATTGATTCTAAGATAGAAGACACGGGTTTTAAAAAACAAAAACAATGTACATTATTATTTACATATTATTATGTACATTATTAGGTCATTTGGCCCTCACCACCACCCCAAGAGGCAGGTAGTGCATGTATTATCATCCCCATTTTGTTTTAACTCTTACCTTCTGTCTTGGAGTCAATACTGTGTATTGGCTCCAAGGCAGGAGAGTGGTAAGGGTAGGCAATGGGGGTCAAGTGACTTGCCCAGGGTCACACAGCTGGAAAGTATCTGAGGTCACATTTGAGCCTAAGACCTCCCGTCTCTAGGCCTGACTCTCAATCCACTGAGCTACCCAGCTGCCCCTATCATCCCCATTTTGCAGGTCTGGAAACTGAGGCTCAGAGGTAAAGTGATTTGTCTTAAGACCAATAATGTCAAAGCCAGGATTTTAACCCAGTCAATCTCCTGGACTTCACCTTCAGAGTTCTTTCTTTGGAGAACTACAGGAAGGATATGAAGGGTTAAATTTAGACAACAAAAAAGTTTTTCTGCTAGCAAGGAATGCCAAATGTAGAAATGGGCATTGGAGACTCTTTTGTTTCCTTTCCCTTAGGAATACGAGTCAGAGTAGCATATTGTTCAGTGATGCTTGGAGATAGGAGATACATGAGATGATGTTAGGAAGCTCCAGTCTTTCAGTAATAATGGGTTTTTGCTTTTCCCTCCATGTAGGTGGAAGTACCCAAACTGCTTCAGTAGGACGAGGCACCCAGCTCTCCCGACTGGAGGGGCCTGGGGACATTGCCTGCCCATCCCATAACTGTGCCCAGCCCAAGCCTCCTAGAATGATGCACATCTCCCCCAACCTCGGCTTCCAGCTGTGGAGGGACCTGCTCTGTGAAAGGAGTCCCAGGAGAGAGGCCAGGGACCCTGGAGTCCAAGCCATATTCAAGGAAAGACACCTCCCTTAACTTTACCTTTCTTTTCTTGTCTTTGAGATGCTCCAAGGATTTCTTTACCATGGAATAGAGGGTTATGGACTAGAAGAGCCCATCTAGTGTGCCACTCAGAAGGTGGTACTGTTTCTGGGCGCCATGCTCCCAGCTATTTGTGGAAGACTGATGGCTAGAGAAATGCTCAGCAAGGACCACACGACACTCTTCTCTCTTTACTCCCAACGTCTGCTGCTCCTGTGGCTGGGATTCGGCTCTCCGAGGAGCCCAGGAGGCATAGTTCTTGGGTTGGTGGGTCTCTGCATGGGGTACTGCCAGGAGGAGAAAGCTGGCTTGGTATGGAAGGGTACAGGTGGATAGAAGGCAACAAGGAATCCCATTTGGGCTGCACATAATTGGAAGGAATTTAGGGGTTTTTGGAAAGAGAGGTGAGAAAGTCACCCCAAAATCCTTGCATCCAGGAAGAAGGTTCCTGGAACGTGTCTGTGTTGCTTGGAAAGGAAGTGGTAGGAATGGATGAACTCTGAAGGGGGTGTAATGGAAGGGAAGGGAAGGGAAGGGAAGGGGCTGGCTGCTGGGCAGGAATGAGAAAGGGGCACAGCCAGAATGACGGTCATACTGGGCACCAAGAGGCATTTCCCTCACATCTACCGGCTACTGTATAGAATAGCTGTTATCTGTTTTTCCATAAGATTTTGATAATATATACAAACCTTTAGCTGCCTAAGATTGTCCTTACTACAGAGGTACCTGAACGCACCTTGCCCTCACACCTCCTCTTTCCCCTGAGGAGCTTGGAAAGAAGTACCTTAACCCAGTGCTTACTCGAAACTTCCCCCATTACACATAGGGAAGATTTGAATCTGCCTCTGAGGATCTGGGGGGAGGAAGCTCGCTGAAACAGCCCAGAGTGGGATCTCGAAGCTTTCTGATCCATAGTCTAATACAGTGGTTCCCAAACTTTTTTGACCTACTGCCCCCTTTCCAGAAAAAATATTACTTAGCTCCCTGGAAATTAATTTTTAAAACTTTTAATAGCAATTAATAGGAAAGATAAATGCACCTGTGGTCATCACTGCCTCCTTGGATCACTGCAGCACCCACCAGGGGGCGGTAGCACCCACTTTGGAAATCACTGGTCTAATAGAAGACAGAGGCCCATTGTAAATGCAATTCAATTTAATAACATTCATTCATTCTCTGAGAGACGATAAGGGATATTGGGTAAGGAACTGAGTTTGCCCTACCTTTGCCTCATGCTGACCATATGACCTTGGACAAGTCTCCTAACCTCTCTGGGTGCTCTGAACATTTCTCTAGGACTACAAACTACAGAGAAAGGGCCATCTTGCACTGCTAGATGGAGTTTCTTCTTCAGGAGTTTCCTACAGCAATAAAATCACAGGCCCAGTCTCTATCCCTATTATGGCTTTGCTAGATAGCCAGTCTATCAGGCTAACAGTGGCTGGAGCCATAAAGTGGGAGGTCAGGGGGAAAGCTAGCAGAAGTCAGAAGGGAGCCTGTCAATGCACCAAACAGTTCCTACTGACCTGGGCACTTAATCCCCAGAAACATCATAACTTCTAGAATACTCGCCATAGCCAAAGGGGTAGGGGTGAGGGCACTGATAGCAGCCAGTTCTCAGGCAATTGGGAGAGGCCGAGAGAACAGGCTCCCCAAGATGCCTATATTAGGCATTTTCAGAGAGAGACACTCATTCCATTTTTCTGCCTAACCATGGGCCCTGGGCCAATTCCTTACAAAGGCCATGAAGAAGCAAAGGAAATGACCTAGAGTGACCATCCTAGAGATATAGTGCTATAGGCTAGGGAAGCCTTTGTCCTCCCCCCATTGTCTTCTTCCCTATCCCTATGTCTATATCTATATAGTTGCTGTCCTGACCAGGGATCCAGCAGACCTACCCAACCCTTGTCTGATATGTGTCTGGTAAGAGGAGACTAGAGTCTAGATAGACATTAAAAACAAAACAGAACCCTTACCTTCTGTCTTAGAATCAATACTGTGCTTGGTTCCAAGGCAGAAGAACAGTAAGGGCAAGTCACTTAAACCAGGGTCATATAGCTAGAAAGTATTTGAGGACAGCTTTGAACCCAGGACCTCCTGTCTCCAAGCCGGGCTTTCTGAGATAGACATTTAGATTAGCTAGTCTGGGTTTTTTTATAGACCCATTGGGTAATCTTTGGCACTATACAAATCAACCCCCAATGAAAGGAACATCCTTGAGCCACTCAGTCAAAAAACATGTATTAAGCATCTACTAGCCAGCCATGGTGCTAAGCTCGGAGGATAAAAAAAAGAGGCAACACACCCTCATTGTCTGTCATAAATTTTCAGAACCCTCTGGCTATTCCAGCCACGCTGCCAAGGAATACCCCTGCTGTTATTCTTGTAGTGTCCACCAGGGGGACCTGATCACCACCTCTGATTATCCCAAAGATTCCCCCAAGGTTATAGTGGTTGACAGCCTTCTACTCTCTCAGTATGTGCTTTGTAAACCTGTGCTGCTTCTAAAACTAAGCAGTAATTGAAGGAGGCAGCTCTTAAAAAAAAAGAGAGGAAAGAGATGAATCTCTTATGCAGACAACTGGCCCATAAACTCAAAAAACTTCAGCAGAATACACAGATCTACTCCACTCTGGTCTTTGCTCCCCCACCTCAGGTAGGCTCTGCCCTCTTTTGGTTTCTCTTTTTCATTCAACGGCAGCCCCATATTCATTTCAACCTGATTTCACTTGAATAAAAATATTGCTATGGGAAGAGTATGATGTGTGGGAGAGGGAAAGAGCATGCAATCTACTTAGACTCAGATCCCTACTCCTTTTCCTAGGGATATCTCTGTTCCCAACCTTAGGGATGTCTCCACTCCCAGGGAACAGCCAGTCAACTGGTATTTATTTAAAAAGCATTTGAGATATGCTGGGCATTGTTCTAAACACAAGGGAGATAAGATAAAAAAAGATAAAAGTCCTTACCCTCAAGGAACTTACATTCTAACAAAGGAGACCATATGTAAATAGCTAGGTTTATAGAAGAGAGAGAGAGAGAGGATCAGGATCTTATACAACCCTCTGACATTATTACCATCCTTTTTTTTATTTAAAATTTTCTTTAATTTTAATTTTTTCCCTTTTTAAAATTTGTATTTTCCCATGATTACATGATTCATGATTCCCCCCGCCCCCCATTTTCCTCCCTCCTTCCGACAACAAGCAGTTCCACTGGGTTATACATGTATCATTGTTCAAAACCTATTTCCATACCACGCTTTTCTTGCCCAACTAACCCTATTCACAGGGGAGGACTTAGAGACCCAACTTGTAGAATTCTAGCTCCCTCTAGAGGCCAGATACACTCACAACCCAACACTGACTGGCTCTGTCCTGTTGCTAAGGGCTTGTTGTTCATGTCATAGCATTCCTCTCCCTTTATGGGACCCTTCTTGGGGTCAGAATATTTCCAACATTCCTGGGGCATTAAAGAGCATTAAAGCTATGCAGAGAATAGGGGAAGAAGTCCATTCTTCCAGGGCTCAGCATCTCATCATACCCATTCCTCTACTCCATTATTAATTATTCACATTTCCATAGTGCTTTTTGGTTTACAAAGTGTTCTTTCTCCTCATCAGAATCCTGTGAGGTAGATGAGTGTTATTTCCATTTTAGAGGTGAGAAAACTAAAGCTCATAAAACACATGGGATCTGTCCAGGGTCACCCAATCAGCATTAGCTTAATTAATTAGTTCAAGCCTGGACCTAACATCCAGATCTTCTTACTCCCCAACCTGCCTCAGTTTACCTATTCCCCATGTCTCTGAAATCTAAGTTCTTCTGACTTTGTGCCCTCATCTTGTCCATCTGTCATTCACCCACCAGGGGCTCCAGACCCACCTCTGTTACCTATCAGCTAGTACTCTGGTCTCTCAGGATCCATTATATTTTTTTCAGCATCTGCTTTCCTGCAATTACCTTTTGGACATCTCAGTCTGTATTTCTGTAGATATTTCATGTTTCTACGTCTAATTTAACAAAATGCCTCCTTATCTTATCTGTCAAACTCATTCCTCGTCTAAATCACCCTATTGCTGTTGAGGGCACTGGCATCTGCATCCTTCCAGTCACCTGGATTCTCAACCTTAGGTCAAGCTACCTTCTTCATTTTCACTCCATATATCTTTTTTTTTTTTTTTTTTTTTTTTTTAACATAAAACCCTTACCTTCCTCTTGGAGTCAATACTGTGTATTGGCTCCACGGCATAAGAGTGGTAAGGGTAGGTAATGGAGGTCAAGTGACTTGCCCAGGGTCACACAGCTGGGAAGTGTCTGAGGCCAGATTTGAACCTAGGACCTCCGGTCTCTAGGCCTGGCTCTCAATCAACTGAGCTACCCAGCTGTCCCCTCACTTCATATATCTTATCCATTGTCCAATCTTTTCTTATTTCTCCTTCCTGAATCTTCCTTTCTCCACACAGCCATCATCCTAATTCAGACCCACAACACTGTTCAAATTCCTTGTGACCCCATTTGGAGTTTTCTCTGCAGAAGTACTAGAGTGATTTGCCATTTCCTTCTCCAGTTCATTTTACAGATGAGGTCACTGAGGCAAACAGAGTTAATTGACTTGCTTAGATCAAACAGAATCTGAAATCAGATTTAAACTCAGGAAGATGAGTCTTCCTGACTTCAGGCTGTATGTACTGGCGGTATATCTAGCTGTCCCACTTACTCTGGACTCTTGCAATAGCATTATAACTAATCTTGCCTTCAAATCTCTGTCCACTCCAGTCCACCCTCCCTCCCAGTCATCAGACTATAGTGGTTTCTCATTACAAAATCCTTTTTTTGGATTTGAACTTCTTCATAATTTACCTCCTTCCAACTTTTCCAGTCGTTTCCCCCTTTACTGCTCTCCATGCACTCTACAATTCAGTTACCCATGGTTTCCTTGCAGTTCCTTTTGCGCGACATTCCAGGTCCCCATCTCCATGACTACTGGCTGTCCTCCATCCCTAGAACCCTCCGCTTTCTCACCTCCACCTCTTAGTTTCCCTTTTCAGCTCAAATTCACCGATCTGCCTTTTCTGGTCCCCCTCCCACTATCGTCAACACCCTAGTTGCTGTTACTTCCCTCTCTGAAATCACTTTCATCTAAAGCATGCCTAGCTTTTACTCTCTCCTTTTATGCCTCCCAGGTTAGGATGTGAGTTCCTCGAGGGCAGGGACTGGGTTGTTGTTGGGTTGTTTTTGTTTTTGCCTCTGTATCCCTGAGAATTAGCAGAGTAAGTGGCATACCAAAAGCGCCTAATAAATGCTAGTTGACTGAGTGAATGTTGAGTTTAGAGTTCGTGGAGTTCTGACTCCTCTTAGTGAGAGAGTAAAGAAACTCGTCCTGGAGCCCCCAGCTAGCTAGCGCAGACCTCCCAAATGCCAGCTGCTTTCCGCCTTTTTCTAGTTGATGCCGAGGCGCGCGCACCAGCTCTTCCATAGGTCCACGCTTATCCTCCAAGTTCAGAACTCATCAGCCCTTCACCAACAGCCCCTGTTCCAGTCATTCCTTGTCCGCGACCCATCTCTACTCTCCTCTCCGTTTCCAGCCCCCCACTCCCACCCAAATCCCCGCTTCTCTTTCACTCGTCTCTCCCACCAGTTCCCCATATTTCTCCCCAGGGCTTCTGTCTACTGGCCCCTCCCCCATTACCCCCGCCCGGGCTCCCGGCTCCCCAGGCCAGTGCCCTGGAGCAGCAACCGGCTGCTTTCCCTGCCCCCTTCCAGGCCCTCAGTTCCCGGAGTAGGGAGAGGCCACGCGGAACTCGGGCCTACGAGCAGCCATAGGTTGAGCCGAGCTGGTGAGCGGCTTCGCGGCTGCTCAAGCCCACCTTCATGGTGCAGGAGATGGAGATGTGGGTGAGCGAGGCGCCCTAGCAGGAGGCACTGTTGTTCGCGGGCCGGGGCCGGACACCCAAGTGAACACCTGAGAAGCGGATCTGGTAGGTAGACAAACACCGATCAGAGCAACGCGCTCAGGTGCGATCTGCGCGACGTAGGGGAGGTGAAGAACCCCGGTGCGCCGCCGTGCCCTCGAGCCTAACTCCCAGACCAACAATGGCAGTCCATAATGGCCAGGGCTGCGGGTGTGCGCACCGGTGAGTGGAGTGCACTCACTCTGGCTCTTTCTCCCCTCTGTCTCTAGGGCTAGCTCTCCCGGGAGCCGCCTGCCTGGCCTGGGCATCTGCATCCCTGGCCCAGGTTCACTTTCTCTCCCCCAACCTAACCACCGGGCACAGGAGTACCTTACAGCTTAGATTGAAAGCCCCTTTCTCGAAACAGCCTTGCACAGTTAGAACCGAAAACATTATCACCCCCATTTGAAAAAAAGAAAATTGAGAACCAAAGCAGCTTGTGAAATGACTTGCCCAGCGTCCTACAGCCAGTATGGAAAGGGCCCCTGCCTCCTGCTGTAGTACGGGTTCCACCTTTACTTGAATCTCTTGTCTTGCAGCTTCTCCAACCCTAAGTACCAAGACTCGATTCGGACCTCCATCACTGCCCCCCCCCCCTTTTTAACTCTTACCTTCCCTCAGCATTTGGGTTAGTCAATTGAAGTTAAGTGACTTGCCCAGTCACACAGCTAGGAAGTGTCTAAGGCCCACATGCTCCTGATGACTCCAGGCCTGGGACTTTATCCACTGTGCTACCTAGCTGCCTCTCCTTCACCTTACGTCTTCCTCCTTTTTCAATTCCTTTTTTCCTAACCCCAGTTCTTTTTTCTAGCTCATCCAATACCTCTCTGATCCTTCCCCCTTTCCTATTTCATTGCCTGTGAAAACAGAAGGTCCTGCTTTAAGTCCTGTCTCTGACAGTAGCTGGATGATGGGGAACAATGACTCACTTTCCTTATCTGTAAAGTGAGTCTAGTTGCACTAGTGGCCTCTGTTGGTCCTTCTGACCTTGATCTATATTCCATCCTGGGCTCTTCTTTTCTCTCTGGCCCTCATACCTTCCTTTCCTTCCTTCTCCACTTGGCACTGCCGTTGCTGGTGCTCCTCCTGCTCTGGTCCCAATCATGCCCCTGCCTGGATCTCTGCAAGTGGGTTAACAATAAATGCCCACTTTTCCTCCCCCACCCGCCTCATGTTATCTATGTCTGTGGGGTCTCTTTTTCTGAGAATTAGACTACTTACCATGCTAGACCCTATATAGGGCTTCCTCTGCTGAAGGCTGGCTACAGTCTCTACCCAGTACTTGCCTACCCCTGGAAGGTGCCAGGCTCTGAGGGGGGCGTCTGGGGACATGGGAATTGTGGAAGAGATCCACCCTACTGGGACCCCATTCTTGGCTTTCTTGGTAGAAGAGGTCTCATCCTATTCAGCTCTTTAGTGTAATAAGTAACTCTAAAACCATGGATGGGGCCACGTCAGAGCCAATCGAATTCTGCTCCAATCTGCCCCTTGGTGAGCCTCTTTGATGGTGTAGAAAAGATCAGGAGACTTTTAGGGAGAGGTTCAGGGGTGATGTGGCTAAGTGTCATTCAGAGTATGTGGAGGGGAGTCATATAGGGGATTCCTGGGTTCTCTTTCCTATACCAATTAGGGTGTTGGCAAAGTCCTGCTCAGGCCAAAAATTGTCTTCTGTGCCCCAATGCCCACCTCTATTTTATCATGCATCATGGCACTCTAGATTTAAAGCAGGCAGGGGCCTTAGAGTGTACCTGGTCCAACCCCAATCCTCATTTTACAAAGTCCAAGGAAGGTAAGTGATTTGTCCAGGGTCACACAGGGTATAGGAAATGTCAACTGGGAGTCAACTACTCACCTATCCAAGGGGCTCTTGCTTTCTGCCCCCTACACAGGCTGCCCAGATTTTATTGTACTTACATTTTTGTGTGCATGTTGTCTCTGCCCAGAGAATGTCAGCTCATTGAGGGCAGGGATGGTTTCATTTTTTGTTTTTACTTTCCTAGTGCCCACCACATAGTAGGTTCTTGGCACATAGTAGGTACCCAATAAATACCCGTGCCCGAATGCTTGAACTTGGCTTTCTGCCTCCAAATTTGGCCGTCTGTCTACTACACCATGCTGGGAAATATTTCTGGACAAATGAGTGGCATTCACTAGGTTCCTACCCCCCTAGCTAGGAGTGACATAGGGGCCAGCCTGTGATCGAGTGCTAGAGGTCTATTGTTTTTAGCAAACAGTTCCAGCTCATCAATTCAAGGATGATTGATGCTACTTTACCTTGTACATAAAATGTATGTGTTCCAGTCAAAAACAGAAGGCCCCTCCTCCTAATCCACTCCCTCACTAAGTTCCCTGTTTTATCAAGCTAGAAAAGGGGTGCAGATATTAGGCCCAGTGCCCTTGACCCTGTCTGGATATCTCCTGTGCCCATGGGAGTGAAGGTTGAACTGTCTGAGGTAAAGCCTGGCCCATCAGAGGCCCTTTCAGTAACCATCTCACATCACCATATTCCACTCAGCTATAGAGATCTAGGTATAGTCTTGCACTCATTACTGATGAGTGGGAACTCCTTCAGCCCCAGTCAGGCCTGAAGAGGACTGACTAGGGTGGGGAGTGGGGTCTGAGGGCTTCTTGAGAGGGGTTTATCAGGTGGCGGTGGGCAAAAGCCCAGCCCCTGGCTTTGCCTTGCCAAGGAACAGCTAGCTGGCTGAAGAAACTGAGGGCCCTCCATAGGGAGTGTGCCTAGAGCCCCCAAAGGGGCTAGCCCTGAGTGCTGTGGCCAGTCTCTTGACACAGATTCAGGACCTTGGTCTCCAGCAGTCAGCCACCTATTCCTCTTGGACCTTGATGGAAGACTAAGGCAGTAGTGAAGGGGTCAGGGGCAGAGGGGATATGAAAAGAGGAGGGAAGATCCAGCAGCAGGTGGGATAAAATACAAGGATAGAGGATGGGAGCTGGAGCTAAGGGGCTACGGGATGAAGAGGATGGTAGGAGGAGATGGTAGGCCAGAGGAAAAGGAACCAGGCACTGAGTGACGTTGCTTGGCCAGATTAGCAAAGGCTCTTGGAAACCTGTAAAGAGCAGCTGAGCTTGGGGGAGGGCTGAGAAGCCAGCCTGGCGATATTTTTTCCCACTTGAATAAAAAGAATCTCCGGGAAACTCCCTCCCCTAGCAGTGTTACTGTGGGCCTGCTGGGAAGGAGCCTGTTTTTGTTCTCCTAGAAGTTTCTGAAGACTAGATGGAGACAGGGTCTTTCACTGAATCCTGGAGCTGGAAAAGGGCCTTAAAAGATATTTCTTAAATTCATTTTAAAGAAGAAACAAACAAACAAACAAACAAACAAAAGAAACAGAAGACTAGAGAATAAAAAACGACTAAGCCAAAGTCATAGTTAGAGAAAGCCAAGAACTGGGGTCTCCCCTCCATTCAGAAACACAATGATAAGTTACAAGGGCATGGGGACCAAAGACAGTGTTTAGGGCAAATGCCCAGTGGAGAGAGAACTGCTTATTAGAACCCTAGCACATTCTGTTTAGGGGTGCAAAAGCTGAGCTAGGCAGCATAGTGGATGGATGGTGTGCTGGACCTGGTGTGTCAGGAAGACCTGAATTCAAATCTGGCCTCAAACACTCGGTAGCTGTGTGACCCTGGACAAGTCACTTCACCCTGTTTGCCTCAGTTTTCTCATCTGTAAAATGTAAAATGAGCTGCAGAAGATGTCAAACCACTCTAGTATCTTTGCTGAGAAAACCCCAAATGAGGTTTGACATGACTGAACAACAAATCTGCTTAGAGAAAGATGCCTCTGGGCCAGTTGGAAAGGAGGGCACTGACAAGAGCAATGAATGGAATCTTAAGGACAGACCAATGAGAGCTGTGATCCCTTAAGTCTCAGGGCAGCAAGCAGAAATACGGTTTTTACCTGATACTTGGGTTTCTGCTTCTGGATTCTGAGCTTCCTTTGCCAAATTAAATTCCTCACAGAACCCACCCTCATGTTATTCTAAGAAAATGATAAGCAAACCGGAGAGAAAAAAGCTCTGGTCTCCCCCTTCTTCTCCTCTTCCCCCTAAGTGAGGCATCCCTATAACCACAGAGCAACCTTTCTTCCCAGCCAGCAGCAGCAGCAGCAGCACCAGCCACATCCCTATAAACTGAGGAACAACCAGAGAGTGGTTTTATGCCCTCCTCTGCCTCAGTCAGGCCGAGTTGTTCTTCTTTCTGTTGGCCACTACGGCTGGGTCTGGTGCCCAACGGTTGAGTTTTATACCAACACTGGATGACAGAGCATTAGCGTGTCTCTGCCTGGAGACACACCTGATCCCTGGGAATGTGAGGCTAATATAGGCCCAGCCACGTTGGGAAAACTGGAAGGAGCAGGCACAATGTTTAGGTACTTACAGAGGGTGGACAGACCAAAGCTGGGGAGAGAGTTGGGTCGTGTGCTCGACAGCCGAGGATTCTGAAGGCAGGGTTTAGACGTATTTCATATTTACAGGTTTAATCTGTGGGGAGAGCCCTGGTTTGTGGGGCAGTAGTGGGAGGAAAGGGAGAAGAGGATGATTGGTGACCCATAGATGTGGCCCTCTTCCACTTCCACTCTGATGGGTGTACTTGTGACAATTGAAAGAGCAGCAAACGTGGGTAAGCAACAACCCTCCTGAAGGTGGCCTGATGGAGGGCACTACTTACCAGGGCATAGGGTGTGCCCTCATCCACCACGCTTTCCTTCTCAACACTTCATATCTTTCCCCCTGTGTTAAAAATAATGCCACCATCTCCCTAGCCCCAAAGTCCCCTCCCGAAAGGTGTCCCATGACTGTTCCATGCCTTCAGGGAGCCTATCCCAAATCAATGTATCTGTCCCGCTCGGTATGATGCTCAGTGTCCATGGATAGGTCCTTCTGTATGATCCTCTTCCACCAATGGAACAAGGTGGAGAAATTAGGGTGTGCCTCAGAACAGTGATGCCTAGAGGGAAGACTGCAAAAACACGACTGGTTCCTCAGGCCCCAGGGTAAGTGGACTGTGATGGCATGTAGGGAGGAGGAGCTGAAAAGGAAAAGGAATGGAATTCGTGAGCATAACCAGAAAACATGACCAGCAGCTTTTAGAAGGTTGGGGAAAGGATGTGAGAAAGGCTGACAGGCTGAAATGCGGATGGAGAGCTTTGAGGCTTGTGCGAAGGGGACCAACAACTGGGAAACCAAACTTGGGGTTGAAGAAGACAGTCTGGAAGGCGTCCACGCAGGGACTGGGGGTACTCTGATGGAAGACAACAGAGGAAACGACAGCTTCGTGTTTCTTACCTGCAGGATTGTAGACTGGGGGACCAGCTGGGTACATGGGATACTGGGGGGCAGGACCACTGGGTGGGTACACAAAGCCTGGCTGGGGAGGTGCAGGGCCAGCTTTTGGATCCTGAGGATATGGGTACATCGGCTGGATGGGGATGCCTGTCATTGGGATCTCTTGAACTAGGGAAGCAAAGGACAGACACCGAATGAGCACAGAATAAATACATGTTGACTGAGTGAATAAGCTCGTAAGCAGGGAGAGGAATTTTAAAGATTATCCCATCTGAGCCCCTTGGTTTATAGGCAAGGGCCAGGGAAGAGCAGTAATTTTGTCCAGGGTAGGAGCAGAGCCCCTCTGTTTCAAATGGACCAGTGGTATTCCTGCTCCACCTTGGCTGGGCAGGCAGCAGGATTGCTATTGGCCCCTCACCCCCCATGCTCCTCTCCTATCTCAGCCCCTCCACTTCCAGAAGCTGATCTAGAGACACGAGGCGAGGCAGGGAATGGGTGGGCAGGCTTCAAACACTCATTGCTACTGATCAGTTTACAGCACCACACTCCTTCCTGTTTCCTAAGGCAGGGAGGGCACAATTCCTGGAGGGGGCTCAGATTTCAGAGACCTCAGGCTTGAGAATAGGCCACCTGGGGAATACTCAGCTGGGACAGAGAGCAAAAGCTCAAATGATTGGAATCACAGGCTCCAACACAGCTGCCTCAGGGGTAAGTCCCCCAGCCCTCTCACTCACAGTGCTCCCTACCCCCAAACCATCCCAGCAGTATTATACTTCCCACCTGCCAGGTAGCTCAGTGGATTGAGAGTCAGACCTAGAGAAGTCCTAGGATCAAATCTGGCCTCAGATATTTCCTAGCTGTGTGACCCTGGACAAGTCACTTAACCCCCATTGCCTAGCCCTTACCGTTCTTCTTCCTTGGAACCAATAAACAGTATTGATTTTAAGATGGAAGGTGGAGGTTTAAAAAAAAAAAAAGCAGAATGTCACCACAGGCAGCATGGCATAATAGGTAGAGCCTTAGAATCAGGAAGACCTGAATTTAAATCCTGCCTCATTGACTTAACCAGCTGTGGGATCCTGAACAAGCTACAACTTCTCCAAGTCTGAGTTTCCTCATTTGTAAAATGAGGGGTTGGACTAGATGACGACCTCCAAGCTCTAACTCTGATACTCTGACATCTTCTGTTCTGTCACTCACACATCCTCACAGAGGGGCCGCCATCCAGCCACCCTGGCTGCGTCGTCCCCTGATCGGCAAACACTCCATGTCATCCATAACTAAGAATGCTCACTAATGTACCCCACAGTAAAGCTCCCAGTGATTCCAAACCTGGTGCACACACATTCACACCCCACACAGCCCACTCAGTACCCCAGAACCCCCCTAAGTACCTTCTAAGGGAGTGCGAAGCTGCTGGCGTCGGCGGTAGAGGTAACAGCAGGAGCAGAGGAAGCAGCAGATGGTGGTGACTACCACGGCAATGAACAGGATCACAGCGGAGGCAATACCCGCAATAGTCTTGGGGCTATGGGCACAGGAACGTCCTGTCAACCTCCAGCCCATGGAGGAAGGAGCCAGGACGCTTGGGTCTCCAGCTAGATGGATGCTATCCTGTAGCCATAATGAACTATAGATTCCAGCCTAGAGATGGAAGGTCCTGGCTTCAAATTTGATCTCAGACACTTCCTAGCTGTGGGACCCTGGGCAAGTCATTTAATCCCTATTGCCTAGCCCTTACCTCTCTTCTGCCTTGGAACCAATACATAGTACATTCTCCAAGGGAGGTACAGGCTTTTGTAAAAAAGCTTGTAGGGGCCAACATATTGTGTTCTGCTCTAGCCCTAGTGGAAGGCTATAAGGCATGGAAGAGCCCCTGGGGAAAGTGGGGGAGGCCCTAGAAGGGAAGGGGCCTATTCTGTGGCTCTTCCCCAGGGAGAGGAGCCTAGTTTCCCAACCATGGTGAGCCAGCAGATATCTAGGAGACTAAGTGGGGCATCCTGGGACTTGTAGTTTTCTGGGGTGACTTTTCTGGCTCCACTGTCCTTGGTGTACCATGGCTCTAGGGAGCTGCTGAGAGCCTGAGGAAGAGAACATGGATGGTCCAACCCCCTTCACAGATTTTTTTGCATTTACTTCATTCCAGCATAAAAGATAAAGCTTCCCCCAGGGCTCCATTGCTAATTTAGCTTTCCAGGGAATCTTAGGGACAGGAATAAACAAAGAAACAAATGATAGGGCTCCTGGGGAGGAGATAAAGGGGCCCAGACCAGGCCAAGCCTCGGGCCCCATAGCAGCATGGACTCCCAAGGGAACCCAGGACCCCAGGAGTCCAGTTTGTAGTCCAGACACTAACCATTTAACTGTGATTACCAAGCTATAGCCTCCTCCGATCCCGAGGAAGATGTGGAAGGAGGGGGGAAGAAGCAAAAGAATGGCCCGAGGAAGGGGTGTGTGTGTGAGAGAGAAGAGTCAGTAGGGGCAGGGTCAAAGGAGAGGAAAGAGATGGAGGAAGGAGGAAGGGAGGGGGCTGGGAGGAAAAGGGCCGGAGCTCACACCTAAAGGCAAGGCAGTGCTTTTGCTGCCGCTCTGTGATGAGCCTGGAGAGATCTCTGCAGCAGAAACGGTGGTAGCAGGTCCCACAGCAGAAGGAGGCTTCACAGTCAAACCCGGGATGCCACGAGCCATTCCCATCCAAATACCACAGGCAGTCTTCATCTGCCAACACTAAGAACACATAGGCACCCAGTGGGCACCATGCTTACCCCTTTCCCAGCCTCCTCCCTCTAACGGCTTGAGGATACCAGTCCCTACTGGACTCCTTGCAGCCACTCATCTCCCCCTCCCCCTCCCCCTCGCCGCTACTGCCAATGGGCTCTCACTCCCCGGCATCTGACCCCGTGCCCACTTTCCAGGCGTCCAATCTGGGGTCCTGCCTCATCACCCTTTCCCTCCTCCGGAAATCCAGTCCCCAGGGCCCACGCTCTTGGGGCTTTCCCATGGCCCCTCTGCCGTGCCCTCCTTTGGGAGCTCCCTCCGGGTCCTCCAGCCCCCTTCCCCCACCCCATCATTCTCTCTTCCTCCCCCACCCTGAGCCGGCCCGTCCCAAACCCACCCCCTTACCCAGAGGAGCCAACAGGCTGAAGAACAATATTCCAGCTAGCTGCTGCGCTGGGGCCCAGGGCAGCCCCGGAGGAGACATAACTAGGGGCAAGGACAGGGGCAAGGGCAGGGCTGGGGCAAGGGCTGCCACGGGGGAGACGGCAGAAGGAAAGCGCCGGGAAAGAGGAAGCCGACCCAGCGGGAGCCGGAGCCGCGGGAGCTGCGGTAGGGCTGGGACCCCGGCGGGTAGGCGGGCGGCAAGCGGGCGGGCGGTAGCTCCTGCTCCCGCCCCCTATAGGGGAGGGACTAAGCAGGCATCCCAGCCAGCCTGGGTAACCCTGCCCCTGCCGGCTTGG
>NC_058133.1:103730861-103759133 GCF_016433145.1 Gracilinanus agilis | reverse complement strand
TTTTTTTTTTTAAGCCCTTACCTTCTGACTTAAGATTGATACCAAGAATTTTTTCCAAGACAGAGGAGTGGCAAGGAATAGGCAATTGGGGTTAAGTGACTTGCTCAGGGTCACACAACTAGGAAATGTCTAAGGCTAGATTTGTTCATTTTTCTTTCTTTTTAAAAAAAAATTTAATTTTAATTTTTTAAACCCTTAACTTCTGTGTATTGGCTCCAAGGCAGAAGAGTGGTAAGGGTGGGCAATGGGGGTCAAGTGACTTGCCCAGGGTCACACAGCTGGGAAGTGTCTGAGTCTGGATTTGAACCTAGGACCTTCTGTCTCTAGGCCTGGCTCTCAATCCACTGAGCTACCCAGCTGTCCCCCCCCCCCCCTTTTTTTAAAAGCCTTACCTTCTGTCTTGGACTTGATACCAAAAATCTGTTCCAAGACAGGAGAGTGGCAAGGAATAGGCAATTGGGGTTAAGTGACTTCTCTAGGGTCACATAGCTAGTAATTGTCTGAGGCTGGATTTGTTCTTTTCTTTAAAAAAACAAAACAAAACAAAACCTTACCTTCTGTCTTAGATATACCAAGAATGTTACAGAACAGAAGAGTGGCAAGGAATAGGCAATTGGGGTTAAGTGACTTCTCTAGGGTCACTCAGCTAGGAAGTGTCTGAGGTAAAATTTGAATCCAGGACCTCCTGTCTCCAGACCTAGTTCTCTATTCACTGAGCCACTCTGCTGCCCCTCTCTGAACATTTCCAAAGCAGCTCTCACGAGGCAGGCGAGTCCATGGTTGGACAGCTCTAGTTCAGCTTTTTAAAAAATATTTACTGAGCCTCCTTTAGAAGCTACTTTCCCATCCCCAGCATTTACCTGGTACTATTAGAAGTCTAAAATGGATTGAACTGAGCAATATGGCATGAGTTGAGGATCCCCGTCTTTCCCATCTCTCACTGATGCCTGTTCATGAGCCCAGTCGCCCCGTCATACCCTGAGCAAGGGCTCTCATCTCAAAGAATCTCTCACCTCCACCCTTTACCAGCAGCCCAGCCTCCCCTCACCCCGCAGTCGAAGCTGCAGACAGATAATTACAGGCTCCCTCCAAAAGCCTCTTCCTCTGATATCATCTCTCTTCACAAGATCCTCAACGGAAGGCAGAGGGTGGAGAGTAGGAGTAGCCTTCTATGAGTTAGGGAAAGGGGAGCTGCCTAGAAATCCTGATTTAGCCAAGCACACGCAGTCCTGGTTAGGACTCTGAGATCATAGCCTAGGTGTCTGGCCTTCGTCTAGACCAAATGATCCACTGGAGAGCTTATTTCTAGTTTTCAAAAGAATGTTTAGAGGTCCATTAATCACCCCCCCCCCAACTCTTATATATTCATATCTTTGGCTAGGAAGTTTATCCCTATCTTCAATCTCAACATTTCTTGTTAGAATAGAAGCCCACATTCTTTTTTTTTTTTTTCTTTAAAAATAAAACCAAACTCTTACCTTCCTTCTTAGAATGCTAAGTATTGGTTCCAAGGCAGAAGAGAGGTTAGGGCCAGGCAATGGGGGGGTTAAGTGACTTGCCCAGGGTCACACAGCTAGGATGTATCTGAGGTCAGATTTGAACCCAGGACCTCTCATCTCCAGGCCTGATTCTCTATCCCTTGAGCCACGGAGCTGCCCAGAAGCCCATACTCTTTTTATTTTGTTCTTTGGGGTAGGTAGGATGGAGGAAGAGAACAATGGAATGAAGGACTGTCCCCCTCCATCAGCTGCTCAATTAGAGGTTTTTCCTCTCTATTCCCTGAACTTTTTCCAAACCAACCCTGGATTTGGGGGGGTCCCTTTACAGGAATGCTTCTTCCACTCACCCCGACTTGAGCTGATTAAAATAGAAGCCAGCATGGGCAAAGTGCCAGGCTGCTGGGGGTCAGAGGGTATCTCCACCTTGGAGTTCAGACCCAGCCTTAGTTGAAGAGTAGAGGGGGGACCTGCCCCACAGCTGTTCCAGTGCCTGAGCTGGCTTCCCTGGCCCTAGCCAAGGGTCCCACTCTTAGAATTGGCTTTCATCACCTCCAAAGCCACCACAATTTCTCTCCAGCCTTTTGTCACACAACTCCCAGGGCTTGGGCCCTTTGCCAGTCCAACAGTTGGGGAGGAGCAGTCTGTGGAAGGACAGCCTGTGATCCTCCTATCTTTCCCTTTTGGGCCATGGGAGAGTGAGGGGCATGGACATCCCTGACTATTCTCTTCTACCCTCCATGAACCCATAAGATTTAGAGTTGAAAGGGACTTTTGGAGATCTAGAACAATCCCTGCCCATCCCACCCTTATAAAAAATCCTTATCTTTTGTCTTAGAATCAATACTAAGTATCTGTTTCAAGGCAGAAAAAAACCCATAAGAGATAGATCATTGGGGTTAAGTGACTTTCCCAGGGTCACACAGTTAGGAAGTATCTGAGGTCACATTTGAACCCAGGTGATTTTCTCTATCTACTCCAAATCCCCCCACTTTTTTTTTTTTAAACAGAGGAAGAAAATGAGGCAGCCAAGAAAGCAACAGACCCAGATTTTGAATGTGGGTCTTCTGACTTCAAATACTGTTTTATTTACTTCTTTATTCCAGGGCTAGAAAGATGAAAGTCAGTCAGTCAGTACTAAGGGCCTTTTCTCAAAAAAAAAATTAAAATTAATTTTATTAAATATTTCTCAATTATGTATAAAAATTTAACATTAAAATTTTTTTCTGAGTTCTAAATTTTCCCTCTCCCTCCTCTCCTGGCTCTTGAGAAGGCAAGTATTTTTATATTGATTATATAGCAAGGTTGTGCAGTGGAGAGAGCCTGGGCCCAGAGTCAGGAAGACTTGAGTTCAAATCTGGCTCCAGATACTTCCTAGCTGTGTGGCTCTGGTCAAGTCACTTACCCCTATTTGCTTCAGTTTCCTCATCTGCCAAATGAGCTGGAAAAGGAAATGGCAAACCACTCCAGTATCTTTGTCAAGAAAACCCCAAATGAAATCACAAAGAGCATGACAATACTGAAATGAATGAACAACAACATATATATGAATTCAAACAAGTCATATCGATGTTGCAAAACAAACCCCAAACCAAATAAAACAATAAAAATCAAGTTAAAAAAAAAGAGATGCTTCAATCTCCACTCAGAGTTCATCAGTTCTCTCTCTGGGGGTGGGCAGCATTTTTCATTGTGGGACCTTTGGATCTGTCTTGGGTCATTGTCTCAGAGTAGCCAAGTTATTCACAGTTGGTTGCCCTCACAATATCGCTGTTACTATGTACATTGTTCTGGATCTGCTCAATTTACTTTGTGTCAGTTTATTTATGTCTTCCCAGATTTTTCTGAAAAAATCCTGCTTGTACTGGATTTGAACTCAGGTCTTCCTGACTCTGGGCGCTCTATCCACGATGCCATCTGGATGTCCTTAACACAAAAAGGACCTTTTTCCTTTTCTTTGATGTCTTTGGGTTATAGACCTTGTAGTGGTATTGCTGGGTCAAAAGGCACATACACAGTATTATTTGTTTATTAATTTTCTTAAAACCCTTACCTTCTGTTGTAGAATTATTACTAAATATTGGTTCCGAGGTAGAAGGGTGGTAAGGGTGAGGCAACAGGGCTTGTGACTAGTCCAGGGTCATCAGCTGTGGTCAAATTTGAACCCAGGACTTCCCGTCTCTCAACCTGGCTCTCTATCCACTGAGCCACCCAGCTGCCCCTCATGAGCACTTTTATAGCTCTTTGGGCCTTTTCCACACTGTTCTTCAGCATGGTGGGTCCAGTTCACATCTCCCCAGTAGTACATGAGTGTCCCTGCTCCTCTACGTCCCCTCTAGCACTCGTCATTTTGTCCGGCCGATGGGAGGTGGTGGGTGCCTCACAGTTATTCTGATTTGCATTTCTCTAATCTGTAGTACAGTCATTGGGAGCATTTTTCCACGTGATTGACAGCTTTGATTTCTCCTTCGGAAAACTGCTCCAGGCCTTTCCTTCCCCCATGTCTGCACCTTTGCCTTTTGGGGCTCAGGGCTTTCCTCTCCTCCCTTCCCCTTCCAGTGAAGCCCAGCTGGGGGCCAGCGTGCTCCTGGGAGCCTCGGCCTCCTAATGATCCCTTGGCTGTTTGTCGCTGTGGGCAGGGTGGGGCTGGGGGAAGAGGCCAGGACAGCCAGCGGGGGCTATTTTGGGAATGGTGGCTGAGCCAAAGGAGAGGGTTCTGTTTCGAGTTCCTCCCCTTCCCCCACTTCCCCAGGCTCTGCCCAGCTCCTTTTCCCCCTTCCCCACATCAAAGCCAGAGGGGACACTTCCCCAGGGGCGTCCTTCCTTTTTTCAGGCCAGACATCCAATGAAAGATCCATTTAGACCCCAAGACTAGAAACACAGAAGATAAAGTTAACCAGGATGATGTGAAGAATAATGAGTGTTCAAAGTGCCTAGCAGTGGGGTGGGAGGACTGTCTGTGGGCACTGAGGGCAGAGAGGAAGGTGGGACTTTGGGCTACTCCTTCCTATTGTTTCCAGGGGAAAGTCTAGGGATGTCATCTTCCTCTCTCCATCTCAACAGGGCTCTGGAAGGTTCAGTAGGGACAGGACTAAGGAACTTCTTCGGCCCCTTGGCTCAATTCTCACCTGTGGTGCCCCTGGTCTGGCCCTGGCTCTCCCCTCCTCATTCCCCGGACAGAGGGAACCCAGAGTCGTGTTTCCCTCAAACCGCTGTCCCTCTCTGAAGCCTTGGGCGCCAGGGACCCCTTTATTCTGCGAGGATGGACAGGAAGTCCCTGACGACGACATTCGGTAAGATGGCGGAGCCCTGGGCTTTCCCACCTGCCCTGGCACTGCGACTTAGAGGAATCGCCCTCTGACTCCCTGTTGCCCTCTCAGGCCTTTCCATCTGTCTTGCTGAGCCTTCTTTTTGTGTCTTTTCTAATTAGAATGGGAGCTCCTTGCTTGCTTTTTTGTTGTTTGTTTGTTTTGTTTTTCCTGTGCTTACACAGGGGCAGGCATGTCTTGGGAGAAACACGCCCAAGTTTGTAGCAGGGTCTCACCCCAAGAATGGGAGACTCAAACTCTGTTGAATCCAGAAATAAGAAAGTAATTTTGAAAAAGAAGAGGTTAATGTTGGTATAATAACCTAATAGCCGGAGGAATAGTGGGGGGCTAATCAGGGAACCTTAGGGCTGATGGATAAACCCTGGGGGCTAGTACAGTAGCCTCTCTGGAGCTGATGGAATAGCAAATCTCCAGGTGTGGAATAGCAGCTCTGCCCTCTGTGGCTCGGGGTTGGCATATTTATTAGCATCTGGGGCCAGTTATCCCCCATTCCAGAGAAATCTTCACCTCTCCCCAAAACCCAAGAAAAGGGGCATGGCCAAAGTCAGGTGGAGGTTTGGCGTGCCCGTCCCAGGGAATAAGGAGTGTGCTCAGTTTGGGGGGATCCTTCTGGAATGCCAGAGTCCTGGGTGTGCAGGTCCCCTGTTCCTCATTGCCCACCTTGTCATCATTTGTCAATGTAGGAAGGGTCTCGCTGCCTTCTGGAATGAGATGGGGAGCAGCGGGGATGCAGTCCATTGGAGGACCTCTGGAGGTCAATGGTTACATCTCACAGTTCTGAACTGAAGTATATAAAGAACAATAGGAGTCATTAAGAAAACAGACTAGGTACAAAGCTGATGCCATGTTACTGAACCAACACTAACGATGGATGCTTGCGGCGTATGCCTGACTAATGCCGCAGCTTGTGTCTAACTGGTAAGAAATGTGAGATTTCAGAGTATGAGGGTCTTGTTCCTTTTGCTGCCCACTGCCCAGCTCCATCGGGCACACAGAAAATGGGTAAGAAATATATTTCACCATGGAAAAAAACATCAATCCAGAACCAGAAGGCCTAGATTCAAACCTACTTTTGCTACTTACTGTTAATATGATCTTGACTAAGTCACTTATCTCTCTGGGGCCTCATTTCCTCCTCTATAAAACGAGTGGGCCACACTAGTCTTTCCTGCCCCTCCAACTCTGATTTTCTGATGCTCGGAGGCCTGTCCTCTCTAGTGTCTGGGAATCTGGGGAGGCTGATTATACAGTTGGATCTAATTACCAGAGCCCAAACCTCCCAAACAAGCCTCCAGCACCAAGTCCCCAATCCAGCTAGGTCAGGATACCTTCCAGGAGCTCCAGGCCTGCTCTAATTAAGACATTCTTTTGTTCCTCTAGCATCCCTAGCCTTTGCCTCTATTTTTTTTGTTGTTGTTGCTGTTTGTTTGTTTTTAAAGTCCGGTGTCCTGAGCCGTGGGCCCTGGAATCAAAGAATCTTAGAGCTGGAAGTGTGCAGCCTCAGTAGCCAGCCAGCTATGACCCACAGCTCTTGAAAGCCCAGCAACAAGGTGGTGCTTATCACTGGTGACAATCTCTTAGGTCCTGCCTTCTCTGTGCAGGAATTCCGCCTCTACTACTCCAGTGTGGCCAGTCAGCTCCCCTCTGAATGCTTTGTGTTGTTTTTGCAGAAAGTCAATCCTCTTTATGGTTCTCTTCTTCCTTTTTTCTGCATTTGTGTTGGCTGGGGAGTTAGTTGTTTGCTTTCTGAGGAGAAGAGAGGAGAGGAGAGGAGAGGAAGAGAATGGGAAAAGAGGAGAGGAGGAGAGGAAAGAATAGGAAAGGAGGAGAAGAGAAGAGGAGAGGAAGGAGAGAAAAGGAAAGGAAGAGAGGAGAGGAGACGAGAGGGGAGGGGAGGGGAGGGGAGGAGAGGGGAGGAAAGGAAGGGAGAAGAGGAGAGAATAGGAAAGGGAGAAGAGGAGGAGAGGAGGGGAAGAGAGGAGAAAAGGGGAAGGGAGGGGAGGGGAGATCACCTTAAGGCTGGAATGTGCCAGGCTTAACTTGCTCCCAAAAGGTCTCATCCCAGAGGCAGGGTGGCGACCAGGTTAATGGGATTTCTGCTTCTGGCAATGGAATGGCCTTGGCCTTTCCAATTAGCTGGATTCAGGCTGGTTGGTATCTGCCTTATATGCCAGAAAAAGCTTCTTCCCTAAAAACGGACCAGTTCAGCCATGAAGTCACAGGGTTTTTATGGTAAGGTCAGCAAGCATCTAGCAAGTGCCTACTATGTGCCAGGCTAAGGAGACAAGGAGGTACTGGGAGATCTCAAGGAGCTCAGTCTGATGGGGAAGATAACAGCAGCAGAATTCCTTACAAACACTGGTGAGTCACAATGGCTTTCAAATCCACTTTAAGCTAGAATTGGATTTGCTAATGGGTTCATTGAGGCCATGTGCCAGTCTGCTCAGAACCCAAAGGTGCGAGGAAAGGATCCCGAGGACCATTTATGGAGTACAGCCTTGCCTGATTTCAACTGGGGAGGCGCTTTCTTCAAGAAATCTTGCAGCTACTTAAAGCTAGTGGTATTGTCTCAAAACAGATCATCTCTACCTCGAGCATTGGGTTCTCCTGCCATCATCTTCCTCCCACAGCAACCTGGGATGCTGTCCTTCTTGGGGAGCCTTTATTTCATCCTAACTGGATCCTGGCCATTTCCTTGCTGGCTCCTTGCCATGCCCATGGGTATGCTCCCAGCATCCTCCAAGTATTTCCCCATAAACAGCTTCCTCACATTTCAGTGTGGTGTCCCTATTCTCCTAGGATTCCAGACTTGAAAGCAAGGAGACATTGCTAGGTCTTGCAGCTGGGGATTTGGAGTTAGAAGAGCTGGTTTTTAATCCTGGCCATGCCGCCTGTATGAGCCTGGGTAAGTCACAGCCTCCTTGATGTAGTTTGTCTGTATAAAATGAGGTGGGGCCATATATCCTCTGAGGTTCTTTTTTATGATCCTGCGCCACCTTTCTGAATGACATCACCACTGTATTTAGTCCCTCATCATCCCTTCTAGACTGCTCTAACGTTCTAATTAGCTTTCTTGCCCGACTCTCCCTGCTTGTCTAGCCTGCATCTTCATTAATCTTCCTAAAGCAGCTCCAGTTACCACTCCCTGCTATCAAATACAATTTGTTAGTCTGACATTCAGCGGTCCCCACAATTTAGTCCCAAACCATCTCTCTTAACAACCAGCCATACGAGCCCAAATGGACTTTTATTCTCAAATATGAAAGACATTCCCACCTTCATGCCTTTGCTTATAGCTTCTACCTAGAATACCCTCTCCAAATACCCACTCTGGTCCTGAAGGATTATCTCTTTTTTTGAAAGATCACACTTACTGCTGATGCTACCCCCCCCCCCCTTAAACCTTACCTTCTGTTGTAGAATCAATACTGTGTATTGGTTCCAAGGCAGAAGAGTGGTAAGGGTAGGCAATGGGGGTCACCTGACTTGCCCAGGGTCACACAGCTAGTGTCTAAGGCCAGATTTGACTTAAAAAAAAAAAAACCCTACCTTACCTTCTTAGAATTGATATGAAATATTGGTTCCAAGGCAGAAGAGCAGTAAAGGGCTAGGAAACTGAGGTTAAGTGACTTGTCCAGGGTTATACAGCTAGGAAGCATTTGAGGTCATCTTTGAACCCAGGACCTCCTTCCTCTAGGTCTGGCTCTCTATCCACTGAGCCACCTAGCTGCCCCTCCACACTACTTACCATATTCTTTTAATTCTATATATCATGCCTCCACATTTAGCTTATAAATGGCTCAGGGGCAGCAACTGGTTGTGTTCAGTAGCTAGCATGGTGCCTTAACCAATATTAGGTTCTTAGTGCTTCAGATGAGGGGCATTTCCTTTATTCAACAGGAAAGTAGAGTAGGAAGAACCCTAGCAGGCTGGCTAGAACCTACCTGGGAGAGAATTTAGGATGTATGGAGAAACTATAAAGTGGAGGTGTCAAAACCACAGCCCAACTCCCCCATCCCAATGAAAATACACCTGGGAAAAATTTAAAAAGAGGAAAATACAGACCTACTTGATGCTAAGACGACGCTACGTGGGATCCTTTGGCCCCAGCCAGCCAGGGAGGGCCCCCACTTCTGTTTGAGCTTGACCCCACTGTTCTAGAGGATGAAAGCTGGCCACATCCAAGCCTCCAGGAGCCCAAGAGATTCTCTGCACACGATAGAAGCAGACAATCCCGGGGCATCAGAGGTCCTGGGCTCCACCCTCTCATTTCACAGAGGGAAGCCCAGGCTGGAGGGGCTCAGTGACTCTCTAGGGGGATCCACTTCCTGGCAGAGGAAGGCCTTTGATTTTTCACATACATAGGGGGAAGTTAGAGGGGGAGCCAAGGAATGGGGGGCAGAGCCACAGGGACACCTGGCGGCAGGAGGCAGTACTGGCCCCAAGTGTCCACTGTCCCAGAGCCCAGGACCACCTCACAGCACTGGCGTGGAGCCCAGAGCAGGGAGAAACAGATGATCTGGTTGGAACTCTTCTATTCTCTAGAACCAAGATGTAAAAAGCAGAGCCGGGATCAACGCCCTGGCTAAAAACCCTTTGGGCCTGGGAGTGGCAGGAGGGAAGAGGATGGGATGGGATCCCCCCCTTCCCCCATAGGAATATCTAAGTGGGGGGAGGGCAGAGGGAGATGAGACTGGCTGGTGGCTCATAGACTACCAGGCCAGTCATCCCACAAGTGTAGGGAAATACTGCCCTGGGATGGGTGCCCTGATGAAAAGCCTCATGGGCTTTTTACATGTATAGCTCTTTTCAGATTGGATTCCACCTAAGTCCTTTTTTATCACTTTATTTTACTTTTCCCCCCCAGAGGGAATGGAAGGCAAAGAGGTGCTTGGGGAGGCACCTTCTACCACATGGAGCAAATTCATCTGTAAAGATTACTGTCCTAGAAAAATACACATTGCTAATTTGTGGGCTACACCTCAACCCTTTCTGAGGACACTGGGCAGGGAGAGGGGAGGGAGAGGAGAAAAATGCATGTCAGACTGGCTCACATGTATCTGTGTGTAGGAGGCAAATTAAATACACTTTTGGGGTGGTCAGTTATAAAAAAATCTTGTGTATTTTTCTTAAAAATGAAACCAAACCTGCCTTCTGTCAGGTTTACTGTGTGCATACGTGTGAGAAGGGCAGTTTGATGGTTTCGTTGTTTCATGCAGGATATAAAAAATGTGGTGATGATTTTTATCAATTGATGAGTTTTAGTGGAGGCTTGGAGCTGGGGGTAGAAAGAAGAGGAGAAAGGGTCACTGGAGACCACCAGGAATCCACTTGCTCTTCATCTCCAACCAGAACCAAGTGAGTCAGTGGTATGGGGCTGGTGACAAAAATGGAATTCCTATCCAAACATGCCTGTTGTCCTATGAAAGTCAGGGTGGTAAGAAGGCCAGTTTGTGGGACATGAGTGACCATGTCTTTTAATTCCCCAGAGAAGGAGAAAAACAATCCATTGACACAGAAACCCCTGACTCTTCTGGCCAGTGATGTTTCAAGGCTGACCAGCAAAGGGCTCTGGAAATAGCCCACATCCAGCCAGGGCAGAGGCAGGGGCAAGAAGGTTTCTTGTGCTAGAATGTCCTCCGAAGGGAATGATCAAAGTCCCTTCATTCAGCATCCCTCTAACGACAACTCTGGTGAGCCCAGTCTGTGCTCGGTCAGTGTGGGTTGCCTAGGGAGGGGCCCGAGGCTGGGAGGCAGCTCCAGAAGAGAAGCAAGGTACGTCTCGACATCAGTTTGTGGCTGGGCTGGCAGGAGCAGTGGTGCAGGGGAGGGACCCCTGGCTTAGATGCCGATTGTATGGAGCACCCTCCTTTCATTGTCGTTAAGGTGGCCTGAGAACATCAAGTAGCAGGGCTGCTGGGCAAACTGGCACAGGAAGTCGGTCAGATAGGCCTGGGGGAGGGAGGAGAGTGGAGGATGGTCATGGAGAGCCATGCTGGCAGAGAGCTGAGGGAAGGGTTGCACAGCTGGGCAGCAGGGGCCCTGCTCCTGATGGAATGGCATTTTTTTAGGAGCTTGTGGTGCTTGAGCTCCAGGGCACACAAGCTCACTTGAGGCCCTTCCAGGAATGCTGCTTCCAAGTCCAGCATATTTCCTACCCAAAGTAGCCTCAAGGAGGGGAAGGATGCTAGGTGGGGCACAGTAGGGGACATTCCAGAGCCTCTGTTCTGGGATCTAAGCCAAATATGAGCTCTCCTAAGAAGCAGAATGTGTCTGTTCTCCTCACACTACGGACTGGGCTTCCCATCTGGACAATCTCACCTGTAAGTCGACCTGATAGAGTGGGTCCTTCAGGGCATCAGGATCATCTTCTTCATCATCTTCGTAGTAATCCTCATCTGTAGGAGAGAGCCAAGGTAGGGATCAGGAAGAGGAACGTGTTACAGAGACATAAACCAAGGCCCAAGAGGACTCATGAACCCCGGCCTCTCCTGGAGCTCTAGGTACTCAGTGACTAGTGGAGGCACCTCAATGTATCCTAGAGCTTAGGAACTTGACTTTCATGCTCCAATTTCTTTTGGGACAAGTAGGACTTGGTTAGTTGTGGCCATACTCCTAGGGTTTTCAGGGTCAAGCCCACCTCCCTTCCTCCTTTCTTTGCCCTCGTTTGTGTTAAAAGAAAATTCATTTCCTGATCTCTGGGTCCCTTGTTTGTTCTGCCTACCATATTTATTTGATGCAAGAATGTCAGAGAGGAGTTGTCCAGCTAAGCCTTCATCTTCCTCTTCTTCCTCCTCCTGGTCTTCCCACATATCATTTGAGTCATCTGTTAGAAGAAAAAGGTAGCTAGAGAATTTTCATCACATTTAAGTCCTGAAGAGGGTGTTCCAGAGAAAAAATGCATAGCAGGCCCTGAAACCTGGAACATGTCTTAATTTCCAATTCCCTTCACCATCCATAGTCCCTCTGATAGACCATGAACCATGTAGCACATGCTGTTTGCATTAACAATGAGAAGATCTATATAGTGTTTTAAGGTATGCAAAACATTAAAGAAATATTATCTCATTTGATCCTCACCACCACCCTGGGTGGCAGGGGCTGTTATCGTCCCCATTTTGCAGATGAGGAAACTGGCAAACAGAGGTCAGATGACTTGGCTAGGGTCACAGAGCTAGTGAGTGCCCCTCTCTGCACTGGGGTGTTCTTGACTCCAGGCTCAGTGCACTGCGCCCCCTCGCTGCAGCAGGATTTACCAGGAAAAGGCCCTAGCTCAGCTTATCACCTTGGCTCCACTCTGCAGGTGTTTGGCGAGAGGCATTTGCTTCCATGACATTGGAGAGCTCATTGATGATCAGCTTTAAGATCTTGACTAGCAAAGGAATGTTTGTCCACCGTTCAGGGTCTATGAAGAAAGGAGAGAGAGACAGCAGTGTGGTCTTTGAAAGAACAGTCTAGAAAAGACCACCATAGGTGGGCATGTGCACACATAGACACACAGATGCAGACACCTACACACAACCCCTTCATCCTACCTGGAGGCACCTGCACATAACAATGGTTATCTCATTGTTCCCCATGCCTTCCAGAGTTTGTTTCTAAAACTCTTACTTTCCTTCTTAGAATCAATACTGTGTATCAGTTCCAGGGCAGAAGAGCAGTTAAAGGCAGGCAATGGGGGTTAAGTGACTTGCCCAGGGCTCCATAGCTAGGAGTGTCTGAGGCCAGACTGGAACTCAGGACCTCCTGTCTCCAGGCCTGGCTCCTCCACAGTTCCTTAATGCACACAGTCCAAAATAACTTCTGAGTATGTGCTGCCACCACTGAAGACCTGTTGAGGGTGCCTTGGTAACTTGGCACAGAGGTAGAAGTTAGGAGAAGTGGATGGGTCATGGCTGTCACATCATTTACTGTCACTTGAGCTTTGAAGAATACTGGGGGGAGGGGGGGGGAGTGTCATAAGAGTGTGGAATCAAGTCAGATTTTGATCCCAAAGTGAATGTGGGCTTCTAAAGCACAGAACAGCTTCAAGCTGTTGCTGCAAACAGATTCCCAGGTCAAGTACACTGGAAAGGATGGGCATAAAGGTTAGGGCCACAGCAGCGCAGCTGAAGTTCCTCAGCCTCTTTTTAGAGAAATCGTGGTCCCCAAAGGGGAAGGGACTTGCTCCACCCTACACCCTGCATCCTGACTTTCAGACAGGTGAGATTCAGTCTCCCACACCAGTAAGGATGCTCCTGTGTTCTAAAGGGAACTCTTATTCAGAGAGGGGAAGTTTCACTCACTTTTGGCTGCTTTTGAACGAGTGCGGATGCCCTCATCCATGTTGAAGATCTCCTCCCCTTTCACCCTGATGTCCTGCAGTCGCTTGTCATCTGCATTGATGCCATGTTGGAGTAGCTTGCATAAGGCCACAGAGCTGGAAAGACAGAGGAAAACCCACTAACAGTCACCTAGCTATTGGTCCCACTCCAAAAGACAAGGAGTTTCTAATTAATCTCTCTTCTCAGTTAATGAAATCCTGCATCATGTATTTTAGAGGTTTTGGGTCCCTTTGTTAGAACTAAAAATGGGAAATTTTTAAGAGTTTAGATTGAGAATCTCTTTTTCTTCTTTAAAAAACAAACAAAAACCTCTTACCTTCAGTCTTTAAGAGTTAATACTAAGTACTGGCTTTAAGGCAGAAGAGTGTTAAGGCTAGGCAGTTGGGGTTAAATGACTTGTCCAGGGTCCCAGAGCTAGGAAGTATCTGGGGCCATATTTGAACCCAGCACCCCTCATTTCCAAGCCTAGCACTCTATCCTCTGAGCCACCTAGTTGCCCCAAGAACCTTTTCTTCTGAACAGAGGTGAGCAAAAATGGTTAGAATTGGGGACATAAACATAAGGAAGTATAATGCCTGCTGATCTGGCCAGGAGAAATCTGGTGCCAATTAAAGCCCTTCTTAGACAGCCTCCCTGGAATACATAGCATGAGCTGGGTATTGTCCTGAAGTTGTGAAGGTGGCAGCTGTTCAGGAGTAGAGAAGAATGGGAAAAGAGGTAAAGAGTTGGGATGAAGGAATATAGGACTATTATCATCTCTTTAACTGGAATTCAGAGAATTAGATTAGAAAAGGAGGGGCAGAATGAAGTGCTGAGAAAGAAGCTGAAATGTGGGAGCTGGGCTCCTACCTGACTTTGCCTTCATACTGTCCATAGAAGAGGTGCTGCCGGCTTGTCCATTCGGCCATCACGAATTCCAGGGCAGGTTTACCAGTTGGTCCTGGGAGACTGCAGAGAAACTCCAAGAGGGGTTCCAGCTGAGTATGCACCAGGTGAGCAAATACCATGATCAAAGACTAAGAGAAAAAACACAGGAGAAACATTTGCTTAAGGGCTTTAAAAGCCTTGAGGATGATGTCAGCTAAGATAAAACAGGTATTTGGAAGCAATGGGTTATATGGATTAAAAAGTCAGTTCCTGAGGTATGAGAATGTTTCTAAGGGAAAAAAGGAGCAGATCTTCTTGGGATGATAGGCCAAGGAAGCAATGGGAAAACTTCAAACCATTGGGTGAATGCCCCATTACTTTTCTACTCTGAGTCCCCAAGTTCTGTCTAGCTGCGGTTCCCTGCTGTCTTCTCACCTGCATGACACTGAGTGTTTCTGCCTGCTGCATCTTGCTGAGGATGGCCCGAAGGATCTGGTCCAGATTTTCACCCAGCTCCCT
Organism: Gracilinanus agilis; assembly: GCF_016433145.1. Classification (NCBI taxonomy): domain Eukaryota; kingdom Metazoa; phylum Chordata; class Mammalia; order Didelphimorphia; family Didelphidae; genus Gracilinanus; species Gracilinanus agilis. The sequence goes on along the minus strand of NC_058133.1, from coordinate 103,744,598 downwards.
GCCTGCCTTGGATATGAGGGTGGAGACTAGGCGGCCAACAAAGGCAGCAGTGAACTCAGAGGTTCGGGGGTCAAGAAGCTGGCTCACCACTTGCATCACATACCAGAGACCATTGTGGCCTTGCTCATCATGCCACTGTGCGATCTGCTCCAAAGCCACAGAAACATAGGCCCGAAGGCACTCACCACCATTCTGAAGAAAGGAAAGAACATAAGTGAGAAGCTAAGGTAGAGTAGGATGCCTGGAGTTCATGGAAACAGAAATTCCACCCTCTGCTACCAACATCATGAAACATCCTTATTCTAGACAATTCATAAACTCAGAGTTGGTTCTACTAGGTGCTATCTGTGGCTAGTTTAGTAGGTCAGAGCAGGATTTGAATGGGAACAAGGTTTTTTGTCTCTAAGTGATAGCATGTAGCCAATTCCCTGAAATAACCCTTGATCACACAGGGTTCTGTCAGAGTGGCAACAGTGGTGGTAGAAGTAGGTAAAAAAAAAAAAAAAGAATGGTTCAGTGGAAATCCATCATGACTCCTAGAAAAATAATCCAGAACACATGCCCCAGCAATGGCTCAAATACCAAAAAAAAGGTAGACAGGGGCTGCCATATTGCCCGAAACCCTATGGAATAGAGTGGTTCCCACACCCCTCCCCACAAGCACCTTTTCCCCAGTGACCTTCAAGTTAACCAAAGTCCACTAGCAAGTACCAATAACCAGAATAATCAATCAGCTGCAGTATTTTAGGTCTGGGAAAGAAGCTTGCTACTCAGAGAGCTAGCAGTTGAAACAAGAGGCTTGTATCTTGCTCTCTTCTCTAGAGATCTATCAGTCAGAACTTGCAGATTTTCATTCTAGAGACTTTCCCAAGTGCCCTTAGACGTTCTAGTTGGCAGCAGATACCCACTATCCCTGAACGTTCTAACACCAACAGGAGCAGTCAGTTGAGCCCTGGAACCTTCCTTTATTTAAGGATGACATCAGGACCCCCAAATGGAATGCTTTCAGAATGCTCAGCCTGTTACAAGGTCACAGGTCAGGGCGCTGCTCAATTCCCCCTTTCCCACCAGTGTTCTGGTACCTGCATGGTGGCATTATCATCTGTGTTGAGGGTACATTGCGCAACAGCAGGGAATGCCTGGCAGACAAGTAGCTGGGAGAGAGGAGGCTTTGTATTTCGGACCACTGTGGTCAGAATATCAATGGCTGTCTGTGGAGAAGAAATGAAGGGCAGTCAGAGCTACTTCTTCCTGGGAGATTCGCAGTCCAGGCTTCTTTGCAGACTGCAGTGAAGCAGACAGAACTGAGTGGGTAAAACAATCTTGCTCTTGCAAAAAAAGCCCCACAAGATGTAGGTTTCCTCCTAGAGAAAGTACAACTGAGCAGTTGGTAGTAGAGAAGCTCCTAGTCCCCTCAAAACAGACAAGCACTTTCTTGGACACTAAGAGATGGATAGACAGAACAGCCCGGTGGCAAACAAAGCCAGCTTATTATGCTGGCTAACTGAATTAAGTGAGGGCACCTCGGAGCACAAGGAATCTTAAAAAGCTATCAAGTGCTATCTACTATCCTGGTGAGGTCTGCTCTATGAAGGGGCATGTTCATTGCATGAACATCTCTCAACTTTCTCTGAGCTGATACTGAATAGGCCAGGAGAGATGACCTGGGTAAGATATTCAGATTCCCCATCATACATTCCCACTTGGGTAAGGCTCCCCATGGGTTCCTGCTACTCACCGCACACAGTCCAGCAGGGATCTTGTCAGCAGGGGCCTGCATAATGCTGACCAGGGTTGGAATTAATCTCATCTGCATGGGACCCTGACAAGCCTCTATCTGGGCCAGTTCTTTGAATATATCCTGAGCCAAAGAGGCAACAACAGGGTCTGAAGTGGGGGGGAAAAAAAAAAAGATAAAACCCAGTGTGACTCCCAGGAGGTCTGGAGCTTCCTGTTTTAGTCATGAAATGCTTATCTCTGCTCTCCCATGTTACTGAATTCTTTATCACTATAAGCCCCAGTGAGGCCAAAGAAATAACTTGATAGCATATAAAGACTGCTCCTCAATATTATTGGGGATGTAGACAATAAATGATAACTCTAGTACAACTATCAATAATATGGAATTAGGTCTTAATCAACGATACATGTAAAACCCAGTGGAGTTGTGTGTCAGCTAAGGGAGAGTTAGGGGAGTTTGGGGGGGGAGGGAAAGAATATGAAATATGTAGCTACGGGAAGACACTAAAATAAATAGTGTTCCCCAAAGCTACACAACATTCTTTTTAGAATTTTTTTTAATTTAAATTCTTAATTTTCTACTAAAATTAAATCCTGCACCTTTCCATAAGGCAATCTTTACTACTTTCTTCCTTAAACAAACAAAAGAAGCTCTTACCTTATGTCTTAGAATTGATACTAAATATTGGTTCCAAGGAAGAAGAGAAGTAAGGCTAAGTAAGAGGGACTAAGTGATTTACCCAGGGTGAACCAGTGAGGAAGTATCTGAGGCCAGATCTGAACCCAAGACCTCTTGTCTCTAGGCCTGACTCTTGATCCACTGAGTCACCTAGATGCTCCCATGGTTTGGTTTAAAAGTTTTTAAAAACACATTTATCCTCTCAGGTTAGGCCCTTTACCTCACATAAATTATATTTATTATGGCAAGTCCTTCAAGATACCAAAGAGATCAAGGAAAGCTCCACCTGAGTTTACTTGTTCATAACTGTTTCTCTTTCCAAACACACTTGGTACCGCCCAATCAACTTATTCTCCTGTCTCCTGTGGTTGCTGGTAGAAACCTACCATTGCTGTATTTTAGAAAGATGGCGATAGTGAATGGGCAGATTTTGTTTTCCACACTGGCTGTGAATTCTGGGTCTACTGTGCACACAATGCATAGTGTCTCCATCACCAAATTGAGGACTTCTGAGCTGAACTGGGCTGCCAGGTGAATCAAGCCATCGAGGACGCTGGGGAGGAAGGGCCGTAACACATGGGTGCTCTCTGAGACTTTCAGCTGGTCACAATAACTAGATACAGAGAGAGAGCAGTCAGGGTTGTAAACGGATTGGGTGAGTACTCATTCTAATTGCCCCACCACTCAGAGAGATAATCTCCCAGGCACTAAGCAAGTGGTGAACTTGTTGGTATTTTCTTTTTTTCCCAGTACATCTCATCTATCATGAAAAAGACTGAGGTAAAACCACAAGGAAGTATTCTTTTATTCTTTTATCACTGACTGATGGCTGAGAAGGGATCAATCAACAAACACTTCCTAAACTTCTCAAACCATGTAGGAAATTCCAAGGGAATAGATGAAGGGTACAAGATCTCTTAGACTCAACCATCAGAACTTCATTCATCTAGCTAAAAACAACTATGAACATATTCCTTTCTTTCTTCACCTAGTCAGTTTTTCTTAAGATCTTTCAGTATCCAGTATCTCTTCAGTTTCCAGGTAAAATAAATCAATAGGCCACCTGTGGCTCAGGATGTTTTGCCTGAGCACTATCCCCCCAGAGTAGTCCCTATCACCCACCCCAGACCCAAATATTTCAGTTCACTCACCCCCAGATGGCTCTGACAGCAGAGATCCGCACTGATGGGGGCTGAGTCTCATGCAGACCACTTACAGTTGCCTGTAAGAACTGCTGGATCAGTTCAGGGGACATGGCAACAGTGAACCGACTGGCAGCCCAGAGAGCCCGGCCCAACAGAAAAGGAGAGACTAAGGGAGAGACAAAAACAATGCAGTGAGGACTTCTACTGCAAATGATCCTTCTAGCCTAATTTCAAGCCCAACTTGAAGCCACTTTTAACTGGATTCTACATGACATATGCAAACTAACTAAAAAAGGAAGAAGGATCTCAGAGACAAGAGAAGAGAAAGCAAAAAAGCTCGACCTTTGTAGCCTCTGATAGAAAGTTCTTTCTCTACCCTTTCTTTCCTATCATTTTTTTAATGGCTCACAGTTCTTATTTATACTAATGGACCTCCATTCAAACTAATCCTAATCAAAGTATTTACTAAAGTTGGGCAGCCAGTTATCATTGATTAAGCAACAACCATGTGCCAGGCACTGTGCTAAGCATTAGGTATACAAAAAGAGGCAAAGGGCAGTCTTTGCTCTCAAGGAACTCACAATTTAATGGGGGAGAGATGTTGAAAAAACACATCCTTTCACAGATTATCTACCCTGATTCACTGTCAGAGAAGAATGAAGAACAGAGAGAATTTCAATTGGTTGAAGTTATCACAAAGACTGTTGGACTGAGGTTCAAAATTAAAATGAAAGGTAACAAAGGAGCTTCTAGGTCTGAATGTTAGTCAAAGATATAAGTTGAGAATTGAATAGAAGAAAATCACTGAACTCTCCAAGAAGAGATGACAGCATTACAGAATGGAAGCAGGGAATATATAGTACAGAAGAAGAGATAAAAGTACAGCAAAAACAATGAATCATAGAATGTGACTTGAGAATTCATATAAACAGCAGGGGCTATTTTTATAGGCAAGAAATTTTTGTGGAGGGCAGAACTAAAAATTGTAATCACTTGGCTACAGGCTGAGAATAACAGCTTGGAAAAAAATGTAGGAGTGAGCCTGACTTAAATTCCCTGGGGTGTTATGGATCCAATCAGGAGAGAAGCAAAGATAAGGCCAGTAAGTTCTAAAGGTGAAACAAGCAGAATCAAAGTCTGTTCAAATGCCAAGGACATCTGGGATCAACAAGCATTGATATGGCCACTAAGGGAGGAAAAAAGAATGGCTGGGGAGAAATTTGAATTCAGCAACATCACAAGCCAGTCAAATTTTTCAGGTCACTGTTTGGGAGACCCTGACTTTGCTTCAGGGTGGAAGGATAAGACCTACTTCAACAACTCAAAAGGATTTACAATTAAGTTGAAGACAGCTACCAAGGTCTTGTAGGAGCCTGGGCACTATGCTAGAACATACCTGAGAGATTGAGATCTGCAAGGACAACGTTGGTTAGGAACCCGTGCATATCAAAATGTACTCTGCCATTTTTCACATTGTCAGTAATGATAGACTTCACAGAGCCCAGAGCTAGCATACAAGCTTCATGGATCTTCCACCTGCAAAAGCATAATACAATAGTACCCCCCGGCCTGGTCAAACAAACATGGTCACCCAAAGCTGAGCACTTAAGGAATGTAGTTCTGTCTGGCAAGATAGTCCAAAAGACCTGAAATTGGCTAGGTGGTCTTCCTCGACAGGCTTTACTATCTTTACCTTTAACCAGAGGCAGAATGAAATATGATACCAAAACTGACTAAAAGAGAAACAATACAAACAAGATGTAGACTGGTTTCCTTAAGCCAATTCGGCAGGAGTTAAAAATAGAGTAGCACAACAATCCACTGCTTTGGGTTTGGGAAGAGTAACTTTAGGATTGATGAACAAAGATAATATTTCTGTGTTGGCTGGCTCTGGCATCACTGGGTATAGCTGCTGACAGTTCCTTAACCCAGCCTCTGTTGCTCCTTCCTTACCAGTGCTCAGTGCCACTGCTTTGGGTTTGTTCTGCTTCTTGTAAATGTCGAGTGGCAGCAGCAGCCAGGGCTGTAGCACTCTCATTCTGGAAATCTGTGGCCACAGCCTAGAAGGAGAAAATGATTCTTGACAAATCGGCATGTGTGAATGAAACCTGGTTTAATGGCTAGTCACTTGGGTCAGAATGTTATCTAGCTGCATAGAGTCAATTCCTTCCATATGAAAGTAAATTATATATATGTTTATAAAATCTCTTGATGACATTGTCTTCTCCATCCTTATTTTCACATATCCTATTTTTTGGCTAATTTAATAGAACACCCACTACTGATGGCAGCCCCAAACCTAGAAGACTCTAGACCAGACACTTGAACTTCTAAAGCCTCAAACTAAACAGGGAAATGAAAACTAAATCTTTTTGAGCTTGCTGTGAGAGGCCATTCTTATTGATCCTCACCTTCACTAGCAGTACATGTCAGCACTTCCCCCTATACCAAAGAAAAGAGGGGCAGATATTTGGATGGTATCACTCAGATTCCCAAGGGAGCTCTTTCTCCATTAAGTTTGCCATTATAATGATTGCTACTATAAATACTGGCAGAAAAATGGATCTAAAATCACTGCCCCTGCTCATTTGGGGCCTTCTTCCTCTTCAGTCTTTTCCCACAAGCCTAAAATTCTTAAAGCAGTTCTCCTACCCACAGAGAAGCAGTAGCACTTGGTTCTTCAGGATACCTGAATTACCACTGTAATAAAGGCATCTAACAAACAGGGCTTCAGCTGGGATAGGGGTGGGGGTCTGGGGAGGAGAGTCAACCAGAAGCTCAAAGAGCTGAGACTTTTCATCAGTGCTGGGTGGGGATTGGTTATCACTAGTCTTTACCAGCAACAGGTCCTGAGCTGCAATCCTGACAGTGTAGGAAAAAGTATCATCATCTTCATCTTCAACAAACTGCTGGGGGTTGGCTGTCCACACTTTAATCTGAAAAACATCAGGAAAGTTAGATTTCTATTGGGATAACTTGGATCAAATGTTCCCTCAGCCATAACCAGAGGTAAAGGGTGTAGAAGGGACAATGACCTGCTTTTCCTTATACCAAGGCTCTAAGCTTGGAGAGTTCTTTAAAATCCAACAACATAAACCTCCCACCTTCTGTCTTAGAATTGATACAGAGTTATCAGTTCTAAGGCAGAAGAGTAGCAAGGACTAGGTAATTGGGGTAAGTGGCTTGCCCAGGGTCACACAACTGTCTGTGTGTCTGAGGCTAAATCTGAACCCAGGACCTCTCTTCTCCAGGCCTGGCTCTATCCACTAAGCCACCTGGTTGCACCTCCCAAAGAGTTCTTTTTTGTTCGACTTCTTTCAAAGATGTTTGTCCTTCAAGACTGCTACTCTTGGGGTAGGTATTACCTTATGAGGAAGGTAAAACAGCTACCACAACTTGTTGCTTTTTGGCAAATACACTTTTGGAATCTACAAGTTTGATTTATCAGTTCACCGTAAACAGGTAGGGTGTCACAATGACTGTACCCCACCACCAGGAGATGGGAGAGGTGATTGGTTTATTCTATGATCAGCTTTCATTTGCAATAGTCTTCCAATTAAGATAATAATCTCTTCTCATCACCTGGCTCCTCAGCAGGGACTCAACTACTAGGCAAATGAACACACACAGAGAGGGTGATGGCATTTTTTCTCACCTTTTGATGCAAATGCTCTTTAAGTCCAAGCCTGGAGTTTTGAAGAAGCTGACAAAACCACCTTAGCACAGCTCTATGACATAGGAACTGATGTGTTTTTATTTCCCTAGGACAAATGTAATGCCAATGATTGCTTAGGGTTTAGCATGAAGCTACCCTGCTGGTATCTCCTCTTATTCCCTATCTTTCTTCTAATCCTGATGCTTTAAAAAGACATAGTTGGGGTTGTTTCCCAGAAGACATTTACCTGTTCCTCAGTTATCTGCATGTATAAAATAATGTAATAAATCAGCTCAGGCAACGCCTTCTTCACAGTGCTTTTGAATTTGCTGTTTTCCAGTAGGGCATGTACAAACTCAAAAATGCTGAAGACGAGATTCTCAAATCCCAGCACTTCACCTAGAAGAAGGGAATACAAGGAAAGGAATTGATAACCAAAGAGCAAAACAGACAAACCAAAAAGCCCCTATAAAAAGGTAACTGTGTTATGTCTAGAAATCAACTAAGTAGAATATGTTGGTTGACTATTCTGTCAATAACAACAACTGGCAATCAGGAGAGGCAGGAAGTACCAAGAAGACAATCACCAGCAAACAACACAGCAAAGGTCTTGGAGGAGGGAGCAAAGACCAGGGTATTTTACCAGTTACAGGTGAATTTGGAGAGAATCATCTGAAATGAGATTCTACTGCATCTATTCCTGAGGAAAGGCTAGGTGGGTTTTCCACTTTTGAGTTCTCCAAATGTCCAAAAACAACATTTGCCTTAGCTGGAAGAATTCCTACCTATATCTTTGAAACTTAAATGCAACCTAAGCCTGATCTGAAAACTTTCAAAAGAGATCCTATGAGTTGGTGTCCCTAAGTAGAGACCGTAAACCAATACTCACCATCAGAATCCACAGGATCTTCTACTTCTTCAGTGTAATTCACTTCTGTCCTCACATAAGTATGGAATAAAGTTAAGAAGCACAATTTGGTATTTTTTTTTATGTAAATAGGTGAAAAAACACATTCAAGCAGGGAGCTTTTTCTTTTTTCCTCATGTAATTGCCTTACCAGTACATCTTAAAACTGAAGTTAGCAGGCTTTCCCACACACGATAAAACCCCATTTCAGAAAGGACATCCACTCCAATGCTCTTGCTTTCTAAGGAGAAATATAATAAGGCTCTCCCAGGTTTCCAAAAAAAGGATATAAAGCTGCACTTTCAGTCAAGGTGTTCCACACAATTGGCAGGATTTGCTGCATGGAGGAAACCATGTGCTTGGGGAAGTTTTTCACTAGGGCCGTTACTGCCTAAAAAGAAAAGAAAAATCCATGAGAAAGAACCACTTAATTAAGACTTCTTTCTAAACTGGAAATTTTTTTAAATGCTCTGGTAAATTTTTACCTTTAGGACTTCCATCTTAAACCCACTGTCAGATGTGGGGCCATCTGGCATCTGGAGTGCCTGAACGAAGGCCTCAGTGAACTGCTGAACCACAGGAAAGATTAGCACTTTGGCAGCACCCTGTTAAAAGAATTTAAAATCTAGTCTCTAGACATGTCTTTTGATTGGAAGTCACTTGCACATAAGCCCCCCAAAGAAGTTCATTGTCTAGTCTTAGATGTGTAGATGGGTCTCTAAAGTGCCAGTTCCTAATCAGAGGAGCTTAACATTTCTACCATTTAAATTTACCACCTGAACTCCTTGTGCTTTCTACTTCCCAGTCTCACCCCAAGAGTATTCTAAGACTTGATATATCAATCATCAATCAGCAAGCATTTAAGTTACTCTGTTCCAGATGCTATGCTTGCTACTGGGAACGCAATGACCAAATCCTGACCTCAGGAAGCTTATATTATTCTATTAAAGGAGACAAGTCAATATTCTAATATATTAAAAAAAGTATAATACGGATTGAAGGTGATTTTGGAGTGGGGACACTGAAGAAAGGGGAAGTAGAGAATGTCAAGAATAGGCAATAGGTCTATTCTGAGCTTTAAATGACACCAGGGAGTCCAAGGGAGGTGAAGATGGGGAAAGACTACACTCCAGGGAGGCATCAGGGATAGCCCGTGCAAAAGCAATGAAAGGGTCTCTCAAAGGGAGGTCTACAAGTTGGGCATCAATCAGTGCCCTCAGCTATTCTGGCTTAAGAGATGCCAGAAGGAAAGGATGGTTCACTGAAGGGAGGTAAAAAGACAACAATAGGCCACTAGATCTAGGGGACTGAAAATTGGATGAAAGAAAGTCAACTATAAGCAATGAAAAATTTTAGTTAAAATAGAAAAGCTATCTGACAAAACTTTTGATGTTACTGCCATCAAATAGCTTTAGGAACAATTAGTAATAACCCAACAACATAACTCTGAAATGATATCAGTTTGTGTGGTATGCTAGTCTTACATGTTGCTGTCACCCCAAAGTCTCACCCACCTTTTCCAACTCTTCCATGTTACAGATCATATGAGCACAGGTGGTAAAAATCTCCACAGCACGGGAACGGGTTCGAATACCATACACCTGAAAGAGAGATTACAAACTTTAAGTACCCTGCCATGAGTGAGTGAATGCATGTAAATGTTAGTGGAAGCTCTGTGAATTATTCTGAATATTTAACTCATTCCAGATTGACTTGGACTAGGTCACCTACAGATATGACAATGATCACACAAAGGAAAAGGAAAATTTGAGAGAGGGGGAAAAAAAGGAGCATCTTGCTGCTGTTCAGGCCTCTACATCTTTAGATCAGTGATGGGCAAACTACGGCCAGTGGGCCAGAGGCAGCTCCCTGAAATGTTCTATCTGGCTGTGCTACCATTATTCCTAATCTGATGAATACAATGAGTAGGATACAATATAAAGAAACTTCGAAAGAGTTGCCTTAGAAAAAGACTGACAGATGAGCATTTCTTTTCCTTTGGCCCCCTCCTAAAAAGTTTGCCCATCACTGGTTTAGAATATAGGAAGAATAACACCAATCTCAGAACTAGGAACTATCAAAGCTGGCATTACACATGTCAGAAAGACAGACTTCAGCTTTGGGCAGCAACAGGAAGGCACACCTATTAAAAGTTATCACTGGGGGCAGCTGAGTGGCTCAGTGGATTGAGAGCCAGGCCTAGAGATGGGAGGTCCCAGGTTCAAATCTGGCCTCAGACACTTCCCAGCTATGTGATCCTGGGCAAGTCGCTTGACCCCCATTGCATAGCCCTTACTGCTCCTCTGCCTTGGAACCAATACACAGTATTGAATCTAAGATGGAAGGTAAGGGTTTTAAAAAAAAATTATCACTGTGTTATCTTAGGGCTTATAAGTCCTGCCATTCTTTTGGGCTTATAATAAGGTCATTTTTTTTCAATGCAAAGACTCCTGGGAAGGCTCACACCAGCTTTCTGTTAACATATTTTAGTGTAAATAAATTTAATCAGATTGATTATACCTTCAACAGTTAGCTGAGATCAAAGCACTGAGAAGCTATGGAATCTTAGTGTCCTCTGAGAGAAATAGAGGACAGGATTCCAGGAGTCAGAAATGAGGCTGAAAACAAATTATCCATTTGCTAATTTTGTCTAGGACAAACTCTGGCAGTTACAGTGATGCTATTATTCAGGTTCACCTCTGGCAGTTCCAGACACATTCAGTGTTACTCTAAAGTAAACTAATGGATTTATAATTGTGATTTGGAGACTTATTATTGACTAAATGGCAGCATGAGTCTAGAAATGATTTCCCTGCCCCCAATGCTGGTTTTCTTTCTGCTAACCACAGGGAAGGACTATGGAGCTTCCATACCTCTGCCATGGTGAAGATCTTATACATCTCTGGGAGAATAACAGGAGCGACAAGTGGCATTTGTGTGTCTGTTACTTCCCGAGTGAATTCTAGGATGAAAAGAGTGTTAGTGTTGCCCCAGCTATTGTCCCCAAAGCCATTAAATGCCAGAAAAGATATTGGTGTGGTTTTTGGAATAGAGCACTAGGGATTAATGGGCTTATTCTAGAGGTAGGGAAGAAGAGGAGACTGTAGATTTTTTCTTTTGAGAAGGGAAAAGATGACAGTGAAAATAAAAGAATCCTGGGAGGATTAGGAAAAAGGAGAGAAAAAAACTTTCATAAAAATACTGCAAAGAGAGCCATAAGAGATGCCACAGAAGTTTTGTTGGAAAGGTGTGAAGGATCACTGCACTTTCTGAGTTCTATCCTCTACTAAGACAACCTTAGTAGTTGCCCCTCTGGTAATCAATTCCACCTTCTGATCTCTTGTGTTTTTTTTTAATACTTTCTCTGGGCATGATGTTTTGGTACATTTGGTTCAGTGTATGCCGGCTTGCTTGGCCTTGAACTCTATTATGTCCATTACACTGATAGTGGATGACACTTGCCTGGAAGGCAAAAGCTGCTGCTACCTGAAGCAGAAAGGGAATTCTGACATGGGTATGGAGAAAGATAAACCATAAATCAGAAAAACAGTATTTAAACCAACAGGGAGAGATGGGTCATCTTGTCTCCATTATAAAAAGAAAGAAATGAGCAAATATATCCTGGTCAAAAAGAAAAAAAGAAATGGCAATTAAAGCATAAGAACTAAGGATTCCACAATAAGTGGTAGAATCATGATGAAAATGGAATTTTGAAGAAGTCTTCTCACTTTATTGGGGCTTCATGTATTCTGCTGTTTTTTTAAAAGTTACCACAAGAAGAGGAAAGAGGAAGGACGTCTAAGCCATTTGGATGTTTCTCAAATTAAGATACAGGATTTAGAAATAAAAGGTGAAATTTCCAAAGTTATCAGTTTACTGGTGCTAGGCAAGTACCAAAGACCATGGCATTAGTATCAAAGATTCAGGATTGAGTTTCTTGCATTATCTGAGGTAGGCCTATGATTTGGGCTTTAAGAGTTTATCACTAAGACTATTGCTCTGATTTCTATAGGAAGTGATAAATGGAATTGGTGTCTTACATATACATAGTACAAGAAGTTATATTAAAGACAAAGAATGATCTAGTTCAATGGTATTTCCTATTTTTATGGAGTGCTTTGCCATCATATTTATTCTTCCACAACCAATTCTGAAAGTTAGTACTTTACTGTATCTTTATAGATTAAAAGCCCAAAGCTCAGAAAAGTAACTTGTTTAAATCATCTAGATGAACCTGACACAGTAAATCAGGAGGATGGAAGATTTGCAACAATGTCATCTCCTAACTTGCTTGGAAATTAAATCAATTAAGAGTCGGAATGCTAATAAGCAAATTTCCAATGCCATTAAAACTTATTTCTTCTATATGTAAAAAGTAGAGAGACTTGTTACATTCCCCCAAGAGGTTATGGGGCATTATTGCAAAATCCTTTAGAAAATTATAACTTTCTCCTTCTTTCTCCTTAGTTGTCTCTTCTCTACCATGTGCTCTGCCATACACACATGTATGGCTGAGCCTCTCATGTTACTGAAGGAGTTCCATGCATTTAGATATTTTAAGAAAATAGTTGCATGACGCATGGAAGTTGTTCCATAATCACAGCAGCAATAATTTATATTACTACATCACATTATAATTTACAAAGCATTTTCACATATATCATTTCCCTTTTTCCTTAAGCAATTGGTAAAGGAGGTGAAGTCAATATTTTTATTTCTATTTTACAGGTAAAGAACCTAAACCTAAGAAAGCCAGGTGTCCCAAATCACATAGCTGGTGAGTAGAACTGGGAATGATTGCTAACTTCAAGATCTTTACATTCTACCACATTAGTCAGTTTCTCCATTATAACTAGATACGATGTTCTTCGGCAGTTTTCTTTGGATGGTGGAGAACAAAATAATATGATGGAAGACATCCATATTGAAGATATTATTCTTAAGTTAATAGCAATGAAGGTTCTTCAAACTCACCTGCAGCTGAAGTATACAACCTCCTTTCTCTTTTTTGTATTTTACTGTTTCAAAAGTTTGCATTTTGTATTTTGCATTTTGAAATTCTGTAATTGTATGTTTTACATTTGCATTTGTACAAGTATGTTTTCACTGATTATTTGTTTTCTTTGAAATTTTCTTTTCTTTGATTTATATCCCTAGTGCAAGTTAGCATAGATAAGGAGTAGCAATAAGAATCAGATAAGATAAGCATAAGATTAAGAGTATTTTTTGGGGGGGAAATATAATAATAATGTTAGGTATAACTTTAGAATTACATAGAATAGTGAGCACATGGGAGATCTCTCTCCATATGCTTGAAGGGGAGAAATTATAAAGATGATATTAGAAATTAAGTCTTGTTACATTAGTTTAGAGATAAGAAGTGAAGAAGCTGGCTTGAGAAAGAATTGGAGTTTGAAACAGATCTGAGACAGTGTCAGTTTTAAATGTTGACTGTGTGTGGGAGGTATAATTTTTTTTCTGTGGCAGTTACTCTCTGGGAGGGGCAATGGCTCTCTCAAAGTGCTGGGAGCAGGTGACATCTTCTTCTCTCTCTCTCTCTCTCTCTCTCTCTCTCTCTCTCTCTCTCTCTCTCTCTCTCTCTCTCTCTCTC
>NC_058133.1:103678555-103725954 GCF_016433145.1 Gracilinanus agilis | reverse complement strand
GAGAGAGAGAGAGAGAGAGAGAGAGAGAGAGAGAGAGAGAGAGAGAGAGAGAGAGAGAGAGAGAGATCTCACAGGCTGCAGAGCTGGAGGGGAATGGAGCTCTCAGGTCACGCCTCCTCCCCTTCCCCCTCTATACTCACTAAGGACATTCCTCACTCCACCCACCCAGATGCCCAAAGGGAGTACTTTCTCCCTCCCCTGCATAGGGAGGCAGGGTGAGCCTGGCACTGGGGTGGGGGGAAGGAGAGGGGGTGAAGGGAAGGGAAAGGGTGGAAGGGCACAGCACATGGTCCCTGGGGTGGGGAGGCCCAGCACTCCATCTCTAAAAGGTTTGCGGGTAATGTTCTAGATGATGAGATCACACACAAAAAAGAAAAAAAAACTGGAAGAAATATTCTTTAAGCTTCTAAATTTCATTTTATTTGCTAGAAATAACCTCGTCAGTGTAGTATACACTTTTGTGTGTCTAGTTAAGGGCTGTCATCCATATGTAGCAAACTTACCTGAGGAAGATTTTAGGCTAAAAGCCAGACATTTGGAAAATGATTTTAGACAGCTGATTTGAAAATAACTTAGGGACAGTCCTCAGGTACCAAATGTTTAAGTCAATTTGAGCAAGAGAATAATGAGCTATCTAAACAACAGCTATGAAAATCTGTCCAAAAGAATGGGGATTTTCAATGGTTTCTATACTATCTTTGATAGTGTGACAGCATTCATACTATGAATTTAAAAAATCATGTTTGAATCAGTTTGGTCCTAAATGTGGAGACAGGTGTATCTGCACATTTCTGGCATGCCTTGCTGTGATCTCTTGTAAAATCCTTCCCAACATTACTCACTAAACACAAGTCATTTTGGTGTGGGCCAACTTGACTCAGATTTTAATAACTCTAGAAGTGGCACAATTTTTTGGGACCATTATCATAAGGATTATGATTTGAGAAAATGAGAACTACAGTAAGAATAAATACATTGTCCAAAAGAAATATGAAGACAAAACATACATGAACATTTAGGAAAAATAAAACTTTCAGTGGTAAGGAAGGACGGGAAGCTAAAAGGGAGCAATGTCAGAAAATTGCGCCGCTTGAGACTTGTTTGGTTGGAAATCAATCTCCCTGAGCGAAACGTGAAGAGCTCTGACCAAGTCAGAAGGATTATACTCTCAGATGAATGTTCAGGCATGACACTGTGAAGCATTGTCGGAAGAAGAGCAAACCATCTGCTTATACCCAACTATCCTGCAATCAAACAGAGCAAAGCAGCATAGAACAGAAAATAGTTTGACATCATAGACTTTCTGAGAAACTCCTACCCCAGCCCAGAAATACTTGTCAAGTTATCTGAGCATATCTGGAGCTTTAAGCACATCCTGCTTTCCCCTAGAATCCACTTGCTACAAAAGGTAGAAAAAGTGGGCTTCTTTTCATCACTCCCTCTTCCTTCCCCCAAAGGTCAAGGGCAATTGATTATGCCAGTGTTTCACTTAAAGATAGTTGTATCCAGGGGTACAGCAATTATCTAAGCACTACGAAAAGCAGTCAAGAGGAATGTCTTGGGTTTGGATCTCAACTACTGCTTGTCAAGTTGCTTCCTTTCTCATGGGACATGAGTGAGGATAATGAGAAAGGAGTCACTGATAGTCAGTCAGTAAGAGGCCACATTATAGCAGCAATGAAAAGGCTGGCATGGGAAATAATGATGTGTATCTCCTAAACTTAGGCATTCATTGGGTGTTCTTTGTGTCTGTTTTAAAATATCAGTGGATTTGTAATGAAATTAAGGCCCCTATACTTAGTAAACAAGACTGTTAAAAGGTGGTGTGACATTAATCTCCATTTTTGAAGACTAGGAGAACATTTGAAAGAGGAAAAAAAATCGCCATTAGCTTCCTAAGAAAGACACAACTAGAAAAGAGAAGGGAGGGAAATGGCATGGGCTTCACAGAAGCTTCAACATACCAAGAAGAATTAAAAAATGATTTGGAAATCTAAGACAACTAAATGATAAAACTCTTTTCAGATGGGTGGGTTGGAGGATCCCAAAGGCAAATGTCAATTTTCCCCATTATTCTTTCCTTCATCCCAAATCGTAAATGAACCCCCACCCTGATCCCCAACATATTACGATGATAGGACTATCAGCTGCTACGAAATAATTAAATGGATCTATAATCTTAAGGATTTGGGAGTTCTTTCCAACCACGTTGACTACAATACATTCATGCCTGCCTCAACCTACGCAACTCTTATCCATACCCCACAACAAGTTTCTCACATGAGACTGGTCCAAACAACACACTAAAGGCTTTTTTTGCTTTCCGTACTCTGATCATCCACCTATAATTTTTTGTCCCTGCCATCTGACCACATTAACATTTCTTATAATACCATTTCTCAAAGATGTCTCTTACTTCTGTTCTTCAGAATTCCTCATTAGTTCCATGTTGCAGCACTGTCCTCTGTGAGATACTAATTTTTAAACCCTTACATTCCATCTTGGACTCAATACTGGGTATTGGTTCCAAGACAGAAGAGCAATAAAGGCTAAGTAATCAGTGTCACACAGCTAGGAAATGTCTAAGGCTACATTTGATCCTAGAACTTCCTGTCTGTAAGGTTCTGGTCTCAATCCATTGAGTCACCTAGCTGCTCTGAGTGTTAGTATTTTTAAAATGAGTCTTTGCTTTTATGGAAAGATTGGGGTCAATAAAAAATAAAAATTCCTCGTGACAATCCTTTCCACATGCTTCCCAGTTTATTTTTCCCCCCTCTGTTGATGGACAAGCTCTATAGGGTGTATATCCAGATACATGCTGAAATATATTTTCACATGTTTCAGGATAACAGGCATTCTTCATTCACCTGTTGTTTCACCTATGTGGAATCTAAGTGATTACAGATCTCTTTCAGTAGGTTTTGCAATATTCTAGGGATTGATGCAATTAAGATCATGTCATCACTAATCAGGAACAAATAGAGGACCCTCCGAATTCACAGGGAATCCCTTCTTTGATCTGGATTCTGTGATGGATCGCTTCTTATTTTCTCTGGCAAATAGCTGTGGCAAAGGTATGTCTCTCTTTTAAAATTCCTTTAATATTTATCATAGGGTGATCTGAACAAAAAGAATAGCTATTTCTGTTATGTCTTCCAAGATATCTTGAATGATTTTAATAAATGGATGGGGAAACACCTTGTTGAAAAAGTGCCTGTTTGGCAGTATTCTCTTCTACTAAATCAAATGCTTTTTTTTGTAAGTAACAAACAACAAAAGCAACAGGATCTCATATAACTGTGCCATTGACAGAATGAGCTCCTCTAGAGATATCTGGTTCGATCCTGCAGTTTTCCCTTCTTGTTCTCTTTACTGCTCTTTCTACCTTCTCTTTAAGTACAATCAGGAATGTGTAATTACTGTCCAAGTGTGGTGATTCCACCCTCTCTGATTATGAAGTTTGTTTTCTGCAAATCTTTTCCAGGTAGTCCTCTGTTCCAACATTCCCAAACTTGAATGCCTCTGTGTTAACTTTGCTTAGCAGGATTCCTTGGCTACACTTTCTCTACATGGTTTTTACCCTCCCTTCTTCCTCTCTCCTTTAAGAGATAATTCTGCACATAGTTGTTCATTACCCTCTTTGTAAAAATCTGTTAATAGGTTTATATTCTAACTCTGCTGCTGTCTTTGGTAGTCATTGATTTCCATTTGGTAAGTAGGTTCCATGGTTGGTGCTTTCTGGGGTCTTTTGTTCTCATTGTGAGAATACATTCTTATTGGGCTAAAATGATCAACATCAATGTTGATGTAATTAACTTCAGTTATCCACTTCCCATTTTTTATTTCAATTACTTGTTTAAAAAAATCCGGATAATATCAATGGGCTGACTGTACAGACAGCTGACTCAGGGATAATTCCCATCTCAATAAACCTTTTCCTGTTTGCTAACTTTTTTAATACTAAAAAGTGAATTATATATGCATGTATAATCTTAAGGTTTATAAAGTACTCTACATCCATTATCTCATCTGATACAACCAACCACCTTGTGAAGTAAAGCACAACAGGAATTATTATCCCCATTATACAGATGAGGAAACTAAGGTCCAGAGAGATTAAGTAACTCGTTCAGGTTCTCACAGCTTGAATGTTCCAGGCAGGATCAGGACCCAAGATTCCCTGACTGAGGTTCAGGGAATGAACTTTCTACTCTATTATATACTTCTTAGTAACTGAGTGAATCCTAGTGACTAGTTGTGCAGACAGGGCTCTAAGGAAGAATTACTTCCTGAAGCAGCAGTCCAGTACGCTGGAAAGCCCACTGGAATGTGTAAATAGAATTAGCTCTAGCCCATTCATAGTCAAACTCTACTTACCCTAGGCATAGAGATGATGTCATCCCCGCCTCCCATAGAGAGGGGAAATGGGTTACCCACACGTGATAATAAGTGACAAATCAAGAACAAGGGACTGCCCTTTGGGGCAGTCCAAATCAGTGTAGAGGCTGCCATTTGTCCACTTGAATTAGAGGCGGACCCACAGGAAGTGACGAGAGACACTATCTCTTCAACTATGTTGGTTACTTCCAGCGAGGGGCAGTTCCCGCTTTGAACTTGGTGCTGAAGAATCTTGGTTGAGACCTCAGAGGGCTTCCACTCTGAATTGTCACGTGGGTAAGTTAGGCTGACTTCCTTGGCCTACCTAGGCCGCTTCCAGACTCTGCCTTAAGTAGGCACTAGCCTATCTGATTGCTAGGCCTTGGGGCTTGTAGCTTCATTTATTTAGCCTTCTAACCTTCTCTCTCAGTCCAGGCCTCTGCAGGCCTAGACTAGCCTCTCCCTCACTCTATTTCCCTACCTTTTACCCTCCTAACTGCAAATAAACTACCTTAAACCCAGTCCTGACTTGGGTCTAATTTAATTACGGAATCAACCTGAATTGTTGATTCCTGGCGGCCACACTTTAAATATATATCTATAAAATACCTAAAATCTCCTTCTTACAGGAATTAGTACAAAGCCCTAGCCCTTGGCTTTGCTAGTCCAATTCAACAAACATTTACTAAATACTTATTGTGTTCAAAGCATTTTATATCTATGTACTTGAGATGGTTTACCAATATTATGAGGATAATGAGGATAACCTCAGGGTTATCACAAGCAGAATGTTTGGAAATTACAAAGTATTCTCTAACTATGCTTATCATTACTGTTACATAGTTATCTTCTTGGTTGTCTTCTCAGCTCTGTATAACAAAACGTGGGCATGGGGAAATTAAAGGATTAGCTTAAAAACTTTTAAGTTCTCTTAAATAATGAAACCAGGAATAAGTTCAACACTACTTTTCCACATTATTTTAAAACTGATGTTCCTGCTCACTGGAGATTCCTGTTAAAGAGATAAAATAAATCTTACAGGTATTGGCTAAATAGAGCCCATACAGTGTTTTCTAGAGGGACTGATACAACTACAACTAAAGCAAACTGTAGAAAGAAGGGCACTAGGATTTTTATTTTAAATTTACTGATCTATACTTATGTCAATGGACTTACTTGAAGGTAGGAAAAAAGGCAATAGAAATGCCTCTCTATCCCTGACAAAGGGAGGGGGGTGTGTGTGTCACATCTAAGGGCTGGTATACAGTGCTATCAGTCTAACTTTTAGTCCTTTACCAACCAAGATTAAAATGTGGTTTAAACAATACCAAATAACTGAATTGAAAGAGAACATTCCCAACTGGGTTGGATGGAATTATACCTTCAGGGTGTATAGACTACAACAAATTATTAAGGAGCTTGATTATCTTGAGTAAATTCTGCTAGGTTGAAATGAGGATAGCACCAATCTGCTAGTTTTGGTTTCAACACTGACCCTAGGCTTCATTTACAGCTTTTTATTAGCACACTGACTCACAGTTCTTCCTCTCAATCTCCTTTCCTCAGTCTCTCTTTAAAAACTGTTCTTTGTCATCTCTCAAACTCCTTGTCTCTTTAATCACTTTCTAGCCAGTCTTGTCAACCATGTTGCCACTTCTCTCCTTTCCCCACTACCTGGCAAACACATTCCATTTAAGTATTTATTTAGAAAGGAAAGGGCAAAGGAGAGAATGGAAGAGGATAGGGTGGAGGACAAATTAAGAAATGCTATTGGCCTTCAGGGTCTGTCAGAGACATAGGCCTGGGTAGCACCTTGACAATCTGGGTTTTAGTAAGCTACTGGTGAGAGAAATCGTACAAGGGCTTAGATAAGGGAAGAAGGGCTAGGGACGGGGGGTTCTAAGCAGAGTCCTAGAGTAGCTTCATCTTTCCCAAAGGGGCTAGGAAGCAGGGGCACCACAAAACCACAGCTGAAAGGAAAAAGAAAACTCCACCACTGGCCTTTCTCCGAGCGCGGCCGCCTTCCGCTCGGCTCAGTGCCCGCCACATGCCCAGGAATGCGTCTGGATCCTTGAGGGGCTCCCTTCGCAGGAGGACAATGCTTACGCTACACTGCAAGAGAGCCAGAAAAGTGCCCATGAAAACCAGAAAGCAAATGCTCAACCGGCAGGGATCATCCCTCTAGGCAGCTAAGATGGGGAAATCAATTCTCCAGTGTCTTGAGCACCAACTAAGAGCCAGGAGAAGTGAGGGAGAGCTATTTCCACCCCCTCCCTGGCCCCCAATATTATGGTGGTAGATATTACAGGGGAAGGAAAGAAAGAATTCAACCTTGTGAAGCATTAGGGACAGATGACTAATAAGGAATCAAGATAGAAATGACCAACAGATCATAAGGAAAAGGCTACAACATTTCTGATAGAAGAAAACCACCAAAAGAAATATGGGAAAGATGATCAGTCTACATAATGAAGGCTATCTATGCTTTTCTGGTTTAGAGGGTCAGTGTTTGTTGTGACAAGAAAGGTTCTTTATTCAATTTTGTTGGGATGCTAGCTTTAGAGGAAGAATGGAGAAAATGGGATAGGAATGAATTAAGACCTAAGAGGAAACTGCTAAGCTCACATAAAGCCCAAACAAAGAGGATGATATCCTCTCAACCTTGCCAACAGAGTGGAAGAAGAGTCAATATAGTCTAGTGGAGAACATGAGATTAAGAGTACAATTAAGACACCCTGGGAGCTCACAATTCAATTTCTCAGTATCCATAGATATATCTTTAAGAAAAACACAATCATAGCTATGAAAGTGTGCTGGTTTTCTGAGAAACTCCTAATTCTATTAAGTTTCACTGACTGACCTCAAAATTTTAGTGCTCTTAGGGAAATTATTTGTTCCAGAAGTATCAGCTGAGTTCTTATGCAGCACAGGACCTAATGAGCTCTTAGGTCAAAGTGAAGAATGAGGCGTCCAATAGAATTTCCTTCTCTGATTCATTATTTTATATAGGATTTAACTGAAATACTTTGACTCATCTGGTAGGCTTTCTTTAATCCAAGGAAATAAAGGAATAGAGCAGTACACTTGGCCCAGTAAAATCCTCCCAGAATACCAGACTGATACAGCAAACTCCCTTGATGTGTTGTAGGTTGTGAGGTTAGTATGGGGGCTGGAGCAGTTATTTCTTCCATATAGGAAGTATCTCAGCTTGGAGGCCTCAGAGTTAAGTCCCACTCTAGAAAATTAGGCAATATGAAAGCTGTTTCCCTGGAAATGATAGAGAGCAGGTTAAAAGACCACAATATGCTTTGGGCTCCAGCAGTTGGCATTCCCTGAGAAACATTTCAGTGAATTTAATCTAAAAAGCATTATTAAGCACCTATTATATGTAAGTCACTGTATTAGGTGTTAGGAATATAAAGATGGAAGGGAGAAAATATCACAAACTAAAGAGATCAGGAAAAAACTCCTCACAGGAGATGGTATATGAGTTAGCTTTAATGTTAAAAGAGAGCAAGGGAGGCAGGTTGTAAAAAGGAACAGAGGTGGGAGATAATAGTGCTGAGTTAAGGAAATATTAAGTAGGACACTTAGGACTAAAATGGGGGAATGTATGATCATAAGTTCAGAGATAGTCTTTTAATCAGGTCTTCCTAATTCCAAGGCCAGTGCCTCTATTTAACCTATCAAACTGCCTCTTAGCAAGGTGCTTGAAGATACATTAAAGGAAATAACATGGGGAAAAGAAAACAAGCCCAGAAAGGTAGGCGGAAGTCATGTTGTGAGCAATTTTAAATGCTCAACTGACAAGTTTGTTTATTATTCTAGAGGCAGCAGGGAGCCACTGAAGGTTCTCAAGCAAGGAGAGTGGTTGATAGAATTATATTCTAAATTACATGGAAGGTAATTCCATTACATGGAAGGTAGATTGGAAAGGAGAGAGGCTGAAAGCCAGGACACTAATTAGAATGCTACTATAATAGTCTAAACAAGAGGTGATGAGGTTCTGAACAAAGGTGATGGCTCTGAGTGGAAAAATGGAGGTGGATTTGAAAAATAGTGTAGAGATATAATTATCAATACTTGGTGACTTTTTGGCTAAGAGGTGAGATGGTGAGGAGAGGCTGAAGAATTGAATTAATTACAAAGTTAGGAGGATAGATGGATGTTGGAGCCCCAGTACCAATAAGCAAATCTGAAGGAAGAATAGGTGTGGGGGAAAGAGAATGAATTGAAAATCCTATTTACTCACTCATCATCTGTATTGTGGTCAATAACTTTTCCTACACTGAAATGGAATTTGGTGAACCACAGCACAATATTAGGGAACCTTATACTTATTTTTTCTTTTTCTTTAACCCTTAACTTCTATGTACTGGCTCCTAGATGGAAGAGTGGTAAGGGTGGGCAATGGGGGTCAAGTGACTTGCCCAGGGTCACACAGCTGGGAAGTGTCTGAGGCCAGATTTGAACCTAGGACCTCCCATCTCTAGGCCTGGCTCTCAATCCACTGAGCTACCCAGATGCCCTATACTTATTTTTTAAAAAGATTTAATATTAGGGGCTTCTGGAAGCTTAGGAAGGCAGAGAATATCCAAAAGTGAAGTGGCTGTGAGCAAGTTCAAGAACCAGACTTTCATGGAATAGGCAACATAATGATTGGCACAAAAGTTATCTAAGAGGATAAAGGGATTGAAAAGGACCAGAGAAATACCTGTTCTGGGCTTTTACTTGTCCTAATAATTTGTGGGGGAGGGAGAGGGAAGAAGAGGAAGTAAACTCCTGTGGAAGCAGAAAAAGATCAAAGGACCTGAACTCAAAAGGTAATTAATTTCTAGATTATACTGTAAGATCATTAAAGTTCTAAGGAAGGCTGTTAACCCATTTTTCAGGGCAGAAGAGAAGAATCTTTGTGCACTGTTATGACAGAAATAACAGTATTCTGAAGCATCTTCAGAAGGATACTATTTGAAAGAACTGTTTCTCACTTCAGACCTTCAACTGATTGATAGAAACAGAGGATCTTTGAGCTATCCTTTTCATTACTTCAACCCCACATACTTGGCTATATAGTAGCCTTGAGCAGTCAGGTGCTATCTGCTTACTCAGAAGAGGGCAATGATACACAGGTAACAAAGTATTAGTTCAAGTTGAGCAGATCAATCAATTACAAAACTAGCATAGAGAGAACATTCTGAAATGTCTGGATTATATGGCAAAGTAGTTTGCTCCAATGCCAGTAGGGGTTGGGAAAGGAGAGACAAGATCCTGAGTTTTAAGAAAGGGTATACAGTCTTTCTACCACCAGTCTTCTTTCCAAAGAAGGTACACCAAGAACTATGACAAAAGCAGAATTAGCTTTCTTGTTTCTGAGTTTGAAGGATAAGCTGCTGAAGAAGGGCTTTGGAAAAAACCAAATAGTTCATTTAAAAAAGTTCCCAAAAGAACACAAGCTCCAGCAACCTGTGCCACGTCTCCAGGTAGTCTGAACATCTAAGCCATATACCACACTGCCCTTAGACACAACAATAATAAGTCATGTCCTATAAAACCATCATGCCTTTTTTCATAGCACATTCTTATCAAGCAATACAGAAAATAACTTTAGTATTATAACCTGCTAGTACCACTGATTACAAAGTTCTAAAGACATCTAAATTTTTGTTCCAAGTACCAAAGAGACAGGAAGTGGAGGACTAATACTTTAAAATGATTTTGATAGCTTATGAGCAATTCTATTCAAATAAGACCTTTTTGGGGGGGGGGCATAGTTGGTCATATTAAGACTATAATGGAGTTGTTGGGTATTTTAACATAAGATAAGGTCTCCTGTTTATGGGAAAGGGTCAAAGTTATACACAGGGCATCATAAACAACAGAAAAGTCATTCACAGAGGAACTGGTTCTGATCAATGGTAACCTGGCCCTAAATGTTCAAAGAAAAACCTAAAGTTCTCCTGCTTTGCAAACACAAGACAGTAAAAACAGTAATGGGGGTTGTGACTTGCCCAGGGTCATACAGGTAGAAAGTGTCTGAGGCTCCATTCAAACGAAGGACCTCTAGTCTCTAGGGCTGGTTCCCAACCCACTGGACATCCTAGGTGCCTCCTCAACTGGCTTTTAAGGAGACTCCAAATCATACTACCTTCCCCAATACCAACAAAGAGAGAAATGTCCTATAAAAACCCCAAAACAAACTAATGGATTTAATGCTTAAGGTACTTGTTTCCAAGGACTGAAACTACAACTCCTCATTTTCTAAGTCTATTAGCAACAAACTTAAAGGCCATCTGTTTCTCCGTGTCTGAGAGAAGAGTCTAACCAGTTGTGACATCAAATAGATACTGAACTAAAGAAAATATTTCAGAGCTCTCCCAATACAGATTCACTGCCTATGAAAAACTAAAGCCTATAATGGAGTGCTATTTATACTGCTTATCGATTTGGTATAGGAACCATCATAAAGGTTCTCTATGTGAATCCATAGCTTTCACCCTACAGACAGAGCTATACTGGTGGTTCTCAGGAGCCCTCAGCTAAAATTTAGATTTTCCCATTGGCTAGTTTTTAGAAAAAATTCTGAGGAATCCTCTAACCCTGATATTCTGGAAGAGATGCTACACTAGATGTGTTTGGGGTTTTTTTGGTATAGGTTTTTTAATATCATTACACCCACCACGGGCTTATGGTTGTATGTATGAATGTGTATTTATATAGACTCCAGAGATTATTTCCACTCCCTTCTACCGAGCATTGTTTCAAGCTCAAAATGCCTCTTTGTCAAACTGGCTAGATATCCTGATGGCAGGCACAATAGAATCAGTCGATAGGAAATTAACAGAGCCTCTGGAACCCTCGTTTTAATCCTGGCATTTGAACCAGGGCTATTTTTAAGTTCTGTGCCTTCCCCACTCGAGTGAAGGTCTTTTTGAGCCCTGAACAAGTATCCCAGAGGGCGGGGGAATTAGAGAAGGTGCTCCTAGGACCAGACTTTAGAAATAAGCATGCCAACGTTAAAAATGGATACTAATCACACGGGGAGTCGGGGCAGGAAGGGGGCTTCCTGGCTGGATGGTGAGCATCAGGACTCCAGCTCCGGAAGCCCCCCGAGGGTAGGGTAAGGGGCCGGGTCGGGGGGCAACTTATTTCATTTCCTCTGCAGGAGTTGGGGGGCCATCGCCCATGGCTGGTCCGTGTGCTTCGGCTCCCGCGGTCACAGCAGCGCAGGCCCCGCAGCCGGCGGCCTGGCCTTTGACACCTTCCGAGATCGCTTGCTCCCCTCCGCAGACAGCCCGCCTCCCGGGGGCCCCGCACGCCCCGCGCCGGGCCCCTCCCGAGGCGGGCGGGCTACGCCGGCCTCACTCACCCTCCGTCACCTCCAGCACCTTAATCTGCTCCTCGGCGGCCGCCCGCACCTCCTGCACCGGGGACAGGATTCCCGTGAGCGTTTCCACCAGCGCCTCTTTCAAGCCCTGCGCCACTGGCCCCGGCAGCCCAGAGCCCGCGCCCGCCGCCGCCGCCATCTTTCCGCCCTCCCGCCTGCCCGCCTCCTAGCTGCCTGCCCGCCTGCCCGCCTGCCTGCCAGCCAGCCAGCCAGCCAGCCAGCGCCGCAGCCACTCCTCCCGCCGCCGGGACCCGCCACCGGCACGACGGCTCCCGCGCGCGGCCAATCCGCGAAGCCGCACATGCGCATCGCGGAGGCGAGCAGAGCTTAAGGGCAGGACTTGAAAGGTCTGACAGAGTCGAAGCCTCTGAACACAGCGCCTCCTGTGGCCAAGAAAGGGCTTTTTTTTTTTTCTTGGAGAGGTTGTACCTCGTGTAGTGAGGTGGAACCTTGCTCAAAAAGTCTAATAAGGATTTTCCAAAGGTTACACCTAAGAAGGCAGCCACACTGATAATAAATGGTCCATCTCTGCTCTCTCCTCCATCCCATAACTGAGATATGTGTTCAGCGCCTGGCACAGCGCCTAGCACACAGAAACCAGAAAATAAATACTAGCTATGGGATGATGATGTGTTAATAAATGCCAGTTATTATTATTATGAGAGGGACAACTAGGTGGCTATAGAGCCAGGCCTGGAGTCAGGAAGACTTGGGTTCAAATCTCACCTCAGACACCATCCAGCTGTGTGACCCTGGTTACTGCTCTTCTGCCTTGGAAAACTGGCTTACTCCCTGTCATCTCTGTCACCCTCTTTATTGTTTTGTTGATTGTCTAGATTTAAGAAAATAATGGATGTGGCCTCAGACACTCCCTAGCTATGTGACCCTGGACAAGTCACTTAACCCCCATTGTCTAGCCCTTACTGACTGATCTGCCTTAGAACCAATACACAGTATAGATTCTAAAAAGGAACATAAGGATTTTAAAAAAAGGAAGAAAGTATTGGAGAAACATTATGTAGATTAAATTTAAATGTTGGTTAGATAAAGTTTTTAAAATCACGTGAAAAAATATAGGTTAAATAAATAATAAGGTAGAGCAAACTTAGAAATGTGTCCTGTGTATATTCTCCCCAATCCTAACCTATTGTTAAGCATTTCCCAGCACACACTTGCCAAGAGGCATATGAATGCTTTGGGGTGTGCTCTAGAGCTCTGGAATCAGGAACACCCGAATCAAATCGAGCCTAGAGTACTTACTAGTTGTGTGGCCCTGGGCACATCACCTCATCTGCCTCATTTGTGAAATGGGAGTAATAATAATAGTATTACCTCTGGGGGTTGTGATAAGGATCAAATGAGATATTTGTGCAGGGGGCAAGCCAAGGTTTAATGAGGAAAAGTTATGAAAAAAACAAATCTAAGCTTGATGTAGGTTTAAAAAAACTATTATTAAAAAACCCTTACCTTCCTTCTTAGGATCAATACTATATATTGGTTCTAAGGGAGAAGAGCTGGGCAATGGAGGCTAAGGGACTTGCCCAGGGATCTCACAGCTAGGACATGTCTGTGGTCAAATTTGAACCCAGGATCATTTTGTCTCCAGTCTTGACTCTCAATCCAGTGAGCCACCCAACCGCTCTTTAGGCTTGAAGTTAGGGGGAAAAAAATCTCCCAGTACTTAGTTATCCCCAAATGAAATGGGCTGCCTCAGGGTGCCATGGGGTTTTCCTTCATTCGAAGTCTCTAAGTAATGGCTGCATGACCACTTTGGGGGAAGGTTACTGTGAGGATCAAATGAGATAATATTTACAAAACACTTGGAAAACCTTCAAGCACTATAGAAATGCTAGCCAGCATCATCATAATTTGTATTATTATTACATATTCTTATTCTGTGAATGAGATGGGTTGTGAGGACTTTTCCAGCTGTGAGAGTCTGTGAAATCTAGCACACAGATCTGATTGCCCGAGTTTAGTAATTTTTTCATTTTAGTAAATTTAATTAAAAAATTTTAAATTAAAATTTCTAATTTAATTTAAAAAATTTCCCATGGTTGCATGATTCTGTCTCCCTCCCTCCCTCCTGCCCCTCTCCCAGAATTGACAAGCAATTCCACTGGGTTATGCATGTATTATCTTTAGGGATATTTGGGCAGTAGAACACTGTAGGGAGAGAGAAAGAAGGAAAGAAGACTGGGGTGCTGTTATGGGGGCACAGGGAGAGGAGGAGATGCTGGGATCAGGTTCCCTGTTCTAATCTGCTTCCTCCTTTCTTCACCTAAGAGACAGGGGTTGAATCGCCAGCTCTCAAGGAACCCAATATGAAAGAGGAGACTACAGCTAATTGATTTATTGTTCCAGCCTGGATTAGCCCAATTTGTAAACTGGAATGTGGCAGAGCAAGAAATGTGGCAGGCAAAGGCTTAATGCTTTGGTGCGTTAATTAATAGCAACAGTCAACTAAAATGGCTGTTCCGTTAATAAACCGATAGCAAATGTAGTCTAAATTAAAGTCTTTTAAAGAAGTTTTTAATATTAATATGATAAAAAAGGAAATGATGAGAGCGAATCAGAGGATTTAGAACAGGAATGAATCTCGGATTCAATATAAAAATATCTCCCTCATTTTACAGATAGGTCAAATGACTAGGCAAAGGTTACACAGGTAGGAAGCAGAAGAATCAAGATTTGAATACAAGTATTTTAACTCAAAAATCCATTTCAATGCTTCTAACTTAATCCCATTGAAATGAAAATTATGTGAACAAATGGGCTGTTAATATTTGTTCATCTTTATAAAAGTTATTAGTGAAAATCACCAAGCTATCAGGTTGCCAGGATCCTGGGTAGATAAGAAAATGAGCTCAAAGACTGCGCAAGGGAGCAGCTAGTTGCACCATGGATAGAGTGCCAGGCCTAGAGTGGAAAGTGGGTTCAAATCTAGCCTTAGACATGCTCTAGCTATAAGACCCTGGGCAAGTCACTTAACCCCATTTATCTAGCCTTTGCTATTCTTCTGTCTTAGAATCACATGCTTAGTACTGATTTTAAGACAGAAGGTAAGAGTTTAATTATTTTTCAAAAGACTGCAAAAGACATGAGAAGTACATAAAAACTACTCCACCCAGGAATATAATAATAAATGTTAACCTTAATGAGATAATAATGGCTAGTATTTATGTTTCACTTTAAGATTAGCAAAACACTTTACAAATATTTTCTCTCACAACAATCCTGGGAGGTAGGTGCTATTATTATCTTCTCCATTTTACAGATTGGGGAACTGAGGCAGATTTTCACTGAAGAGCGAGTCTGGGGCTGAATTTGAACTCGAGTCTTCCTGCTGACTCCAGGTTCAAGTTCATACTTTCTATCTATTGTGTCACTTAAATGAGAGAGGATTGCTAACTCTAAATCATCATATCACAAATGGACTTGAGCAAACCCTACTGGGTCCTTTCTGTATGGATCTAGTATGGTTTCATCTATAAAAGTCTGGAGGGCTTCATGGATGGTGAGCTCAACAGAGCCAATTGAATCATAAATGATATGTTGGAAAAGACCTTAGAAGTCATCTACATCAGAGATGGCAAGTTTGGCAGCTGACAACACTTTTGAGGGCAGCCTAAACCAGATTAAAATGGGAAATATTTAATAGAATAAAATTCAATAGGATAAAGTGTTACTATGTAGTTTTCTAAGTCAGTGTGTAGCCTCTTAGTGGCCCCTGTTTTATTTGAGTTTGACCCCATTGATCTAATCTGACACTTCATCTTAATACTAAGGAAACTCAAAGAAGCTGAGACTTGCCCAGGGTTACACAGATAAGAAGTGGCAAAGCTAGGACTTGTACTTGGATCTTCTGATTCCCAATCCCATGTTCTCTCTCTTTTTTAAACCCTTACCTTTTTTTTTTTTTTTCAGTTTACTTGCAGCACTTTTATTTTTCCTTATACAATGATGTGTTGGGCATTACAGTTCTCAACTCTTAGGATGACTTACAAATTTTGGCATTCTACTATCATGTGAACATTAAGGCAACATACAAAAATCTTATATAAATTAACTTAGATGCCCATATTTACAGAGGTTGTAAATGCAACTTTTTGCAACTCAAGGTTGAGTAACTTAGCCCCATCTCATAGGGGGAAAACAGTGGGTTAAGGAAAAAAAAATGATTCCTAAGGCTTGGATTCATTATATATTCCGGCTAAGATGATGGCAAGATATAACATACATTTGCCAGCCTTAGGAGAGAAATTCTGCAAGTCAGCTCTTTTAGATGCTGGAAATCTGACCTTTAGATACCCTGTACAGATCTGATGCTTTATAGAACTAGCTGATGAGTGTCAACCAGCCAGATACTATATTGCCATGTTATCAGGTAAATTTTTTTCCTCTACCTTTGGATTCAATCAGTGAATGGTTTTCTTAGACTGATTCTGCCCCTACAAGCTCATCTAGGGGGAAGAGAGGGGCAAAAGTGTTAGCAAAAGTTGACTTGTCTGCAGCATTTCTGGTTTTGGCAGTTTCTAACCTTAATTTCATAGAAAAGAATGATTATAAAGTTGATTGTCTCATAATCAAGCTATGACAAGAGATTTTAAAGTGCATATGGCATTAAACTGTGATAAAAATGACTGAGATGATGGTTCAATATTTACATGAGTGGAAAACTGATTCCATGAAACCTACTTGATTTTGGAAAACTAGGCAGTGTTGGCTATAGGTCACTACCACCAATACTCTGATAACCAGAGGAAAGGAACACTGTAGAATTCAAAAACCAAGTTACCATGAACACTGATCCTTGGTGACAGTACAGAAGCAGACAGGGTCAGTCCAACTTCCCTCCATCTCTCAGTAACCAGGATCAGATCTCAAGGTGAATTTCACACCAAGCAGAAAAAAAAAAAAAAAAAAAGAGCATATGCAGCAAGTTAATTCCCTAAGCTCAGAGTGAAACCACTGATTTATTTCAAAGGGGCTAAGAGATGACCAAGGCACAGAAGCCCACCTGGGCTCCCTGGAAGGGCAGAGGGCAGTGGCCACCACCCTGTTGGCCTGCAACCTGGTCCCAGCCTCCACACTGAAATCTCTGCCCATGGCCAGATTGGGATTGAGTAAAATACCGGTCCCCAAAATGAAAGTCTGGCCTTCAGTTTCCTGCCAGAGGTGAAGCACCGAGCCCAAGAATTTCCACCCCATGCAAGCTTTATCTCCCCAGAGAACAAAGTGTGTATCCATTTCTGTTGAAAAGGGTAAACAGAGGCACACTGGGACATTGTGCAGACAGCTCCAGTCTTCTCCCGATCCTCTCTATACTGAAAAGACACTGGAATTGGCCTCATATAGAACAAAATGTGAGCATCAAGGCAAGGTCATCATGTATCCCAAGCAGCTTCTTGTGGAAGGGAACCACAAGATGGAAGCCTTGGCCATCATCATCCAACACCTGCTGGCAGAGTGAGGAAGCTCTGAAATACCACCAAGTCCTGTCACAGGAGCTGGTCAGCCTCCAGGGAGAGCTAGTCACTGCTTCAGCCACCTGGAAGAAGCTCGAGAAGACCAGGAATGAGCTGGAGACTACATACCAGGCCTTTGTGGACAAGTTCAACCACCTGGCTGAGTTGGTAGAGCTGGAGAGCCAGCTGAAGGAGTACAAGGTGAGTGTGAGCAACTGCAGCGTGTGTGTGCGTGCGTGCGCGTGTGCGCACAAGGTCCAGAAGTACCAGGCCCACCTGCAGAGCCAGGACCATAACTTAAATGCTGCCCACGAAGCCTTCAATTGGAAATTGAGTCCAGTCATTCTGAGGGGGTGGATTTGCTGAAGAAGACATACAAAGCTTCTCTCACAGAATCAAAGAGTGCCATGACCTGGAAAAGAAGTGCCTGGAGGATTCCTTCTCAGAGAAGTGCGAGTCTTTGGAGAAAGAGATCCACGATCTTTAAAGTAAGAATGATGCTCTAAACGAGAAGCTTCAATTGGAGGAGCAGAAACCGGCTTCCAGAGAGAAGGCTGCCTTGAAGAACCCCCAGGTCATCTATCTGGAGTGAGAGTTGGAGAGCCTCCAGGCGGTGATATGTGATTAAGAATGAGGAGCTACACCAGCGGGACAGTCAAGTTGCTCAAAATGGAGAAGCTGGTGGACAGCAACACGGTCCTGGTGAATAAACTGAAGAGGGTCCATCAGGAGAATGAGGAGCCGAAAGCACGAATGGACAAGCACATGGCCATCTCCAGGCAACTCTCTAGCAAGCAGGCGGTATTGCAGGGAGTCCCTGGAGAAGGAGTCCAAGGTCAGCAAGAGACTGTCGCTGTCCATGGAGAACAAGGAACTGCTGTGAAAGCTCCACAACAGGGACCTGTCCAGCCCCAAGAAGTCGACCCCATCGGTGGCGGCGGGGGTGCTGCCTCTGTCTTCCCAGAGGAACTCGGCGTCCTACCCCAGCCCCACATGCTCGCCCAAATGACCCCTCCGCAGCACGGACATACAGCTGCTTCAGCGATCTCCAGCTGCCCGAGGAAGACTTAGGCCAGCGAGAGGGGGAAGGAAGGGAGGGCGCCGGGAGGGCACTCAGGAGGCCTGGCTAATTCGGCCTGGACAGCCCGCGTGCGCGAGGCTTCAGGGAAGGGCCGTTACTGCACAGAGCACTTGGCTAGCCGAACCAGACTTGCTCACTGCCTTTCTCTCCCACCTCCGCGGAGAACCAGCTAAGGGGCCTCTTCACTAGAGTAGAACTTTCCTCATGTTCCTGTCACAGACCTTTGCCTTTGGGCTACAGGGGTGTGGGAACGGGGTGGCACTAGAGGGGATGTGGAGCAGGGGTGGGGCTGGGCGCTGACAGGCTGCTGCTTGGGAGGAAGAAGACCTCGCGGCCTTCTGGGAGGGTGGGGGAGGGGGCCCTTCGAATTGGAAGCCCAGCTCCGGAGTTTTCGGTAATTTTTAGTGATTCCCACGTCCGAGATAACACTAGCCACCGACTTCCGGTTCCAGTTCCTCGCTGTAGGCTGCGGCTCGCTACAGCATCAACCCAAATCCTTCTCTTGGGTCCCGGGAAGGAAGAAGGGCAGGGATCCCGCCGGAGCCCATCCCTCATTTGAACTTGCTCTGGGGAGTCACTCTTAGATAGGTGCCATCTCTTCACTCCTCCGTCTCCTCTGAAGCCCTGCCGTTAGACTTCTACCTCCTTTTCTGTGGGACGAGGGTAAGGGATGGGCTTACCCACAACCAACCCATTTTCCAGGCACTAAAGCCATTTCCAAAAGAAAGGAGCCAACCCGAGACCGGAATCTGACCTTATGAACTATTGAAGAACCCAGCAGCGAATCACCTGGGGGAGTGGCAAGGGATAATTGCTGACTAGCAAAGCCTGGGAGGAGGCGCACTGAGGCGGGAGCTCCCTAATGAGCTAACAGAGGAGCCCTAGGTCTGCCTGGGAGGAATTCTGGGGAGAGGGCAGAGGTGCAGAAACCACAGTGTTGTTACTCCCAGTTGTAGCTTTCTGACTTCCACAAGAGATTCTTCAGTTCCCCCTCCTCTAGCCACTGCATCCACCCTAGGCGATCTCAGAGGCAGAAGTGTGGGGCTGTAGCGTCCCTTTGTCTTTGAATGCGTCTTTGCTGCCAGTGAACCAGGAGCCTTTAGGCAGCTGCCATGTGGACTTTGGACATTAGGGGGCGAGTTGCAGTTGGGGTGACATGTTGATTTGTAACAAGTGCTTCTGTCTCGTGTCTTTACTCTCCAATGTTCTGTTGTATGTGCAATCTTTACGTTGTTAGGGAAAGCCAGCTCCCTTTGGGCACGCCCTGGGAGTGTCATGAATCCCGGGACAGGGGAGACTGTTGGGTAACTCGGGGGTCCTGGGACATATATGTGTGCTAGGCTGGAAGTAGATGAGAGATGGCAACAGAGCGGGAGGAGAGGAGAATGACTCTTTGAAGATTCTTTTCCAAGCCCCATATGGTGGGATGGTGCTGAGATGAGGCAGGGGGCTAGCTGGGAAGAATCAGCCTGAGATTCAGCCAGGCAGCCAGGGATGAGCCCCCCCCCCCACCCCAGCCTCACAGCCTTCCCCACATCCATGTCTCCCACCTCTCTCAGCCCGCATCCCCTTGGGAGTTAGAGGCTCAGAACTCCCTATCCCAGTATTCTGGATGCAGCCCTGAAAGGTAGCCTCCCCTTCCCCCACCCCCCAGGCCAGAATTGGACCTTCATAGCCAGCAGGTCCTTGGAGGTTCCATTTACTTTGAATGGGGAGGGGTGTCTGGGGTCCGGAAGGAAGGGAGAGATTATGGAGGTAAGAGAGATAAACAGCCATTGGACAATACAGGAGATAACTTTATTGAAACTCAAATGGTATCAGACAGATGAATCTAGCTGGGAGGAGACATGCCTGGGGTAGAGAGAGGGCAGCCAGGTGAGGCTGTTGGTGGTGATGACCTCTCCAGCTGGCCCTGGCATGGATTTTATTTTTAATCATTTTCTTATTAAAAACAGATTGCTATGGGGACAGCCCAGCTCTTTTCATGATTGTTACCGCAACTATATACATCAGTTTGCTTTCCAGGTTCAATGTTGCTTTCTCTACATCAGATATAAAAAGGAAAGTAGAAGGAAAGGAATAAAAGAAGCACAAATGAGAGAGAAAATACACACATACAGACACATGGATCTGGGGACCTGTTGATTGGGCTTTGCTCCCTGTAAATTAAAAAAAAGTGTTACAAAAGCCCCCTGGCCCATCCCACTTGCCCTATGCTTGAGATATACCATGCATTTGAGAAACAGATTCCATCACGTAATCAGTGCTGTTTAAAACAGGATAAGGTTTAGTGGGAGGGTGGATTTATTAAAAAAAGTTTTTATCTTGTTCTAGAAAAAAGCTAACATTGGGAAATGAGGAGCCACTGCGCAGCAGTAGCCCAAGAGACTGGCTGGGATTTTGGGACTTCTTATCCAATCACTCCCTTCCCCTAGCCTCAGAGAGGTGGCAGTGAAGTAGGAAGCTCCAAAGGGAAGGGAGGTGGCCCAAGGGCATGTCATGTGCCTTCTGGGGAAGAAAAAGTTGTTTTCAGTGCAATTTGTCAAGTTCACTATTCTCAGGGCTTCAAAGCTTTTTTTCCAGACCCTTGAACACCAGTGCTCAAAAAGCAAGCCGATGCTTAATGGAAGGGCTAAGAGTATCTTTCTATCTCCTAGCCAGAAGAAGCTCTTTACTTGGAGGAAATCTGATTTGCTTCTCTTTTCTCTCATGGTCCTACTAGTTAAAAAAGGCTTTAAATTGGGAATAAAAAGCTCTTTTCAGATTTCAGAACAAAACAAAATGTAGCCAATAAATTCAACTAAATTATCTGAGCCACATCCTGCTTCTGATGTGAGGAGAAAAGATGGAGGGGTGTTGATGACTCCATTCCTTTAGGATACTCTGAATGCCTTTTAAAGAAGGCTGGTGTTGGGAGAAGGGGAACTTTTAGACCAACCAACTGTTCTGGGTAATGAGGTTCTAGCCAAACCCTCCTTCTCTCTCACCCACCCAACATGAATCTCTGAAATCTCCAAAAGAAAAAGGGATAAGAGGTTGTGGGAGATGACTATCTTCCTAGAAACATTAGCCCTCTGGGGTTTTTCCTAGCCTATAGCTGTAGGACCAGAAAAAGGCCCTGAGTAGGGATAGTAGAGAAGGCTAGGGCAGGGTCAAGAGGCTAAGGCCCCTTTCAGAGATTTCATTTCAGGGCTATCATTCCTGTCTGGACCACTCACACTTATCAGAGATGGTTACAAATATTCTCTTGCCTTGTAGCTTCTTCTTTAGAAAAGAAAATAAATGATATGGGGAAACAGCCACATTGGGGTAAAAGTGGCTTTGGAACTGGAATCTTGGACCTTTTCACTGCCAGTCCTTAAGTCTCTCAATATGGGGACTGTGTAGTACTCACAGTTCCCTCTAAAATACTAAAGAGTTGAATCAGACATCCATAGGCCTCTCCCAGCCCCATGGCCAGCCTGGTATCACAACATTCTTCATGGCACATTGGGAAGAAAAATTATATCCAAAAAAGCAGAGGGTAATAGGCTTTCCTCAAAAAGGACAGGCAACTCCATGTTGTGGAGCAAATTCCCTGGAAGTGGGGGAGCTAGTATCTGTCTCCCCAGGCTCAAATTCTAATTCTTTTCCAGCTTCCCCTGGTCCCCTGAAAGCCACCTCACCCTTGTGCATTTTTCTCCCCTCTTTTCTTCAAATTGATGACTGAACAAGTTGTATAGTTGTGTTTTCCTTTTCTGGGAGCCACAGCCATGCTTGGGAAGATCTTTGGAAATCCTGGCACTTAATGGGAACTCTTTCCGTGAAGGAGGTGGGAGACATGCCGATATAGAGAGAATAGAGTGGGCAGTCTTTTAAAAATTGGTTTAATGTGCTTGTGTTGACTGTGGATCCAGGGATATACATGGCTGATCCACTTCTGATTATCGAAGGACCTCTGCCTTCTCATTTCCCACCACTTCCTTAAGTACCTAAGGCTTCCTAGTGTTGCTACAACACTGAATTTGCTAGTCAAAACTCTAGCTATAATGCCTGGGTACTAATATCCTGGCTCCTCTGACCAGGAACTTGTTTCTAGTAGCTCAAGATCTCAGAGAATAATCAGTAACTCATCAATAGGTGTGCTTTTGAGTCCCTTTTACTATTTAGTCTAGATGGGATTCAGGATGCCCAGGACAAAGATGATGATGAGTTAGGAAATCACTTGCAGAATCCTACTTAAGTCTCTCATGAGACTCCATTTTAATTGTGTGATGGGGACACAGAAACTGAGAAAGCATCCACCAGGCAGGTATTGCCTTGGATGCTGAGGTGCAGGGTCCAATATTGTAGTTTCCTTGATTCCAAAACTAGGTTCTCCTACTTCCTACAATGTGAACAAAATTTCATGGTAGAAATGGATGGAGCTGCCATGGAATGAGTCTTTAGAGACCTGTATCATATATATGTAAGACATGGATTTGAATTATCTTTCTTTCCTCCCAGAGAGCCTGCCAAGAATAGAATTTACCCCCTAGGTTACTGAGAAAACACCACCATTTCTTCTGGAGATGGAAGGATGGAACATTCCGAATCTATGGGAACTTATTAACCAGAAGAAGGGAAGAAAGTGTAAGAAAAAACTTCAGTGGCCCTAAGGATCCTAGCTTGAGTGCTGGGAATTTGGACAATTTAAGAGTGAACTCTGGCACTGAACCGGTTACAATAGGGGTCACTTCCAGACCATCAGCAGTTTCCTGTTCCCTGCCACCCTCTAATTCCATGTGTGGCTCCCTGATGGTGGATTGACACGACAAGGATACAAGCACACACATTTACATAAGGACAGAGAAATGAGCACCTTAGAGCTGCACATTTTGTGATTTCATTGACATCTCCTTGATGAGGTCTCAGAATACAGGAAAGCAGCAAACAGATACATCCCAGGCTAGCCCCTACTGACTTAGAAGTCTTTTGTATTTTTGGAGCCCAGGGCAAAGAAAGACAGCTGGATCATCCCACTTGTTGGCCATTTGCATCCACAGCAGAGGAGATGTTACCTCTCCCAGGACTATGGCTCTCCCCCAAAGAAGGTGGTAGGTATATATACCATATATGTAATTTCCCACCCAAATCAAGGCTTCCAGGAAAAAGAAAGAGGAGGAACAATAACCTTGACAAGATAGCCTGGCATCTTCTGAAGGTGCCAGAGGACCAGAGTCCTACTTGGGGACCTCGTTTTCCTCTCCTGAAGGTAAGATCTCTATGACCCGAGCAAGGGAGTAGGGACATAGCTAGAAGGGATGTTTTGGGTCTGCTCCTATCATGTACTCTTGGGCAGTGAGGGAGACATCAAGTTCTTTCTGTTTCAGCAAAGTCTGGGGTGAGCATCCCAGGGAGTTATAGCACCATGAGGAGGCTCAACCTTTTGCAGCTGCCACCATGTCTGAGTTTTCTCTGCAAGATGATTGATCCCTCCCAGTGAGGGGCCCAGATGTGCAACTGTAAACAGGGTCCCAGGTTCCTGAGAGAATTCTGAGGATGTCAGATCTCTCCCCTTGTAGGGGGAAACACTCGCCCTAGGGTGGGACAGCAGGAGACCTGGGCTAAATGCAGCAGGATACCAAGAGCAGAGGTGGGGTACAGATCCCAGGAATGAAACAGAGATGGAAAGTCTGAGCAAGAGAGGCCTTCATGACTCTAGCTGCTAGGGAGACAAAAGAAATCCAGGGCTGTCTCCATAGTTACCTGGAATCCTGGAATTCCCTTGGGGGATGCCAGGCATTAGGAATCAGGAAAAAAAATAAAAAGGGAGGCATCTCATCTCTTCTTTATCTCAACTGGCCAGTAACAATCCAGGTCAGAAGGCATTGGCTGAGCAGCACCAGAAGAGAAGGCGCTAAGTGCTCTTTCTACCAGCACTAGGCATCATTAGATAGCTGAGCCTTGGCATTTGCTGGAGCCCCAGGCCCATCTCATATCCCCTTTCCTTCTGAACTGGGACATCCAGCTCAGGGGCCTCCCCCTCTCTGCACAGCAGAGGTCTTTAAGGCAGTGATTTCAGCACCATCCTTGGACAAAGAGCCTCTTCCCGTTACAGAATTGCATAAATTACAGCTGGGTTGGTCGGGTGTCTTCACGGATCAGGGACTTAGCAGCAAGAGCAAAGGTGGGTCTCAGCACTGGCTGACCAGTGTGATGTGAATGTGGGGGTGGGAAGGGGCAGAGGAGCCTTTTGTTGGGAGCAGTGAAGCATCTGAGCTGAATATTGAAGGCTGCCTGGAACAACATCGGGCCTGGAGTCGGGGTAGAGGAGAATTGTCCAGGCTAGGAACCCTCCTGACTCTGGTGAACTCTTGTTTCTCCAGAGCCTGAGGGGTAAACACTAAGGCCATTGTTTTGCACTGACAGGTAAGCACGCACAATATTTGTTGGATGGATATAGATGTGTAAAGCCCAGAAACTTTGGCTATGGTATGAAGCTGCAGCGTGGACTCTGGTGCTCCTGAAGTTTTTTCAGAGATGAAGGAAATGAATTTGCCAATACTAGAGAGAGGCATGATCTAACAATCTTTCAGGCTTTGGTTCTAGGTCTTCTGACCCCAATATACCATAGATCCAATTGGAGGTTTTTTTTCTAGCTGGCTCTCTGGGGCCCATAGGAAGCAGTTTCTTTAGAATTTGGACTCTGGTGGCTCCCCAAGGCCCAGGTGGTGAAGTGGTACAAATTGGTTCTAGATTCTTCATCCTGTCAGAACCTCTAGGGCAGCAAAGAAAGGGGGTGTCTTCAGCAGGGAAGATCTCTTTAGGTGATGGATATTTTTTCCTTCCTTCCCATCTCCCCACACCTCTGTGGATCTTCTGCATTGACTGTGGGTGATGTGATCTCCTCCTAAAGAACAATTCACTGCCTGAAGTCAAGCAAGTGTCAGCTGAGAAATTGGCCTCAGGTAAGCCCCCTGCGAACCACCAGGACTATATAATAGAGGATCATTATCCTTCCAGTTCTCTGGGTAAGGTTTCCTTTAGGCCAATTCATGGTGAAGAGCAGAGCTGAGCATCCATCTTGATGAATTTGACCTTCCCATTCTAAAGCTAGAACCGAAGCTTCTGTTTAGAGCTTGTGCTTTCTTGAGAGAAGGAAGGTGGATATCTAGACCCCCCAAGGTTTGTTCTCCAGCTTGGTTCTCTCTCCAGGGCTCCAGGCCACCCCATAAACTGTGAGGACACCAGAGCTGGATAGCATGGCAGGAAAATTTAGTTGCTTCCAGTTAGACAGCATCAGATCCTTCAAAAGAAAGCCCTCATCCTGAAAAAATCCACACTAAAGCTTGGAAAGAAGCCCAAGCACCAACTAGTCTTTGAGGGGAAAGGACAAATAAATAGATAAGTGGGAGAAAAAACAAAATAAAAGGCAGGGTTTATTGGCTGTCCTCATGCATATTAAATTAGAAGGTACAAAGACAGAGCTAACAGTCCTCCCATGGCCAGATGTGGGGGTGCTGTATTTTTCTGTGGCTTGGTGGGGCACGTGTTGACAGCCATCTTGAGGACATCCTCTAGGCCATCCAGGGGTTGGGAGTGGGCAGCTCTCTCTCTACCTTGACAACTGTTTCCCCTCTCCAGCTTCATCTTTTCCATTTGATTTTTAACCCTTTATCAACAGAATTAAACCTTTATTTAAAAAAATTTTTTTAAACCACATGCTTCTTTTTTTCTAGGCTCCATCCAGGTCTCTGAGGGAGAGCTGCTGGCAGTGGCAGTAGGGTTGGGAAGAGGCTGGGAGAGAATCTGGGGAGCTCCTGCCTCCCCTTGCCCTGGGTTTCACCTCAAAGGGCCATCTCCCACACAACTGTCCATAATTGGCTAGGAACTGCTGCAGGTTTCTCCTGATGCCTTTTCACCTGCCCATAAAGCCCAAGAGTTTGTAATTGAGACAGAAAACCAAGGAAAAAAACCTCCCAGAATCCTTTTTTCCCCAAAGTCTTGAGAGGAGGCCAGTCTTTTATCCAGAGGAATAAGCTCCTCTTACCCCACCCCACCAACCCTAGGAAGTCCTCAAAGGTGCAGCACCAGAAAACCTGCCCCTCCCCTCCCACCAACTCTCTCTAGTTCCCTTTTCTGGGCTGTAGATGGGTTCTCTGAAAGAAGAGAAGGAAGGGCTGACATAGCTGAGGCCGGCTCACTCTGCTCTCTGGGCCAACAATGGTGGCTAGGTCTTCAAAGGGAGGCCTGCAGGTTCGGGTCCAGGATGGTTTCTCTGTCTGGAGACTCGATGTAGTTGGCAGCTTCTTGGAGTTTCAGCAGCATGGCCATCTGAAGTGGGGCAAGAATGGGTGGTTAAAGGGTAGCAGGCTCTCAGTTTGGATCTGGGGGAGCTGAAGGGAGAGGGTAAGAAATCCTGTTCTTGAACCCAAGGCAAAGGTTCTCCAACATATCTAAGACATGGCACCATTAGAGAATATTAGAAGATAACAAGAGACATTCCGACAGCTTCCTCACCAGCTATTCTCTTCCCTTCAGTACACATTGATTGACTGCTTATATGATGTTCAAGGTACTGGGTTGGGCTTTTGTGTGGAATACCAAAATAAGTAAGATACATACGGTCTTTGCCCTCAAGGAGCTTAATGATAATGCCATTTCTACAGTAATTTAGAATTTATAGAATATTTTCTTCTAATAATCTTTTGAAATAGGCAACACAGGTATTGTTAGTTCTGCTTTATAGATGAGGAAATCTGTTTAAAGAGGTTCAGTGACTTGCCCAAGACCACATAGCTGGAGCCAGGAAAATATTTGTTGTTCAGTCATGTCTGACTCCTCCTTACCTCATTGGTTTTATTTTCATTTTTAAAATTAAAATTTATTTGTTACACTAAAATAGCCAGTTTAAACCCCTCCCTCCCCATCATTAGAGAAGGCATCATTTGATCAAAAGATAGATGCATTTACAAAATGATTTCTTATTTATTTCTACTTATCAGTTTTTATCTGGAGATGGATATGCCCAAGTCATTCTTCAAACAATATTTCTGTGCTGTATATAATGTTTTCTTAGTTCTGCTTGTTTCATTCTTCATAATCTCATGTAGGTCTTTCTGTCTTTTTCCAAAGTTAACCTGCTCCTCATTTCTTATGGCATAGTAGTATTCTATCACAATCATGCCACAACCCACTTAGCCATTCCCCAATTGATGGGCTTTGGGTTTTCTTAGCAAAGAAACTGAGTGTTTTGTCATTTCCTTCTCCAACTCAATCTGACAGATGAGGAAATTGAGGCAAATAGGGTTCAGTGACTTGCCCAGGGTCACAGCTAATAAGTCTCTGAGTCCAGATTTGAACTCAGGAAGATGAGTCTTCCAGACTCCAGGCCCAGCACTCATCTAGCTGTCCTCCAGGAAAATATCAATAATAGTGGACATTTAGATATCCTTTCCCTGTATTACCTCATTTTATCATCACGACTGCTCTTGGAGATAGGTGCTATTACCATTACCTTCATTTTATAAATGAGGAAATTGAGGCAGGCAGAGGTTACATGATTTGCCCAGGATCTCAGAGTTAGGAAGTATCATAGGTAGGATTTGAACTCAGGTGTTCCTGATTCCATTGTGCTACCTTGATACCTCTGAACTCAGGTCTCCTGAGTTTAAAGTCCTGTGATTTTCCACCTATATACTTCCTTGCCTTTATCTGTCATCTGGTAAGGGAAATATGACATGCATATAAATCACTAGAATACAATGCAGAATGTGAATGACTGTCTCACCAACAAATCTGATCTCCCCCACCTCTATCCCCATATATGTTCTACTTCCAAAATGAACGAATTATCCTTTAAATAAGACTTCACTAAGAAACTTACAGGGGTTCCCAATGATCTCTTTCATCCAGTCCATCAGTCAATTAGCATTTATTAAATACCTATTGTGTGCCTGGCACTGTGCTAGCCACTGTTCACGCTGCCTTCCTAACATCTAACCTTATTTCTTCAGGTCAGTCATTTTGCAATCATATCCGACTCTCTGTGTCCCCATTTGGGGCTTTCTTGGCAAAGATACTGGAGTGATTCTCCATTTCTTTCTCCTGCTCATTTAACAGATGAAGAAAATGAGGCAAACAAGGTTGACTTGCCCAGAGTCACACAGCTAGTAAATGTCTGAGGCCAGTTTTGAACTCATGAAGATGACTTCAAATGCCAGGATTAGACAACATCCACAACTCATTGATGGATTTCAGGCCTGGTGGTTACCCTCAACCTGGTTTATTGTCTGCTGAGACAGTTTACCAGGAGTTCTGAGGTACAATTAGCTGAAGCAACCTTCAAAGCTCAGATTTTTAGGGTAAGTATCTGAATGGCAATGAGAATTAAGAGGACCCTGATATAGACTTCATATTCTTCTAATCCTAGCTCCCACTCACCTTTGTCAGAGACCTTAAAAACTCTCTTTCCGAGAAAGATTCAAAGCTTGCCTCCCCTCTGGCCCTGGGTTCCGACATTTTCATTCAGCCATCAATCAGCACCTGAGCCAGATTTATTTCTCTCATCCTCTCATTAGTGTGGCCGTTACTCACCAGAGGGTCTGAGTCTAGAGAACTGGGGGTGCTGTCCTTGACAGTTCTCTCCTCCTGGGGTGAGGCTGTGCTATGAGGGCCCACACTAGGTGGAGGCAGGTGATACAGCTTTGATTGGTCCTGTTGGGCTGAGGGCCAAGGCAAGGTGTCTCGGACCCACTCTACTGGATCTTCCCAAGCTGC
This sequence comes from Gracilinanus agilis, assembly GCF_016433145.1. Classification (NCBI taxonomy): domain Eukaryota; kingdom Metazoa; phylum Chordata; class Mammalia; order Didelphimorphia; family Didelphidae; genus Gracilinanus; species Gracilinanus agilis. The sequence continues at coordinate 103,696,904 of NC_058133.1, read as the reverse complement.
TTTCTGTCCATGAACCTAGAGGGAAAGAGACGAGATCATCAGAACGATTGTTCACCCTGCTTTGTGGCTTCAAAGTCTCTTGCTAGTTCCCATGGAGAACTTGAACTCTTTCAGAATCTGAGCCCTGAGACCTCTTCCATCTCCTGCCACCCTGGGCTTCATCTCATAGAGCCATCTCCCACACAACTGTCCACTTCCATTTCCCAATCACCTTTCCTCTCTCCAGATACTCCCTTCTCCATAGATTCTTTCCCCTTTGTGCCCAAGTTTTGGAAGTAGAAAAAAAGCAATGAGAATTTTAAAGAGATATATAAGTAGGGGTGGCTGGGTGGTTCGGTGGATAAAGAATTAGGCCTGGAGACAGGAGGTCCTGGTTTCAAATCTGACCTCAGACACTTCCTAGTTGTGTGACCCTGGGTAAATCACATAACCCCAATTGCCTAGCTCTTGGAACCAATACTTAGTATTGATTCTAAGACAGAAGTTAAGGGTTTAGGGGGGGAAAAAAGAAATACATAAGCAAATAAGTAGATAAATAAAAATGATGGTGATGTTCTCTTGCAAACTTGCCACATCATTGATACCCATCTCAAAAATACCCATTTCAAAAAGTTAATGCATCAGACTTGACCAACAACACATCACTATTTATAGACTCATAGAACCCAGCTGTTAGAGCTGGAACCTTAGAGATCTCAAGTACAATCCCCTCATTTTACGGAAGATGACAATGAGACACAGAAACAGGTTTGTCTTGCTAACTGGCCCGCCCAAGATTATGGTTATCCAACAATAAAACATCTAGCTTTTGGCTAGACTCCTCCACCCCCATGCCTCCATGTATGTCATTTCATCTTGGAAACAATTCAGTGAAGTAGGCAGGACAGGAATTATTACCTCTATTTTGTAGGCAAAGAAATTGGTCTAGAGAAGCTAAGGGACTTGCCCATTATGTCATGACAATTTTTTTTTACACCCTTACCTTCTATCTTAGAATCAATATGGGGTATTGGTTCTAAGGCAGAAGAGCTGTTGGGCTGAGGGCTAGGCAGTGGGGGTCAAGTGACTTACCCTGGGTCATATAGCTAGGAGGTGCTCATGGCAAATTAATGGATAAACCAGGTCAGAAACCAAAGTTTACTGGGTCTTTCAGGTCACCTGACTTCTGACCCACAGTATTTACAAAAATTTTCTCATTCCTAGGAAGTGGCTTAGGTCCAGCTCAGACTCAGGAAAGCTAGACTAGAAGACATCGGTGTGCATTCACTTACTTTCTTCTATAACACCAAATATATACAAATAGTGCTTGCTAATAGATGACAAATATTTGTTAATTTGAATTAGATTGAATTGCATTAGATTGAATTGTCAGACAGAAGCAGTAGGGGGAACAACCCGGCCACCTAGCCTCATTTATTCCCTTTCATTTATGATTCCACAGGGGACATGCATCTCATGCTCTGATACTGTAGGGATTTGCACAGTTAGCCATTTGGAGAGGTCTGATCTTGTAGCAGGAGTGGAACCAGTGGATGAGAGTGGGAGGGGTCTCACCTTGATCCCATCTTTGGCCCCTTCTTGCAGGTAAGGAATGATGGAGTTGTTCCAAAGGTCAATGAACCAAGTGCGGAAGTCCTCAATGCCAATTGGACAAGATAAGAAAAAACATGGGCCTAAGGGAAAAGGAGGAATAAGATTGTGATGAAGGGGGCCAAGGATCCTCTATTCATTTACTACCCTCCATGTCAGGTCTAGAAGGGTTTGGTCTCCAAAGGATTCAAGAAAATAGAGTTGAGACAGGAGTGAATAAAGTGAGTAATCTACTAATGTCATGTGGATCAAGAGGCTATAGGGCCACCTTTATGTACTCTGCATTTTTGAGATTAATGGAGTTTGAAGAAAAAAATACCTTAAGATCCCTTACCTCTTCCTCCCCTTTTTCTCCCCATTCTATAGATTGGAAAACTGAGGGATGGGGACTCTGAGATGGTAGAAATAACTTGATCACCACCAGATGTGTAATGAATTAAGCCAGATTCTTAATGAATATTGATTAAATAGCTGTTTGGTTCTCAACTTGGCATCACCAGACCTTGACGACATGCTTAAATGCTAGAGATTATAGGAAGGAGGGAAAGCCTCTCTTATAGGTGAGAAGTAAAAAAGAGAGCTGCCCTGCCAACCCCAAGAGGGCATATGAATCCCAGTACCTATGAGGAAGTCTGAAGTGCTGTGCTTCTCTAGGAAAGTATGGAGATGGTACCACAGCTTGGGCACCCAGTCCAGCACCCGAAGAAGCTCTTCCTTGTTGGCATTGATATCACTGTCTGACTCGACCAGCTTCCTTCTCAGGTAACGCACTAGGAAACCATTGGCTGGCTCCACGTTGTTGGAAAATGTCAGCATCCTACCACCAGGAATGGGGAAAAGCAGGTCAGATTGCACTCGAGGGCCAAAACTAGGATCCATTCATCCATTTCTTCCCCTTGACTCCGACCCCACCATCACTACCCATTAAAGTCAAGGTGGTCTCTTCTGAGATACTAACAGGAGAGTTCAGATCCAAAGCAGGGGCTATGGGCAGCTTGCACCGTTATCTCATCTAGTCAGCTAACATCCGACCCAAAGAGGGCATCTTCCATTTGTCTTATTGATGCCCTTATTTTGCCCACCTAGAATACCAAGCAGAGACCATGCTGTGCCCCCAAATTATTTGTCTTGGGATACAGCTCTGGGGCTGAGCTCTCCTACCAGTAAGTGCACAAGTGAAAGCTCACTGTCATCTACTTTATCTAGCTGCTACTAAACTGTGCTACACATTCCAACCAGCCCTCCACCAGGACACCAAGGTCATCTAGCCTTGTGTAGCTCTACCCCTTTCCACTTCTTTCTTTGGGGGCAATAACTGAATCGATATTACCACCAACAGGGTAAGACAATCTGGAGTGTCTTATGGATCTACTTACAATCTCTTGAACTACCCAGACTGAAAAATTCCCTTTGCTAGGAATTAGAGATCTCCTGTCTCTAGATCTGGCTCTCTATCCATTGAGCTACCTAACTGCTCTGGACCAATGATCTCTTGTGGACCTTCAATCTCTTCTTCTCCACTGGCTCCTAGGTCTCTATCCTAGAAACAATTTTTCTTAATTTTGTTAAGCCCTTAAACTATCATCCTATATTTTTACTTGTTTTCAGCTTCTCTGGAAAGAGTTGTGTCTGTACTCATTCTTTCTTTTTTCTCAATATTTGCTCATTTTTAAACTTCTCTGCTTGGAATCCACTCCCTCTACATCTCTGCCTATTGAGATGCTTTTCTCCCTTCAAGGCCTAACTAACTCAGTGCCAGTCTATTTCAAGAAGTCTTTCCCTCATTCTCTCAGCTGAAAACGATATCTTTCCTTCCACAGTTTTCCTTAGAGTAACTTGTCCGGCTCTCTTTCTAATCAAAGTCTACTTCTTGTCATAATTAGTCATGTATGCGTCTTATCTTCTCTCTTCATCCCCTATAATGTACTTGAGGGCAGGGGCTATGCCATTTTTCATTTTTATATCCCAAACTTAGTACAGTAACTTCCATCAATGGTCGCCTTTTAAAGTTTGTGGAAATGAATTATTTCACTTAATTAATCCTCCTTAGATGTTAATATCCTGTCCTCAGAACAGAACTGATCGAGAATTCAGATGACTGAGGTGATTAACTGAGGGGTTGCCAAAAACTAGAGGTCAAGGGCCAAATCCAGCCTGCTTTTTGTGCAGCCTATGAGCTAAGAATGGTTTTAATGTTTTTAAATATATCTTATTATATTTAAGAATATAAAAAACATTCTAGCTTGGGTGGTACAAAACCGGTGATGGGGCAGATTTGGCTCTTGGGGCATAATTTGCTGACCCCTACTCTAAACTCATGATTCCTCTTACTAAGAAGGTTTACTTCTTTTTCATTGGTATCCTTGACAGTATTTAAGTGGGTCGACTCCTTCATTTCATTTTCTCTGACACCGAGAGTTCTTTGAGCTTCTTTTCCTTTTGCTGTCCCCAGCTTCTTTGGCTATAACCCCTAGAAATCATCTATCTTTGTGGTAAATAGCAGGCAGGGAGAGACAGAGAGAGGGAAACTGGGAGACGGAAAAGGGCATCTAATGTCCACCCAGGCCCAGGAATAGGATCCTTACCTGAAGCTCAAGTGCAGGCCATGGTTAGGGGTCATCTTCACAGGCTGATTGGTGGTACCTATGATATAGGGGCTGTGGAGAAAAGAAGAATGGGAGGGGGGACACAAACAAACACAGATTTGTTCCAGATATTGCTCCTTGCCATTGTCAATATTATAGAAGGAAAGCTGATTGACACGGACAGCTTCCCATTTTGCTCTTAGCCTTAGCTCACCATTTGTGGTATTTGCAGGTAAGAGCTCCATTGACTAGTTCACTGAGGGATCCCGCCTCACTCAGATCATCCAGTAGAATCACCAGGGGCACATCCCCGATGCCTGTCTCCCGGTCAATCTGGTTAGCCAGGTTGGAGAGGTATAATTGCAGGTCCTGGGGGTTGGAAAGGGAGGTAGTGGGTGAGGCCCCAAGAAAGAAAGGTAACCCCAGGACTAATCCAGAACCAAATGTTATAAGGACAAAGAGCTTCCGTCACATCCTATAATCAGAACCATTTCCACCAGGCTGCCTTTTGAGGGTTGATACCAGATAGAACCTTGTCCATGATCAATGTTACACTGGTCTTAAGGAGCCTGGGAAGGCTTTGCTAGTTGGAGGTTTCTTTAGTGTTCTGGGCCAGTTTGATGAGTTTAGAGAGTCCCGAAGCAGAATTAGATCTCTGGCCTCCTAATCAATGACTTCCAAGACCCCTAGGGGTGCCTACGTTAATATATTTTACTGGGCCCATGGATGATAGATTTCAGGGACCATTGCAGACCTCAAGGACCAGTACTGATGGGAACTGCCTATCCCAGCTAGAGATCAAATAAGATAACAAATGGCAAATGCTTTGCAAAACCTTAAGATGCCCTATAAATACTAGTATTATTATAGAAAGCCAGATTTGAACTAAATCTAGGGGGTGCAGAGAGAACTTGACTGGCTTTGTTCAGCTTTCTGTGCTAAGCCTGGGGATAGGGATGATGCTAAGGAGGATAGAAGGAGAATAATAGGACAGGGGTTGGCAAATTGTGACAGAGGACAGGCTTAAAGGAGAACGAAATCGAAAGGATAGCAAGAGAGGAGAAGAAATAGGATTGAGGGGAGAGGAAGGACAGTCTGTTGATGGGAAATTAGAGTGAGGAAGAAGGGGCATGAAAGGAGGTATTAGAGGAAGGGAAGCAGAAGAAGGAAAGAAGATCACAGCCAACCCCTTCATTTTGCAGAGATGGAAATTAAAGACCAGTAGAGGGGATGAAGAATAAGCTAAGAGATGAGGAGAGCAGAAAGAAGGTATAAAGAAAGAGATTAGAGAGAGGAAGGGAGAAGTGCTTAGGGGATGGGAGTTTAGGCCAACATTGAACTTGGGATGTTTGGCCAACTGAGTCAATACTGTAGGTACCTTGCAAGACTGCTGGTGCATGTTGAAGGTGCTAACAATGCCTTCTGTGACCTCTCGGCCTGAGCGTTCCACCAGGTACTCAGCCAACCGGTTGGTCAGGTAGGTCTTGCCTGTGCCACTGGGGCCCGAGAGAATGAGACGTCGGTGCTTGAGAAGGAGGCTTATGTAGTGTTGCATCATGGGCTTGGGGATCAGTGTTTCAAACACTAGGCTGTCAACACACTTCTCCTTTAGACCTGTACCCAGGATCCCAGGAAACAAGCCATAGTTAGAACCTCAAGGTTTGCAGTGGACCCAGAAAGGCCTCCACATCCTTTCCCCAGAAAATCTCCTGAGAAGATAAAAATTATTTCCCTTTCAAGCTTCATGGAAGGCTGTACAAATCCCAGATAAGAAACCTAGAAGGGCATCAGATCCTGGGAAACATCCCTCACTATGTGTTAAGAGACATAGATTTAGAGACTCAGGTTTAGAGGGAAGGACCACTGGAGGCACCAAAGGGAAAGCATCAGTGCTTGGTTAAGCCTCTGCTCCCACTCTGTGCTACCGATATACCCTCTGGTGAAAGGACTGACCTTTGAGCGAGACGGCGATGCTATTGACACCCCGGCGACACGGTGGCAGCTCTGGGGGCTCCGAATCTAGCACCCGCTTCACATGGCTGATGCTGTAGCCATAGACTGACTCAGTACTCAAGCCCAGTGTGGAAGCTGGGTCCATCTTTGTAATGTAGTCCTATGAAAAGGGCCAAAGAGAAAGGCAAACACCAAATTTGGTATTTGACAGTGTCAAAGAGGGGATAGGAAGAGAGAGAGAGGAAAAGAGAGAGACGTTATTAAAGAGGATGGAGATGGAGGCCATCATCCCCATTCAAGCACTAACATCTGAGTATTCTGGATAAAACAGCCAAGCTCCCAGGTAACCCATAGATACCACAGCTCAAGACCAGATGAGCAATGATCCACCCTACTGGAAAGAGGCTACTACTTTCTCTTACCTTAAACACTTGGCAAACGGCCTCATCCAGCATCTTCCAGTCGATTTTACCGCTGACCTTACTCGAACCCAGGAAGAATTCCTGCTGTTTCAAATCCTGAAAGTCCAAAGTAGAGGCCAGTAAATATTTCTGTCTGTGGCTCTGGGGAAGCTAGGCAAGAAGAGTCTCCTCCAAAAGAGGAAAATCCTAGCCTGGAACCCTCTAAGGGTTTCTGTTCAACATGCATTTATAAAGCTCCTACTATATGCCAGGCACTCTACTAGGTCCTGAGAATACAAAACCCAAATAGTCCCTGACCTCAATGAAAATGGAAATGAAAGAGTTCCTGTCCTCGATGAGCTCACATTTTAATAATGGAAGAACTGATTCTAGGTTTTATTTTTTGGATATAAAATTAAGTATTGTTCTGGTGTCCCAATGTGGCTGCTCCCCTTACCCCCATCTCCACCAATCCCCTCATCCCTTCCAATTCCTTACCCCTTTGATGATGTGCTGAGGTGGCATTCGGACTACTACTCGTAGGGTTACTTCTTCCTTTGAGCTACAGGTGCTGATGCCATCCATGGGTGACAGGTCTATGGAGGTTAATGGGAAAGGCTGAGTGAAGACCCTGGGAACATGCCCCCTTCCCCAGGTCTTCCATAGTGCTTCTAATTAATCTTCTCACTTTTTCTAGTTACCCCAAAGAGAAAATTGAGGCATAGACCAGGCACATAACTTAGGTTGATCATCAAACACTCCAGCGGGTCTCATGACTTCCTACATACAGTGGACAGAATGCTGGACTTGGAGTCAGGAAGGCCTGAATTTTACTTCTTTACTAGCTCTGTAAACCTATGGAAATCATTTAACTTTTATCAGCCTCAGTTTCCCTATCTGTAAAATAGGGATAATAATAGCACCTACCTCCCAGAGTTGTTGTGAAGCTCAAATAAGATAATATAAGAAAAGGGTTTTTGTTTTGTTTTGTTTTGTTTTGTTTTTGTAAACTTTGAAGCATTTAAATTTGAGCCATCCCCAGGAAGGAAGAAAATTGATTCAGGTGGAACTCATGTTGCCCCTGGAGGAAGTTGGGTGGATAAGGATAGATGATGTGGTCTCTCCTTTTCCCATTCTCAAATACTCTTATCCTTGGGTAGGTACCTGTGTCTGTGAGGCTAGGACTGAAGGAATGGGCTAGGGCAAGACCCAGGGAACGGCGTGGGGATGAGGCAGCAGATGAACCGGGGGCCTGCCCCGGTGTTGAACCAGATGAGGGACCTGGGGCCACCTTCAGACGGTCATTCTCTGCCTTTAGGAGGTCCACCTCCAGCTGGGGAGAAGAGAGTAGGCAGTTAAGGACTTCAGAGACTGGGCCAGCCCCAGACCACTTCTCCCACCAGCTCTTGCCCTGGGCTAACCTGCATGTTATGCATGGTCTCCCGGAGCTGGTCCAGTTGGTGGGCAGAGTTGAGAGCTTCCAGTCGGATATCTGTGAGCTTCATCTCTTTCTCCCATAGCTCTGAGCGAAGCTCGGAGACCTCTTTCTTCTCTGGTTCCTCCTCTTCCTCGTTGGCATGGAACATCCTATTTGGGGTGGAGAATAGCATTGTGATGGATAGGTAAGCAAGAGGCAGACAAGACTGCCCACAGTAATACCAACGTTTTGGGGTGTTTCTGGGGAGATTAAGTTATGAACGTGTGTCTCTAGTACCATTTGGCTCACAAGGCATCACTGGGGTCTCTATCAACAACAAAGGCCAATTACCCTCCCCCAAGGACACTTAAAGAGGAATGATTATTGGCAGTTTCCTAGTATTGCATCAAAACAATTAATTAAAAAATATTTGGAGACACAGAGACAAAAATGAAACAGCTTCTGCTTTTGAGGAAGACAAGATATATTTATACAAATGTACATAAACCACCCGCTCATATATCTATTTATTATTATCATTATTGTTGTTGATGGGCCTGTGATTTCATTCGTGTAGGAAACTCTGGGCCTGGAGACAAGAAGACCTGAGTTCAAATCCAGCATTAGACACTCATTAGCTATGTGACCTTGGGCAATTTACTTATCCACTATTTGGTATCAATGTTTACTTCCCAGGGTTGTTGTGAAGATACAGTGCGATAATATTGGATATAAGAAGATAATATTTATAAAGCACAATATGCCTAGCAAATAGTAGGTGCTATATAAATGCAGGTTATTATTAAGTTTCCTGGGATGGGACAACTTGGTGGCTCAATGGAACCTTCCCATACCCATACCTTCCATCTAAGAATCAATACTGTGTTTTGGTTCTAAGGCAGAAGAATGGTAAGGGATAGGCAATGGAGGTTAAGTGACTTGTCCAGGGTCACACAGCTAGGAAGTGTCTGAGGCCAGATTTGAACCTAGAATCTCCCATCTCCAGGCCTGACTCTCAATCCACTGAGCCACCCAGCTGCCCCAAAGTGTATTTTTTGGGGGGAGGAAAGAGAAGGCACTAGTAGCTGGGATGGGAGTTGAGGATCAAACAAGGCTTCATGTAGAAGATGGCACATGAGCTGAGCCTCAAAGGACACTAGGGATTCAGAATCAGTGCTGAGAAGGCAATGCCCCCCCAGGAATGGGACCCTGGCCCAGACGGGCAAGGTCACAGAGTCCTGGGCTGAGGGGAGACACTTACTCAGTGACGTCAATGCCCACAGAGGAGGAGTTGGAGGACTTGATGGACGGTGAGGCAGTCTCAGTGGATCCATGCTGAAGTTTGGGTGAAGATGGGGCTGAGGAGTCAGGTGTGGCAATCTCCTCGATGTCAGAGTAAGAGGAGGCTGACTTGGGGCCCTTCTTGATGCTAAAGGCTTTGTTGAAGGAGCTACGCAGCTGTAAGAGAGCAGAGCCAAGAGTGGAGTAGAGCAGGGGGTTGTGTTTCAGGACCGACCCTCGGGACTAGTCCTAGATAAGGCTCATTTGGGGGTGAAACTGAGAGGGCTGGAGGTAGAGATGCTTTGCCTGAGGAAAGGATGCTGGCTGGGTGGGATTAAGTCTTTTCTTTATAAGCTCCTCTTTGTATTGAGGAATAAGGGTAAAAGAATTCTCTAGAACTGGGGCTGGTAGAGAAGATTGAATCTTCTGGTTTATTTCTTTGGGGGCTACTTGGCTTGGGTTTTGGCCTTCCTTCTCATATTCGGGAAACAATACCTCCAAGTAGCCTTCTATGTAACTAACTGCACAGAAGGCAGTTAGGGCATAGCCACAGTGGGGCCTGCGAATGCTGGTTGGTGCCTCTCTAGAGTGAGGGAATGTCAATTCTATTTCTCCCAGCAGACCTCTTACTAATCCATTCTAGGGGTTCTTAACCATTTCTTTTTTTTTTTTTTGTCATGGATGCCTTTGGGCAGTCTGAGGAAGTCTATTCTTAGAATAATGTTTTTAAATGCATAAAATATAAAGGATTAAACAGGAAGCCAATTATAGTGAAATATAGTTATCAAAATGTTTAAAAAAAACCCAACCACATTCATGGATCTCGAGTTAAGAACCCCTGATCTAGAACCTGGCATCATATGAGTCTCAAGATTCAATCTTTGACTTGGGCTCACCTGCCTAATACCCAAGCAACCAGGATTGACTATAAGCATAGGCCATCCAAGCTGCCTCAGGAACTGTCAGGAGTGGTCTCAAGTGTATTTTAGTATCCCTTGTTCCCACTAGTCATGGTATGAACCAACCCGCCAGACTTTAGAGCTCTCCAGTGATCAACTCTCCAATGCCCTCCCTTTTCCTTCCTTGGGGAACCGAACTTAAAGATATAAGCTAATGATGCAAACCAGGGAACTGTCCCATGTTGCAGGCTCTGGTCATGCAGCATGCACACCCATATGAATGCACACACACACTCAGGAACACAGACTTGGAATGGTGGCAAGAGGCAGTAAGGATGGTGCTAAATATTGCAAAGGAGAGAGGTGAACCAGGGCTTTAGGGTGGCTGGGCAAAGGAAGGGGGAAAATACTGGGGGTTTATAGCTATTGGAGACTTCCATTTCCAGGCAGTTGGGAGAGTTGGTGGGAATCTCTCTTGGGACATGGGAAGGGCTGCCTGGTGACAGCTTCCAGATGATGGGTAGTTGGTGACCAGATCGCTACTAAATGGAATATAATATATAAGCCTAAGTAGTTTGAGTTGGGGCACAATCCAGTAATAATGAGGACAGGTATATTTGTGTGTATGTAATGAGGGATGATGAGTATATACACATTGAGAAATGATGTGTGTGTGTGTGTGTGTGTGTGTGTGTGTGTGTGTGTGTAAATTTTAGATCTAAAAAGGGTCTGAAAGTTGGCTTAATCCAAATCCCTTATCTAATAAAGAAACTCAGACCCAGAAGGGATGATTTGCCCAAGTCCAGAGAGCTGGGATGAGGAATCTGGGTCATCTGATTGATATAATTTCCATTCCATTACTGTATCCTAGGGAACTCCATGTGTGCACAAGCAAGAGGTGGAGTCTTGTGGCTGTAATTGCCCAGTAAGTAGTAATTCTGATTCTCTATGATTCTAAGGAAGATCTATTGAGAACCTCTTGAACTAGCATCAAGCACCATTAGGGCCCTGACCCCTCTGATCTGTTGGGAATCCACTATTCTTAAGATTTTGCTTCTGTGACCATCCCAAGTGCTCTTTGGGGCATTTCTAAGGGCAAGCAAATAGATTACCAAACAAAAAGCTGTTACCAAAATCCTCAATTCAAGTTCAGTGCTTGCATATTGTAGGAATCAACAAATCTGGTGGACCTGGGTTCAAATCTGGCCTTAGACACTTCCTAGCTGGGCAAGTCACTTATCCCCAATTGCCTACCTCTTGCCTTTATGCCTTAGAGTTATAACTAGAACAGAAAGGAAGGATTATAAAGAAAACAGGAATTGAACAAATATATCTAGCTCTTCAGCTAGCAAAGCAAGGTGCTAATGCGCATGTGGTAGGGATCCACCAGCTCATTCCTAAAATATTCTAATAGTTGTCTAACTGGTCTCCTTTTCCAGTCTTCCCTTACCAACCCTTCCAATCTTTTGGACAGTTTTGATATTAGGTTAATCTTAAAATACTATGTTGATCACATGCCCTTTATATTAAAACATGTTTATTGCCTATAGGACCTGGTCTAAACTCCTGCTCCCTTCAAGGCATTCTATAATTTGTATCCCACTTATTCAATGTTACCTGCCCTTAGTTCCCAACACCAGTTTCATGCTTCTTGCCACACTTCAGCTCTTTCCTATAAAATTCACATCCCTGCTCAAAACCAACATGAATTTTTTAAAGCCCTTACTATATGTTTGAGTATCAATTCCAAGGCAGAAGAGTGGCAAGGGCTACACAATCAGGGTTAAATAACTTGCCCAGGATCACACAGTAAGGAAATGTGTGAGGCTAGATTTGAACCCAGGTCCTCTTGACTCCAAGCCTGGCACTCTACTTTGCCTACTGCCCCATCAATATGAATTCTAACTCTTCTTTGTGATCCAACTCCAGAGCCTTCCCCAATTGCTCCAGCCCACATCACATGCCTCTATTTGTGAATTCCCATGACACTTATCATTTCTGCCACTCGTTTTGGCACTTGATTGTCTGCTTTCTAGTATTTATCAGCTTCATTGTTTTTCCAACAAGACTATAAATAAGGTCATTGAGGGAAGGAGTCCTGCCTTCACTTCTTTTGTATCCTTCACAGCACTTAGTGCCATGCAGAGTCCATGCCAAGTACTTAACAAATGTCTGTTTAATTGAACTGTTAGAATGCAGATGGACTAGGACTTTAGGGACATTATGATGCCTACCATGGGAAAGAATATCCCTGGCTATGAACATCCTACCACCACCCCTGGCAATCCTGCCTGTCTACCAAAGACCAGATCTGGATCATGATCAATATGAGTCTGGAATAACTTGGGGGAGGCTCAGATACATGTTTTGTTTTGTACCAGGACCTTGGCTCTGTATTAGACTGACCACTCCAGGTCCCAAGATGGTTGTAGACCTTCCCTGGGATCTCTGAGATCCTCAGAGGGAGTATATTCACTACTCTTCTTCTTTCATTTTATTTTAGAATAATATCCTTGGGCAAGACCAGAACTGGACTGGCTTCTTGAGCCTGCGGTTTGAGGTGACATTTTTCAAGCAAGGATCCCCCCACATTGGGCTTCTAGTTTCATATGATTGGAGATGGGAACTGGATAACCCAGTGAAAAGACTATTCTTTGAAGGGTCAGAGTTTAATTTGGCTATAGGGCAGCTTGTAAGGAGAGAGAGAGAGAAAGAGAGAGAGAGAAAGAGAGAGAGAAAGAAATCTTGGGCAGAACTGTAATGAGAAGAAAGACTGAATGAATGATTCAGGATAATGTGTAATTTTCTTTCTTTTCTTTTCTTTTCAAGCCCTTACCTTCCATGTTAGAATCAATATTGTATATTAGTTCCAAGTCAGAAGAGCAGTAAGGGCTAGGCAAAGGGGGTTAAGGGACTTGCCCAGGGTCATCCAGCTAGAAAATGATTGAGGCCAGATATGAACCCAGGACCTTCCATCCTTAGGCCTGGCTATGTACTGAGCTATCTGGCTGCCCTCATAACTTGCTTTCTCATTAGTTCCCCAATCAGACCATCTCCTGTATGCTCATGGAGTAGCTATGGATGGAACATGCAGCAAGGTGAGTTAAGAATAATGGCATGAGTGTGATGGTTAGTTTCATCAGGGGACATCTGATGCAGGATGAATGAATTGCCCTGGAAATGGAGAAGTCATGGCAAAGGGAAAGGTGGGGGGTGGAGTGGGGTGGAACTGGGTCTCAGATTCTTACCTCATAGACCTGGAAAAAAATAGGGGTTTGAGGTCAGCATTTGAGAGGGAAAAAAAAGCAACACTTCATCACTCATGTCATATAGCTGGGGCCTTCCCTGAGCTACAGGGGGATGGTTGTTGGGGTGGGGGAGGGTGCCAAGCTCTGGAACAGGCTTTCTGAGAGGTTAAGAGAGGAATGTAATATTTCCAGGGAGGAGGGGGTCTTCTCTTTGCCTCAAAGCACTAAGAGAAGAGGAACCAAGATTGTTCCAGAAACTACCTGGGGCATTTGAGAAAGCCCTTCCAGAGACTATTCCAAGTTGTCAAAAAATAAATGCTTTAGGTTCTTTTTTAGTATTCTTTAGGTTAAAAGTTCCAGAAAATATTCCTCACAAGTAGTCTGGAATGGGGAAGGGAAAGGAACCACCTACAAAAACTTCCTTCTTCAAAGCATCCTAGAAAGGGTCCTTTGGAGGTGAATTACTGAAGTCTACAGAGATGGGCAATTGTCCCCTTCCTTCATGGACTCCTCTCCCCACCACAGTTCTGATGGGAATGGGGATTGACCTGAGACGTTTTTCTGGATATCTTTTCAGACTTTCGAAGTCAGAGCACAGATAGTTTAGGTAAAAGGAGAAGTTAGTAGACCATGCCCTCAGCTGATAAAAAACATCTGGGCAAGGGTGGGTGGGATCAGTAATAACCCTGAAAGAGTGTGGCTCCAGGCAGGTTTGAATTGAATCCAATAGAATCCCCCCTTCCTTTCCACCCTCACTTACCCAGCTCTTTTTCTTCTTCTTCTTAGCATCAGCATCCTTGCTGCTGCCTATGCTGGAGTGGCTGGTGATGCTATTGAGACTGGAAATACTGTCTGAAGAGTTTTGTCTCTTGATACGAAGGTCTACAAGTCCAGAGGGAACAAAGATTACTTAAGAGAAGACCTTAGGGAAATTCATTTCCAGAAGGACCCAACCCAGTCCTATGTCCAAATCTCAGAGAAAAAAAAGACAGTGTTTAGTCACCCTTTGTCCCTCCGACATTAAGCGATGGGGATCTGGACTTTCCTTTTGATTTTTCAGTCATGGGGAAAATAAGATCATGAGTTTTGAGGCCTGCGATACTCTGGGATGTCTACGTATATCTTATGGGATGTGGTGAAAATTTTGAAATAGAATTCAATTAAAGTTTCCCTAAATTGGGAAAGAACATGAAATATGTAAGTAGGAGAAAATATTCAAAATTTTAAAAATTTCAAAAAAAATGAAGTTTCCCTCAATTAAAAGACAAAAATAATGTTTGTCAAATAAACTTCCCAGGACCATTGGAGGAGAGTGATATAGAAAAAGTGGCAAAAAAAAAACCATAAAAAAAGAGAAAAAAAATCCTTGAGGGCAGGACCTGGATCTTTGGGAAAAAACTCAGTCTAGGGCAGATTCTCATTCAAAATCATTTGATAATGAGAACAACCACCTCATATAATAGACATGAAATGAGGAATACTATATTTGTTTGCATGTTGTTTCTCCCATTAGATTGTAAGCACCTTGAGGGCAGGGACTGTTTTTTTGCCTCTTTTTATAGCTCTAGTACTAACACAGTGCCTGGCACATAACAGGTCAATAAAATGTTTTCTGATTGCTTCTCAGTAAAAATGGTGGCATTAATACTTGTCCATTCCACAGTATGATGAGGCTTCAGTAATAATAAATAAATAAATAAAATAATATAAAATGAAATCCCTTTGTATTGCGGTAGGGACCACTGTGTAAAGGCAAAGTATCACCATTTTTATAGCTCTCTGATAGGTGTTTCAGTTCTTGAACTGCAGGGGCAAGAAAAAGAACCTTAACTCCAGTTAAAGTTAGCAGGAGAGTAGCTAGGTAGCTCAGTCAATGCAAAGCCAGGCGTGGAGACAGGAAGTCTGGGGTTCAAATGTGACTTCAGATATTTCCTAGCTGTGTGATCCTGGACAAATCATTTAACCCCAATTGTCTAGCCCTTCCTGATACTTAGTATTGATTCAAGACAGAAGATAAGGGTTTAAAACAAATAGCAGGAACATGCTAATCCTACAAAATCTGTTTGCTCTCTTGCTCAAGATGGCATGCCCTCTATATTTTTTACTACTGAACAGTAAATGCCAGCTTATAAATCAATAAGGCAGCAGGCTAACACTGGCAGTTTCAGTTCATCTTTCACTTACTGGCTCCTGTACCAGTTTGGAGAATGACTAGGAGGAAGGCAGAGATGGCCTCACCTGGCAGTTTTGTATGGCACCTGGTACCTGGTTTGGAGGATAGGTGGCCATGAGACTGTATCTTTCCCCTCTTTGTGTCCCCTCTGTCTGCTTCCCAGGACCTCACCCTTGGGTGTGACGTCTGTGCCATTAAGAGCTCCTTGGATGACAGCCTGAGCCTCAGAGTTCTTTTTCTTCAGGAAATCTATAGTTTCTCGCAAATCCAGCAGCTCTGTGTCCTAGGGAAAAATCAACCTGGCATCATTATTTAGAAGTCTGGAGATTCTTATCGGGTTTGTTGAGGTGAGGAGAAGATAGTCATGGCATATGCCCCAGGTGGCTAAGCTGAGAACCCAGCAAAAAGCCCCCAGAGAGATTGTAGCATCCCTAATGGAAAGCTCCAGCACCCAAAGGAGGTGGGAAAAGGATCAGCCTTTAGAGATTGGACTTAATCCCTCCCTGTTCTGTTCTACCACCACCCAGGCCTTTCAGACTAGCTCCTTTGTTTTCAGCTTCCTCACCTTTTCCTCCGCAGTCTCTGCGAGGTGCCGCAGACGGGACGTCATGTTTACCAGGCTCTGTTCGAAGGCGGCCACCAGGTTAGCCTAAAACAAATGCAAAGACAGGCTTCTAAATGACCTAAGATTTGGGGGGTCGAGGTGGAGTAGGGAGGAACACTACAACAACAACTCTAGGGCTGTTTAGTATCAATGAATGCCTTTAAAGTTAATCCCTGCCAAATTACATTTTCCTAATGCACAAGTCTACTCATTCCATTTCCTCTAACCCTAAAACCTTCAGTGGCCTCCTATTGCCTCCTAAAATAAAGAAACCCCATATTCCTTAGCCTGCCATTCAAAGGCCTTTACAATATGGCTCCAGTTTACTTTCCGAGGCTTATTTCATACTAATCTACCATCACATATTCTATATTGCAGCCATTTTTTTCCTTTAAAATTCTTACCTTCTATTGTAGAATTGATACTGCGTACCGGTTCCAAGACAGAAGAGTGGTAAAGGCTAGGCAACTGGGGTTAAGGGACTTGTTCTGAGTCACACAGCTAAGAAGTGTGTCTGAGACCAAATTTGAACCCAGGTCCTCTGGACTCTTAAGTCTAGCATTCTATCCGCTGTGCTAAGAATATTCCTACATGCATGAAATTAAATATGTAGGATTGCAAAGGATGCCAAAGTTAGTGAAAATAATGCAATTTTGTTCCTCTCCAAGTTTATGGAGCCCCTGCAATCTAGCTATGGATCCCCAGTTTAGAACTCCAATTTTTGGAGAAGTTGCTAGAATAGGATATTCTGGTTTTGTTCTCCTAAGGAGGTGCTTGCTAATACTTGTTTGTTCCTTGTTTATCCCTCAATTTGGGGGTCTTTAACTGTATTCTTTATTAGGGGAATGAAGGTCCAGGACTTCTGTGCAGGGTCTGGGAGAAATGGCCATCAGCAATCTGTCCTAAGGGTCGTTACATGGACTGACCACTAGGGGCCAGGCTAGGATGTTGAGAAGGACAGGAGAAGGATTTGGATGGAGCCAAGTGGCTCTGGGTAAGGCTGTTCCCCACGTGGTCTGGCCCTAAACCTGCGACCTGGATGGACAGCAGACAGAAGGATGCACAAAGGAGAGGGGATGTGACACTAAAGGACAGGAGAAGGAAGAAATTAGGGCAGAAGAAAGAGCAAAGACTATATGATGGCAGACCAAACTGGGGACGTTAGGGGAGTGACAGTGAACTCTGAATTAGTCGGGAGCTTTCTAGAGAAATCCTTAGGATAAGACACTACATCAGGTGGCTCATAGCTAAAGTCTGATGCCCCCAATCTAGTCTGTGCCCATCCTCTGCCCAGCTAGCACCCACTCCCTCTCATTTATGTCTAAATTCAGATGACCTTTCCTGTCTCCAGTCGGGTTTCTTTCCCACTGTGAGGACTAGGATTCCCAGGTAGAGGGATATCTTCTGTGTGTAGATGAGTTATCTGTTTTCTCTCACTGCCTGGAAAATTGCCAACATCTTGACCTCATCACCTGCTGTTTTTGCTTCTTTTAAAGCTTTCTCTGACTCCCCTCTGTAAACAGACCACCTTTCTGCTTCCTCAGAGGATTTCCTGACCATTACAGACAAACTACCTTCCTTTCTGCCTCCTTCATTATCCCAGTCAGTTTCTTTTTGGATAAATGACCTCTTTCCACCTCAGCTGGGCTTCTCTCCCAATGGCTTTCCAGTCTCTTTAGCTCATTGACTAGCTAAGGGTGCAAAAAGATTTCAGAGTTAAGAAGTCACACGTAATGGACTACAATGGCATTTGATAGGGGTGTCATGGTTTAGGTTCCCTTTCTGCTTCTGGGTTGTGCCCAAAGTCTTTGCAATCTAGGAGTTGTGGGGAAAATAATAAAGCCAGGGTGAGAGCCAGGGGATCTAGAGAAAGCAATAACAGGAAAACCTGACTAAGGAGCTGGGTTCATTTCTGTAGCGAGGGAAGGCTCAATGCCTCCACAAGACCTCTCCACCTTGGATGCAGAATATGCCACTTTGGATGTTAGGGTTTGTTCTCTTAGTCAAAGAGAACTTCCTGTTCTAGGAAAATTCTCCAAATCTCTTCTGGCTCTGTTTCAGCCCCGACAACAGGATGGTTTGCAGATTGTAGTGTAAATTAATCAGAAATAATAATGTTCATCCTCTCTCTCTCTCTCTCTCTCTCTCTCTCTCTCTCTCTCTCTCTCTCTCTCTCTCTCTCTCTCTCTCTCTCTCTC
>NC_058133.1:103522840-103663585 GCF_016433145.1 Gracilinanus agilis | reverse complement strand
CCCACTCCCCCTCTCTCTGTCTCTACCCCCCACACCTTTTGGGCCAGATCCATGTAATACAGGAAACAAAAATTTAATTGACATCATGGCAAAGCAAGATGTTCAGAGCTCCAGTATATGGTTAGCTGACAATCAGCCTTTCTTCTATGTGTTTCTTCCATTTGTTGTCCCCTAGTTTTCAGCAACTGTTCCAAGATGAAACCTTTTTACTCCAGTTTAACAGTTCTCCTTTCAATTGCCCTTTCTCATTTAAGTTAACCTTTGCTTGTCTCAGTTTTCTCAACTGTAAAATTGGGATCATAAACTAGACCTATCTTCCAGGGTTGTTAGGATAAAATGAGATAATAGATAACATTTGTAAAGCATTTAGCATAGTGCCTGGCACCTAGTAGGTGCTTAATAAATGTTTATCCCCCCATTTAACCTGGTTATTTAAATTTTCAATTAGGTGCATTAGCATTTTTCTTTTCTTCAGTCTTAGAGTCAATATTCTAGGACAGAAGAATGGTTCTCAATTCATTGAGCCACATAGCTGCCCCATCACTTTTTTTTTTTAAAAAAACTCTTACTTTCTATCATAATATCAATTCTAAGATAGAAGAGTGGCAAAGGTTAGGCAATGGGGGTTAAGTGACTTGATCAGGGATACATAGTTAGAAAGTATCTGAAGTCAGATTTGAACCTAGATAATCTCCCAACTCCAGGTTTGGTGCTCTATCCACTGTGCTAGCTAAATGCCCCTTCATCACTATTAATAATAACTCACTATTAGTACAATGTTTAGATTTACCATGAACTTTAATGGCAATTAATTTGCAAAGTAGATAGAGAAGATAGTCCCATTTTAAAGATAAGAAAACTGAGGCTGAGAGGTTCTCTTGTACAAGGTTGCATAGCTAATAAAGTATGTTGCCTTTCTATAATTATAGGGCTAGGCCTTTCCCAATCTTGGGCAGAAGGCTCATGTATACATATAATTAGCAATGGAAAACCCTAACATCTTAGAGATTAATCTCCTTATCTTCCTTCTGTAAATGGAGCTAATTTCTAACTTTTTAGGGGTGAGGGGAGAGAGTGAGGTTGGGGTGATAAAATAATCTCCAAAACATATATATGTATATCTATACAATACATATGAAATATATATTTTTTAAAAAGTTACATTTTTTGGAGCTATTAGAAATGACATTCAAAGGAAATCAAGGGGAGATCCAACAACTGGAGAATGGTTGAACAAATTGTGGTACATGTTGGTGGTTAAAATACTATTGTGCTATTTGAAATGATAAGCAGGATGATTTCAGAAAAAGCTGGAAAGAGCTGCATGAACTGATGCAGAGTGAAATAAACAGAATCAGGAAAACATGGTACACAGAAACAGCAATATTGGTACAATGATTATCTGTGAAAACTTGATTACTCTCAGCAATGCAGTGATCTGGGACAATCCTGAAGGACTTATGATGGGGAATGCTCTCTACCTCCAGAGAAGGAACTGTCGGAGTCAGATGGATGAAGATCAAAGCAGACTATCTTTCATATGGGTGTAACTTTGGTTTTATTTTGGGGTTTTCGTTACGTATAAGTGTGCTCTTACAACAATATAGATGTGTTTTGAATGATAATAAAATAAAAAAAAAGAAACAACATTCAAGTTTCATATAAATTATGCCATTTTTCTTTGTCCACAGTTTTTTATCTTTTATTTATTTGTTGATCTTTTATCCTCTCATTTTTTTTTAGGTCCTTATCTTCCATCCCAGCATCAATACTGTGTATCAGTTCCAAGGGAGAAGAGCAATGGGGGTTAAGTGACTTGCCCAGGGTTACACAGCTGGGAAGTGCCTGAGGCCAGATTTGAACCTAGGACCTCCAGTCTCTAGGCCTGACTCTCAATCCACTGAGCCATCCAGCTGCCCCCCTCCCATTTTTCTTAACTTTGCTTCTCCTTCTTTCTTTTCCTCCCTTTCTAGCTAAAATTTTCCCTCCCTTCTGTCCTCTGGGCATGCCTGCTCCTTCTGCTTTCCAATAGCAAATGGTGAAATGGTCCCTCCTGATATTTCCCCCATTGCTTCCTTATCTCTCCCCTCTGCCCTGTTTCTTTTTTCTTCTTCTTGTTTTTCTTTTTAGTCTTTAGACCTATTAAGCAAGTCCCTGCAGGGATCATGTTTTGTCTCTAGAGAATACCTATGCTCTGCTGTCATTCAAGGGTAAAGGAATCAGACTTTTGGTGCTGTTGGGAAGTTAACTGCTAGAGGCACATGAAGGCCAACAGAGGTGGTGAGGATGTGCAGAGTCATTTCATTTCTTGGCAAATTGCTTGGAATAACAGGTATGGGCTGTCAGAAAAAGGCTGCTGTTATATATCTTGTGTGTGTGTGTGCGAATCCATATATATAATGATAAAGAGACCCTGCCTCATGCACTGATAATCTTGTTTTATCGCCATGTCTAGTGTTAAGCCCATTAAACTTGGAGTCATTTCAAGTCAGCATTAGAGGTTTATCACATGACAGACACTAGAGAAATAAGACCCAAAATGAAGCAGGACCTTTTTAAGGAGCTGATATTCTCTCCAGGGGCAAAGACCATGTACACAAGCAAGTCAATACAACTTATGTTCAAAAATGATAGCAAGAAGAAGGAGAAACACTGACAATGGAGAAATCAGGAAAGACTCTCTATAGGATGTGGCTCTTGAATTGAGAGCCCAGAAAGAGACTAGGAATTCCCAAAGGCACAAGGAAGGCTAGAGAGCATTTCAGGAATAATGTAAAGGTATAGAGGTAGGAGGTAAAATGTCACATATAAGAAATAGCAGGTAACAGACCTGAGACAGGAGATTCTGGGTTCAAATCTTGTCTCAGTCATTTCCTAGCTGTGTGAACCTGGGCAAGTCACTTAACTCTAATTGCCTAGTTTTTGCTGCTCTTCTGCCTTGGAACCAATACACAGTATTGATTCTAAGATGGAAAGTAAGGGTTTAAAAATAATACCATCATCACCAAATAGCACTCTCTCTTTAAATAGGGATGCCTGCCCCCTCCACAAAGAATGCTTATTCAAATCTGGCCTCAGATACTTTCTGCTGTATGGCCCTGATCAAGTCATTTAACCCCCATTGCCTAGCCCTTACCACTCTTCCACCTTGGGACCAATATACAGTTTTGATTCTAAAATGGAAAGTAAGGGTTTAAAAAAAGGCAGGTAAGCCAGTTTGCCTGGAACATAAAGTATGTGAAGGAAAATGATAGACAACATAAGTTTGGAAAGGTAGATTTAAGTCAGATCTTGGAGGGCTTTAAATGTTGAGCAGAGGTATCTATCTAGTTTGTCTTAGAAAAAACAGGAAAGTACCAAAGTTTCTTGAGCAGGGATGAGGAGTGACATGGGTAAATTTGTACTTAGGAAGATCACTTTGATCAAATCTGGTCGCAGATACTTCCTAGCTTGCCAAAAGCCCCCCAGAGGAACGAAGTCCCATCAAGTCAGTGCAGTTTGACACAGTCCTACACTGACCCTGTGACCTGAAAATCAATTGGGCCACAGAATGGATGGAAAACCCAATCAAACCCCTCTGTGTGACTCCCTTCTGATCAACACTTTTTATTATTGAAATTATTATAATCTATATCTTTAGGATAGCCCCAAGTCTTATAGTCTAGATCAGTGATGGGCAAACTTTTTAAAGAGGGGACCAAAGGAAAGGAAATGCTCATCTGTCAGTCTGTTTCTAAGGTAACTCTTTGGAAGTTTCATTGTGTTGTATCCTACTCATAGTGTCACAGGGCCTACCTGATAGAACATTTCAGGGCCCCACCCCCATCTGGCCCGAGGGCCATAGTTTGCCCATCATTGGTCTAGATATAGAAATTCCCTAAGAGAAATCCCCTAAACATTCTATAATAAACCAGCATTTAATGAGTTAATAGTTCATATCCTCAGTAAAATAGTAGAAGCTGCTTTAATCTTTCTCTCTGTCTCAAAAGTCTGAAGGACACAGCATGGCAAATCAAAACAAAACACTCTCTTGCTTTATTATTTTCCCAGGCCAAACCAAACTCCATCAATTTAAAGGTTCTCACACTTAACTTACCTTCTGAAATATGTGAAAGCTTTTTTATTAAAATAAAACTTAGATAAAATAAGGTCTTGGTAACCTTGAATACTGTTTAGACTAAGTGTAATCTACATGAGAAAAAAAATGTATGCCAACTCTTATGTAACTCTTCTAACCTTGACTTCTATACTGTTTTGATTTCAAATGTACTTTGTAGGAAAAAAACTGGTCTTGAAGAAAAATATAAAAATAAACACAAGCTCTGGGGTTGGTAGAACAGAACAGTCATGAGCTGCTGGACTAACTATTCTCAGTCTCTGTTTCTTTCTTATCTGATGACGCCATCTAGCCATCCAAATACTCCTCCTTCCCCCATTAGTTCGGGGCAGGCTCCATGCACTAGCTGTGTCTCTCTGGGCAGGTTACTTAACCCTGATTGCCTAGTCCTTGCTACTCTTCTGTCTTATAATTGATATTAAGAGAGAAGGTAAAGGTTTTTTTAAAAAAAAAAGAACATCACTCTGATAGCTGCATAGAAGATTTATGATTGTAGAGGGGAGAGACTGAAGACTGGGAAACAAATTAGGGAGCTATTGCAATAGTCTAACCTAGATGAGATCTAAATTCCAAAAATTCTACTTTAAAAATGACTGTCTTCCTTTGGGAAGTTCTGGGTTTAACATGTCATATGGCCAGAAAGTTCCACCTTCTGTCTAACCTAAAGAGCTCCCTCTTGCATTTATACCAATTTTCTCTTGTTTAGTCCTCAGGAATACTGAAGGAGGTTTGCTTGAAAATCTCCTTTTGGTACCCAATAGGCCTTCATTTCTAAGCTGTTAATTTATTCTAGGATTAACTCTTTCTCATGTTTTTAAGCCTTTTATTTCAGCCATCCAAAACTCTTATTTTAGGTTTGACTCAAAGAACTATAGAATGTTGGAGCTGGAGGAGTCTCTGGGAGATCATAAAGTCCAAACATACTTCCATCTGTCATTTTACAGAAAATTAGGCATGATTTGGCTAAGGTTAGAATGGTAGTAGAATGAGGTCTAGAACCTAGAACCGAAGGCTCTCTTCACTTTCTCTTTCACTTTTCATTTTCCAGGTCAGTGCTCTTTCCACTGTTCCACATGCTGCTCCTATTCAATGTTATGGTACCTAAAGCTGAATGTGAAACTTCAATAAATTTTTGCTGTGTGTGTATGTGACATACATATAAATATAAATATATGTGTATATACATGACAGAGAAAAAAGAGAGAAGAGAAGAGAGGGGGAGAGAGAGAAGAGAGAAAAGAGGGGGAGAGGAAGAGGAGAAAAAGAAAGAGAAGAGAGAAAAAAGAGAAGAGAAGAAAGGAGAAAGAGAAGGGGGGAGAGAGGGAAAGAGAGTGTTAGAGTTTACTTGTGTTAAGGTTCATCCTTGGGTCCTTGAGCATGGGGGGGGCAGCCCTGGTGTATCTCAGCTTGCGTGAGTACAAGGACCAAGAAGGCTGAAAATGTGTTTTTGTGAATTAGTTAGTGTCTGGCAAATTTTTCCTTTTTGATTTATTTTGAGTTTCATATCATGGAATAATAATCAGACACGCAAGTCATTGGAGTGCTTGGCCCAGATTTTTGCTGGTCTCATTTTAACTCTGTTGCTGGGAATAGGAGAGTGGGTGGTTTGGACACTTGGCTTAGATGCTCTGGAGTGATTTATTGAGAGAGAGAGAGAGAGAGAGAGAGAGAGAGAGAGAGAGAGAGAGAGAGAGAGAAAGCATGAGGAATAGAGTGTGCTTAATTCATTGCTATTTATATTTTGTCACTATGAAATATGGTTATTAGGGTGCTATGACTGATTTGTTTTCTGAGCTCATACCTAAGATTAAATTTCGTGCTCACCCCCAGTCAGGTTATTACTCTCCCTATTTTATAGAATAAAGAGACGGAGGGGAGTTGGGGTGGAAGCAGAGTTGACTTAATGGTTGTATTATGTCTCCCAGGGCAAGATCTGAACCTTGGCCATCAAACACAAATGAAACATAGAACATCCTCTTAGGCCAAAGACAAAGAGGGTCTATGATGCTGGGCCTTCCATCTGAACCTAATTATTAGAAATTAAGGCCTTAGCATGGGGAAAGACCTTAGAGCAAGCCTTTGGAGAGAGGCTGTGGAAGTCTCAAGAGCACAATTGCTAGGAAAGTCTTGCTTTGCCTTGCCTTCATGGCAGCTGGGGTTTGGGGCTGGAAATCCTTGTTTTTGATAGGTGAGTACTCAGGCTTGCCTGGACCAGATCTACCTTTCTCCCAAATCCAGGTAGTGTTCATGGGGTGAGGTGTTCCCAGAGGAATCTTTGAGACTACTCACAGAATAACTAGGCAGGAAGTGTTTGGTTCCTGTTTCAAAGCCAAGCACCACTTTTGGTTCTGGGGCCATTTAATAGATCTTTACCACCACCAAGGACTAGAAAACTCCCGACAGATCATCTGCCCAAGAGGAGAATGTTCAGAAGCAGGAATTCCCTCTGCTCTCTGAATCAATTCCTTGATCTACCGGGGTGGAACCTGAGGGATGCTTTGATTCCCCAACAAATGCATCTAAGCTGCTTTCCTGGGTGCGCGTGTCACTAGACTGTTTGCCTTTCTCTTTTCTTGAGTTGTTCAGGTTATCCTTGTAGCTCAGGTAAAATCCTCATTCTAAAATCTACTCAGTCCAAGGCCCAGGGAGCCCCTCACCCAACCGATCTGCTCTAGCAAGCTTCTGCAGCTACTGCAGAGGGCTACTGCTCTGCCTCCTCCATTATCCTGGGAAACACAGGGTTAAACATGGCCAACCATGTGGAAAGTTAATCTCCAGGCCTATCAATCAGTTCCTTTCTGGTGATCAGCAGAGAAGGGAAGATCAGAGCTAGGAGGAGGGGATGCCTGGGGTGGAGGGGGTGGGGCTAGAGAAGCCGTTACCCCCTCTCTAGGGCCCCCGGGGATGGGTAGGTACTACACAGTTCCCTTAGGGAGGAGGGGGTGAGAGAAGAGGGCTCTGAGTCAATTCTGCAGCCCAACGAGGGTCAACATTCCCTTACAGGTCACTGACTGGGTAGGTTAGCGAGGTGCCTGAGGGGACTCTGGGAAATTTCTTGGGGACATAATGGAAGAGGGAGGGAGGGAGTGGATCAATTGAATGAAACACACTGAGATGGTTGTGCTATTAGAGCAAAGTCCTTAGGAGCAGCAGCAAAATGTATTAGACAAGCAGCAGCTGTAAAAGCCACATTAGACTGGTGAAGCGACCTGTAGGAAGGGCATCAGCACTCTCCTCAGCACCATGCCAATCTGCAGGTGTGAGTTGGAATTCCTAGAGTGGAATTAATTTTTATTTAGTTTCATTTAAAAATGAAACCCATGTGTCAATATTTTTTGGGGGAGAGACTTCTAATGGATTGTAGGATCATTCATTTAGAGCTGGAAGAGACCCCAGGAGCTGTCTAATCTAACACTTTCATCTGAGGCATACACGGTTTATATGACTTGTCTAAGCTTATACAGGGAGTGAGTGAGGGAGTCAGTCAGTCAGTCAGCTAGCATTTATTAAACACCTATTATGTGCCAGGCACTTTGCCCAGGGATGGAGAAACAAAGAAAGCCAAAAATAGTCCCTGCTCTGAAGGAGCTCCCAGCATACAATAGGAAAATAACTATGTAGAAACAAGATGGTGGCAGAGGGGATAGAGCGCCAGATCTGGAGTCAGAGACTCTTTTTCCTGGGTTCAAATCTGGCCTCAGACACTTAATAACCCTGGAAAAGCCACTTTACCCTGTTTTCCTCAGTTTCCTCATCTGTAAAATGAGCTGGAGAAGGAAATTACAAACTACTCCAGTATCTCTGCCAAGAAAACTCTTAATGGGATCAGGAAGAATTGGACGTGGCTGAAAAATCGACCAAACGATAACAGAAACAAGATATGTACAGGATAAATGAGCAGTCTCAAAAGGAAGGCACTAAGATTAAGGACTGGGAAAGCCTTCTTACATAAGGTGGGGCTTTAGCTGAAACTTGAAGGAAGATGGGGAAACTATGAGGCAGAGATGAGGAAGAAGAGTTCTAGGTATGGAGGAGAACAGGAGAAAATGTCCAGAGCTGGAAGATGGAGCACTATATTGGAGGATGAGTGAAGGAAGTGTGCTTTTTATTTTTATTTTTTAACCTGTGACTTCTATCTTAGGATCAATTCTAAGCCAGAAGAGCAGCAAGGGTTAGGCAATTGTAGTATCAATTAGTATGACTTTTTTTTTTTTTTAAACCCTTACCTTCCGTCTGGGAGTCAATACTGTGTATTGGCTCCAAGGCAGAAAAGTGGTAAGGACTAGGCAATGGGGGTCAAGTGACTTGCCCAGGGTCACACAGCTGGGAAGTGTCTGAGGCCAGATTTGAACCTAGGCCCTCCCATCTCTAGGCCTGGCTCTCAATCCACTGAGCTACCCAGCTGCCCCAATTAGTATCACTTTTAAGACATAGGGTAAGGGCTTTTTAAAAAGTCTTTATACAGAAGGATAATCCTTGTGTGTAGACATCTCCCCTTTAACATTACCTGATCAGGAAATATGTCCCAATATTACCTCATCAATATTGTTTCTTAATGACATCCTTATTAATACGTTGTAGCCAAGTTCTTCTATAATATCTCTAAATGCTGCCATAACATCATTCAGCTTGTCTTGACTGGTGGATGTTTATTAATGATAACAGGCTAGCCCATAGCCACTTGCCTATTCTTTGAAGATGAGTAGCTATGTAACCATGGGCAAATCACATAACCCCCCTTGCCTCAGTTTCCTCATCTGTAAAATAAGCCAGAGAAAGAAACTGCAAACCACTCAAGTATCTTTGCTAAGAAAACTTTAAATGGGATCATGAAGATCTGGACACAACTGACAAGACTGAACAATAACGACCACTATGCTGGGGATAGAACAAAAGCTTCCAAAGTGCTAAGCCCTGAGGAGGTCCCTCCTTTCCCCACCTACTCTCCAGGTGCTCTTGAATTAGCTGGAGGGCTCTTTGGAGTTCTTGAGCTATTCCAACCCTTCTTGTACTGAGACCCAGAGAGGGGCAAAGGCCTTTCTCCTGCCCTGTTCCCCATTTCCTCAGCTCTGATCCATCTTCGAAGGAGCACTCTGGAGTACCCTGTCTCCTCTTTAGGATGAAAAGAGGGACTGTGAGGTGGCCAGCTCAGTTAAACACTGCTCTTTTTGTGTCTAGGCCGAAAAAACATTAAAGCACATGGGGCAAGGAACACTCCTTTCTTCTGGGAAAAGTACCAACACCAACAAGACTCTTGGCTAGAGCTGGCCACTCCTCACAAACTTCTTCCCTGTGTCCCAGGGAAAGTCACCCCAGAATGACCAACGGAGCCTGGATCCAGTCAGAGGGGCCTGGATGAAGGTTAAATAGCCAAGGGCTTCGCCTGAAACAGTCCTCCATGCTTTGCTTTAACAGTCATTGAATTGAATTTGTCACTACTCTACTATCCTCAAAGAGACTATATACCCCATTGAACTAAACTTCATCAGTTATCTACTCTAAGCTATGCTTATCAGGTTTGTGGGCTGTGCCTGCCTTACCAGCCTTCTTCCCTCTCTGACCCTAATGGAGATCCCTGGCCAGGGATGGACGTAATGTCCACATTTGGAAAGTCAAGTTGTAGAAAGAATATTCTTGTTGATTTCCTATTGGATTCTCATTTCCCTCCTTCTGGGACTACAGGCTAAATTTCCTCTCCTTTGAAACAGGGATACATGGATCCCCTTCTTTACCAACCTAGAAAGAGAGGAACTAACTGTGCCAGCTGAGCTAGAGACAGTCTCCATGACAACAGGAGCCTCTCTGTCCAGAAAGAGCCCATAGCTCTGGGAGAAGAATCTCCAAATTGGTCATGAAAAGGAATAAGAGACAGACTTGGAAGGTTACTCAGACCCCATGGCTATGTCAACAATGAGATCTGTGTTGTACTGAGCAGATCTAACTCACATGGGATAAAGACAAGAAAGGTCTTCTCTCAATGCCTGGATTTTTGGCGTTGTCTCACTTGATGAATGATGGATCAGGTAAGATAGTTAGGAGGGAAGTGGTGCCATGAAAACCTGGCAGCACACCCTCTGATCTTGGGAGACAAGACATAACTTCAACACTATTTTCCTTCGATCATAAGATTGTGCTTTTAGAGCTGGAAGACATTTCAGAAGGCATCTAGTTCAACCCCTTCATTTTACAGATGAGGGAATGGGGAACTTGAGAGGTTAAATGACTTTTTTTCTTTCTTTTTTGTTTTTAAACTCTTACTTTCCTTATTGGAGTCAATTCTGTGTGTTGGCTCCAAGGCAGAAGAGTGGTAAAGGTAGGCAATGAGGGTCAAGTGACTTGCCCAGGGTCACACAGCTGGGAAATGTCTGAGGTCAGATTTGTACCAGGGACCTCCCATCTCTAGGCCTGGTTCTCAATATACTGAGCTACCCAGCTGCCCCCTTAAATGACTTTCTTAACATCACCTAGGCAGTAAATATTGGAGGAAGGATTCAAATCCAGCACGCTTTTATCATCTGGCTTTAATGATCAGGTAGTTTATGACTGTACCTTGTAATATTGGGCAGGTCTGAACTGAGGCAGGCTCAAGGGTCCAGTTTGGTCTGGGATTCTAGAACCTGACCCATCCTGAAGCAGAATTAATTCCATGAAAGGTCTCAAAACTAAGCTAATCTCTTGGATTGGGGTGGGGAGGGTTCCTCTTGAATGAAAATGTTTTAACCTCAAAACTCCAATAGAGATAAAATAGAGATAGTGTCTTTGGGGCTGCCCAGTCCATCCAAATCTCCAAAATATCTCTGAAAGTCCATCAGTCTCTAGGGAAGGAAGAATAAGAACCATTTTCTCTATATAGCATTCTCTTACTTGTGAAATAAGCATTAGGAATTAGCATGTCTATGCCTCTGACCACTGGCTCATCCAGTGGCTTTTTTAGTAAACAGTAATGGGGAAGAGAATGAACCGCACCCAGAGAAGATGAGGAGGCATTCAAGTTGGCACTGGCAGATCTATGATACTTTGTTCATTCCCAGCTGGCTCCTACCCATGTCTTCTCTGAGGTCTACCGTGAAGGAGCAGGGCATAGTAAGGACGGACTGCTCCTGCCTTTCAGGAAGTAAAGGGAAGATTAAAGGTAGTTGAATTAATCCAAATAAAAAAAATTCTGAGCATTTAACAAATGTCTGTGACAGTGTGTTAGGTTTTGTGGGAAAATACAAAGAAGCATATAATACATTGTAGCTGCCCTCAAGAAATTTATGGTCTAATTGGGGCTAAGAGAGCTAACTCCTTGTAGAGATCCATAATATTTCATTGCATTATTTCTTTCTTGTTCAGAAAAAGCCAGTGTAACTTTGGCTTATTTTAAACTCATGTATTCCAGGCCACAGATAACTGGAAGAGAAGTGATGATCTTTTTTTAACTTTACCCCGTCCACACATGAATTGCTGGCCATTCCTCCTTCCTCACTGCTCCACAGACACCATACATTTATTTTTTATTAATTTAATTAAATTAACTAATTAATTAAAAATACACAACCTTTACCTTCTCTCCTAGAATCAATACTAAGTATTGATTTCAAGGCAGAAGAGCAGTAAAGGCTAGGCAATTGAGGTTAAGTGACTTGTTCAAGGTCATACAGCTAGAAAGAGTCTGAGGCCATATTTGAACCCAGGTCCTGGAGCTCTATCTTCTGTGTTACCTAGATGACCCTTATGTGCATTTATTTTTGCCTTTGCCCATGTATGGGAGTACGGGAAGAATTTAATTATTTAATTTTCTGCCCATGTTAGTGCTTAGGCTATAAACCCACCACACTTGACACAGTGCTTGGTATCTAAATGCTGTTTATTTAATTCATTGGATAGGGGTCCAAATTCTAAGTTAAATGGCCTGATCCCAAGTCTAGTTTGGTGAATTTAAGCATTTCAGACCTTCACTAGGTCCTGCCCTTCCTCTACTTTACACAAGTCCTTTGTCCTGGAGAGGATTCATAGCTGACTTCCCTGACAGGCTGCTCCAAAGAATCACAGGATTTCCAGCTCAGAGACCTTAAAGAAGATCCAGTCCAACACTGTCACTTGAAAGCTGAGGAAACTGGCCACAGCAAGTAATTCCAACCCAAGGTGGTCAGTGCTAGCTTTGGTGCTCGTCCTATTATACCAAGGTGACTGGATGCCTTTCGGGCAGATACGTAGTTGCTTAAAAGGTGGAATCATTTGAGATTCAATACAGGTTATATATTCCACTCATGGTTTTGAGAGTAAATCATAACTTCTCCAACTCTTGTCATAGTTCCTCCATTCCTTACAATAAACCTGCTCCCTCCCATTCCATTCATTCAACATTGTCCAACACACTTACTGAGCACCCATTTACCAAGTGGTAAAGCACTTGGGAGAACAATCAGTTAAGTTACGTGCTATGGGAAATCAAAGATGCTTCACTTGGGCTTTGCCCCACAAGGATTATATAGTCTATTTTAGAGAGAAGATAAGATCTGCAAATAACAGAATATGCACTCCATGAGTTATGAAATGCCAGGGGGCTTCAAAGGTAGGGTGGTAGCCGCAAACAAGGTAGCAGTTCCCAGAGAGGAGAATTCCTGATCTTTGAAATGTCATCTCTGAGAATGGAGTTCATTAGCTGCTACAGTAGTTACATTTGGTCCTTGGCCAGGAAAAGTTGTGGTTTACATTTAAACTCTAGCTGACTTTTTCCTTTGATGGCACTAAGCATGGTTATGTTAGGGGTACATGCACTGAATTATTAGCCACCCACTTTAGATTAAGCTCTCAAAGAGGAACATCTGCATGCTTAAGTAGCTAAGTGATGGGGAAGACTGTAGGGGACCAAATCAGTAAATGAGTATGGGAGTGGGTGACATGATGCTTGGCTTTGAGAATAAAGCAAAGCCATGTATGTTTGAGAATAAACCAAACAGATCCCAGCATTACACTTAAGTACAGGATAAAGTCATTGCAAAGTGACAAATAAAGGAGATAATTTGGTATCATGAAAAGAGCACTTACTGAATTTGAAGAGTGGGAGAAATTGGGGTTTGATTCACACTTCTGACATTTATTATCTGGGCAAGTAAACCTCTTTGAATTTCCTTTCTCATCAGTAAAAAGGGGAATAATACCTGCAGTACTTACCTCAAGCTTATTTTGGAGAACAAATAAGATATAAAGTACTTTGAAAACTTTAAAGTGCTGTATAAATGTCAATGATGGCTCCTAATGGCAGTAGTTTCCTCTGTTCCCCACCCCCAATTGGCCTCAGCACACTCTAGAGCAAGGGGGGAGTCAACTGTCTGCCTCATTACATGTCTGTGGTTTGGCACAGTCCACAGCAAGCTGGCCTGATCTGATCAACAAAGCCAGGAGTTGGGAAAAGAGGATGAACTGTACAGAGCAGGGATTTAGAGGGAGATCAGGGTAAGGAAGAAGCCAATTTGAAATTTTTAGGTGATTAGTTTGCCAAGACTTAATCCAGGGGAATGATCATGCAACAAAAAGGGACTCAGAAAGATGACCAGAGTTCTCTATGTGAGGCAAGAGAGATTCTGCACCCAAAAAAGTTTATCTGACACCCTTTGATATATCGACAGTGGTCTCTTCTTTATGCTGTTTTCAGAATGTGGTTAAACAGTGTCAGCAACTTGCTAAAGATACATCTACTTCTCAAAGGCACCAATTTGAGTCCCAGAAATGCTGAGGGCATGGCAGATGACAGATAGGCCACAGGCTTCAGACCCCAAACCCAGGATTCAGTTCTTAGACTCACTGGTTCTGTAATGTCAGGCATCTTACTTTCTTGCTATTCACCTCAATTCTCCTTGATTATGGAACAGAAAAAAAAATCAACTCTGAATTCAAGAGCAGGCAGTCATTTCTATGACTGTTTTTATATCTGAGAGAGGAATCCTTAGTTGGTCCCAACAGAGAAGTATTTAAGGACTAGGGACAAAGGTTTTGAAGATCTTTTTGAAAGAGCAGGTCCAGAAAAAGTGAAATCCAGGAAAACTTGATATTCATGATTCTCAAAGTATTTCTGTGATTTAATTCTCCTGTTCATGTCTGAGGCCCAAGTATTCATTTGTGAGACTTTAGGGTCCTTTCTTCTTCTCTTCTCTAATGTCTCTTACACTAATGGCTACCCATTGCTGCTTCTCTTTCATAAGTCAGACTAGAATTCCTATCAGGCTCATCTCCCTGGTCAGTAAAGAGTTGGTGCCAAGAGAGTGGGTAAGGTATTCCTCATGAAGCATATGGGGTGACATTCTGGAATAATAGGAGAGACTTGAATGTTGCCTCTTTAATGACATTTGAGGGCAGACAGAAAAGGAAGTGGCAAAGCTATTATCTACCTGACCCCAATTTGAATCCCATTTGACCAAAGCTGGGGATCTGAGTGACCTTCAGCATTCAAAGCTTCAACTCACTCTCTTCTTGGGACTGGGACTCGGTGACGATAGTGGTGAAGGCACACACAGGCTCACAGGTACTCAGGCTGCTTTCATGGTTTAGGCAGATTATGATGCAATCAGGCAGAAACCTTAGGTTTCTTCATTTACATGAATATACAGTATTTGAAACGTTTTAGTTGCCATCCTTGCCTATAGATTTGCATTCATTCATTCATTCATTCATTCATTCATTCATTCATTCATAACAGGTGTTCCAGAATGATCAGAGGAGAGCTTCAGAGCCTTTCTTCCCTTCCCTTGCCATTAAAGAGAAGGGGATGACATCTTGTTTAATATTGCCTCAGTAGTGAAAAGAGTAGTAGAGTTGCAGTAGTCAGAAGACATGGATTTAAATTCCAGGCCTGTTCATTGCAATGTGTTACTTTAGGCAAGTCACTTACATTTCTTGGGCTTGGTTTCCTCATCTGTAAAATGAGGGGAAGGGGCTAGGTTATCTGCCTCCAGGGTCCTTTTTATTGCTCCTCTTGATGCTTTAATCCTGGGCTCTTACCGACAATGAGCTTCATTCTCATCTGAATGTCACTGCCATCCCCCATCATTTGCAGGGGGCCAGATGCCAGCACTGGCTAGATACACCAGTTTTAGGCTTTGAAGTAATCTTGCAGAAATATTTGCATTACCTGGGTGCATATAAGAAATGGGCTAGAAGGATAAGGCTAAGAAAATCCAGGAATCAAACAGACAAAGGGAAGGGGATTATCCTCAGGAGGCACTGATGCATTGATGTGGCTATAAAATTAACCCCAGAGAGATTCCCTTCTTCTGTGATGAAATCAAGTTCTATTGGTGC
The DNA here is from genome assembly GCF_016433145.1 of Gracilinanus agilis. Classification (NCBI taxonomy): domain Eukaryota; kingdom Metazoa; phylum Chordata; class Mammalia; order Didelphimorphia; family Didelphidae; genus Gracilinanus; species Gracilinanus agilis. The sequence continues at coordinate 103,648,185 of NC_058133.1, read as the reverse complement.
TTCTCTGATGGTATGATGCTCTGATAGCTCAGTCCTATGGCAGCATGCTATCACAGTACTCTGGAGCAGAGGAGAGCCAATTGGATTAGGGTTTCCATAAGGGGCATTGCTATAACTTAGTGGGGGCTAGAGGTGGGGAAATGAGGTGGTTGCAGAGAGGGGTGGAGGGAGACATGAGGAGAAGGGGGTTAAAGCTTTGCCATGTCAGCTGGCAGGGGCCTGAGCAAAGAATAAAGAGCCGAAAGCTGAGCTGCTTAAAGCCGGTCTCCTTAATTAGGACCAACTGTGTGTGAGGAATGCTGACTCGGCTGGCCACAGTTTGTTTGAGTTTTCTCTAGTTTCAGAGAGTTCCCCTCCCACTCTGAGCCTTCCCTCCCAAAGTCCCTCCTCTCTGCTTCTTTCTTAAGGCAAGAAGAAAAAGCAGGACATCCTTCCCTCCTCCTTTTCAAAAGTTCCTAATACAAGCAATTCAATGCCCATTCAACAAGAAAACAGAATAGAGGCCTTTCTTGCTTAAAAAGGCAAAACAAATCTTCAGAGACTTGACCTAATCCACCATCAAAGGAGAAAGGGCAGCCTGTCAAGACAGGCTTTAGAATTCCTGAGTAGTGATGTCAGTTTCATTTTTTATATAAATGGAATGGAGTTAATTCACCTTTCCTAGCCTCAGTTTCTCCATCTGCAAAAAAAAAAAAAAAAAAAGGTAAACCTCCTAACCACTGTGTTTTAGAAATAGCATCTGGGAAACTAGGCTCGATTCTCAATGTGGGTTTCCACATTTGACTGATAAGAGGGGTCCATCAGATGGTGCCTAGGGTTACCTTTCAGCACAAAATAATGCGAGTCACAAGATTAGATGTAAAATGTTCCTTAATCAACATGCCTTTATTAAACACCTACTATGTACTTAATAAGGCATTGTGCTAGGCTAATAGGGTTACAAATAAAAGGAATGAAACAAATCCTACTGGCAATATTCTCTCAGTCAGTACAGAGCCACAGCCAGGTTGTGTAGTCCAGCTTTTCCATAGAGAAGGTGGGAAGGATCAGCAGGGCAAGGGGAGATCCCTTGCCCTCTTTTGAATCAACACTCTCCACCCCTTCCTTAGCAGTGCTTTCCAAAGTGGGAAGGAAAAGGTATTTGGCCTAGATTCCAAGGAGACATTTGCCAATCCTCTTCCTGATTCTCTGCCTTTTCAACCCACAGTCTCAGCATCTTCTTCAGTAGGAGGTGTCACAATTCCAAAATGCCAGGCTATAGTACAAGTGTCATTCTTTTACACTAACAAAGAAATCAGTGGTCATCGCAAATTCTCCAGTGTAAGGCACAAGAAGTATGTTAAGTGCTTAGATCCCAAATAATCTCTTGGAAAATAGAAAGAAAAAGAAACAATGTTTTGGCTGACTGCAGCCCTAGCCAGAAAAGAAAGCCTTCCATATTAAAAACGACCCCTTAGCTTAGGCCTTTATTTCCAGCTTTGGCCTCTCTGAACTGACCTTCTCAGCTGGAACGTCAAAATGAGATTTTTTTCTTATCCAACAGTCCTGCAAGCTCAGATCAATTTCAGGGAAAAAGGAAAAGAACCTTTAAGGCACCATGTCTTTTAAGGTCCATTTCAGAAGCTACCTCTCCATGACTACAATAATAGCTAGCAAGTATATAAAGCTTTAAATTTTAAAAGAACTAAGAATATTATCTCATTTTATAGATGAGGAAACAACCTGAGAAAGAGTCGAGGATTTACCCAGGGTCTCACAATTAGTAAGTATCTGAGGTTGGTTTTAAACTCAGGTCTTCCCACCTCCTGTTTCTGGGGTCTATCCTATTGTCTTACCTAGCTGTCTTGCCCTACGGCCTTCCCCTTCTTCTCCCTCATTTCCCCCATATGAAAGTGGTCTTTAGCTCCACTTATCACAAAATTTTGCCTGGACCTTTATGACATGCTTGTTTCCTCCAATTATAATGATGTGTATATTTGCACTCTTTCCCCTCAAAAACCACTCCAGTCCTTCTACAAGAAGGTTGAAGGAAACAAAGATATGGAAGCAAGTAACAATCAATAAAAATCCCTCAAAGATAGTCTAGGGCCATGGTGGCAAACCTATGGCATGTGTGTCAGAAGGGCACTCAGAGCCCTCTCTGTGGGCATGCTTGCCATCACCTCAGCACAGAGTTTCCCAGAGTTTACTAGAAAGCCAGAGGGACAAGGGGCCTGGCTGCTCCCCTCCCCTTCTCTAAAGGTACCTGAGGACATTTCTCACATCAACCCCCCACCCAAAAAAAAAAGGTTTGCCATCACTGGTCTAGGGGATAGAGAACTAGCTTCAGAATCAAGAATCAATCGACCAACAGCAAGCATTTTTAAGGATAGAGAAAGTGAGGCACAAGAAGTAAGAGTAGAGTGTTCAGTTGTGTCTGACTCTTTGTGACCCCATCTGGGATTTTCTTGACAAAGATACTGGAGTGGTTTGTCATTTCCTTCTCCAGACAAACAGAGGTAAAGTGACTTGCCTGGGGTCACACAGCTAGTGTCTGAGGTCAAATTTGAACTCCAGTCTTGGTCCTTTCATTGTATTACCTAGTTGCTTAAGGGTAGGTACCTTCAAAAGATCAGGTTAAGAATCTGTGGAGTGCTGAATTTTCTCTAATAACGCCAAAAGATCCCACCCAGAAATGCTGAGCTGGTAATAAACACCTCTTGGCTATAAATTACTCCCCCTTTGCAGAATGAAGTCCTATTAGTACATATCAAACAAGCTCTCAGAAGGTCGCTTTAAACACATCACATCCCTTTTTGTCTTGGCTTCTTGTTTCTATTAAATTCAGCCTTCCATCATCATCTTCTCCCTCATTTTGCTCTAGTCAAGAAAGACCATTTTCTACTTCTTTTCTGCTGTCTTTATCAAAGCAGCCATTGAAGATCATCACTCTCTTTTTAGCCCCCATGGCAAAAATGATCTTTTCAGGAAGCCAGCTCTGAATAATCAGATACGGATCCCGCCCAAACAGCTTGTCCTTAATGTCATTCACATTAGTTCTACTGAATCAAAAGAAAGCCAATGAAACTGGTAAAACAGAACAAAGACCCAAGTCCCAAAATATGAACAGGAAAAAAAGGGCTACCTTCCCTTACAGCCCTTTATTATAGTGTAGTAAACAAGAACTGGCTTGAGAAACAGAATATTAAGCCGCACCCCCTCATTACTGTAGAGAATCTATCACATTCATTTGTACTAAATTGATTGATTGTGTGTGTGTTTGTGTTTACACAATGAGCATGCTGTCTGGGAATAATATTTAACTATTGCTGTTGTTCAGTCATTCAGTTGTGTCCGACTCTTCTGACTCCGTGGATGGAGCTCTCCATGGGGTTTTCTTGGCAAAGATGCTGAAGTGGTTTGCCATTTCCTTCTCCAGTGGATTAAGGCAAACAGAGGTTAAATGACTTGCCCAGGGTCAATCTGTAAGTGCCTGAGATTGGTACTAATTTAGGTCTTTGTGATCACCTCCAGGCTGGTGCTCTCTCCGCTAAGCCACCTAGATGCCTCCTCTTTATTTCACTACAGCTGCTTAATACCGAAGGATTTGTTACTGGTGTTAAATGAAAATCAGAACAACTTCATTTCCAAATACATCCACATTTCCAGAAATGTAAAGCATAAGTTTTCTGATATTCTTTTACATTACATATACTATCGTGAGACCCCTTCCCAGCTTGAAAGTGGGGCATCTGGTACAGAATTGGGTTAATACCATAGAGATGATACAAGCCCAGGGCTGGAGTGGGTTGTAAATTAACTATTTTTTTCCTGGCCCCAAATTAAAGAATGTTAATTGTTAGATTGGGGTTCAAGTGATATCAAGGCACTGGGGAGGGAGGATGAGGCTGAAACTGCTCAGGGGTGATTTATCTGGGTAAGATCATCTTCCCTCCCTGGAATGAGGTTTGACACAAACTTGGAAGCTGGTGGGAGAGCTTCAGTTTCTGCTGCCATTACTATTTAAATGGGGAGAGGACAGCTTAGGTACTTGTATGGCTGAAAGGCTTTAAAGTACCCCTCCCCCCCCTCTCCTTTTTCTCTCCCCCTTCCCCCCCCCCTTTACTTTCTATCTTAAGTAACAACTCTAAACCTGAAGGGCAAGGGCTAGAAAAACAGAGTTAAGTGACTTGCCCAGGGTCACACAGCTAGAAAGTGTCTGAGGCCAGATTTGGACCCAGGTTCTCCCAACTCCAGGCCTGATGCTCTATCCATGGAACCACCTAGCTGCCCTGTAAATTATATTTTTATATTTCCTACAGAGCCTTGAACCCACACTAGGCACTTAACCGTCTATTAAATGGGCTACAGAGTGCCAACAGAGGCAGAGAACATGCACTGGAGGTCTAAGATGGTGGAGGCACTTTTCTATATGGAAACTTAAGTGTTGACAGCAAATAAGACTTGAAAGTAGTGATGGAAAGTTTCATCTAAAGCTCTGGTGGACAGTCAATCTGAGCCTGTAACTCAAAGCTATTTTAGAGTTGCTTAGGAAGTTCAGATCTGATTTCAGTTTCATGGAGTCCTTTTAGGCTTCTCTGGGCTAAGGACTTTGCTCAAGGTTTCATAACCCTTTTTGTGTCATGGCCAATCTTGAATAGTCTGGTGACACCTATGGACCCCTTCTAACAGTATTTTTATTTTTATTTATTAAAAAAACCTCTTAGCTTCCATCTTGGAATCTGATTCTAAGGTGGAAGAGTAGTAAAGGCTGGGCAATGGGGGTTAAGTGACTTGCCCTGGGTCACACAGCTAGATAGTATCTGAGGCCAGATTTGAAACCTGGAACTCCCATTTCTAGGGCTAGCTCTCTATCCACTGAGCCACCTGGCTCCCCCCTAAATGAGAAGGATATACTGTTTTTTTTTTTTTGTTGTTGTTGTTGTTGTTGTTGTTAGGCAAATAGGATTAAGTGACTTGTCCGGGATCACATAGCAGGTATGTGGCTGAGGATGAGATTTAAACTTAGGTCTTCCTGACTCCAAGTCTTTATCCACACCTAGCTGTCCCCAAAGTAATGTTTTTAAAAAGGCACTTGGGTGATATAGTGGATAGAGGGTTGGACCTGGAGTTAAGAAAACCTGACTTTAAATCCAGCCTTAGTGACTAGCTGTGTGACTCTGGACAAGTCACTACTATTTGCCTAAGTTTCCCCAATCCATAAAAAGGAGATAATAATAGCACCTAATTTCCAGGGCTGTGAGGGTAAGAAGAGATAATCAATGTCAAATGCATTGCAAACTTAAAGCGTGATATAAATGCTAGTTATTATTACATATTTAAAAGCATAAAATAAAATATACAGAACTTCAAAAGAAACAAATTATATTGAAGTATATTTATCCAGTTTTTTAAAAAAGTTCACAGATCCAAGGGGGCAGCTAGGTGGCTCAGTGGACTGAGAGTCAGGTCTAGAAATGGTAGGTCCTGGGTTCAGAACTGGCCTCAGACACGTCCTACCTGTGTGACTCTGGGCAAGTCGATTAATCCTCATTGCCTAGCCCTTACCACTCTTCTGCCTTGGAACCAATGTAAAGTATTGATTCTAAGATAGAAGGTAAGAGTTAAAAAAAAAGTTCATGTTAAGAATCCCTGCCTTAGCTAGTGTGGTGGGACTCAAAGATATTTTCTTTGTATTGCTATCACTCAAAACATAAGGTACAAAATAAATGTTTCCAAAAAAAAATGCCAGGGGTGATGAAAACAGTTCCAGGCTAGGTAGGTCTGGAAGAATTACTTTAGTATAGAGAGGCTACAGCATTATGTTGGTCTCCATTGATAGAATCTGAAGCATGCTGAGAAGAGGGAAAAAATGAGCAAAAGAGAAATCAATCCACAACTGACATAGCTTTTTTTTCTTTCAGGAATTCCAGTGGTTCCCTTGAGAGAACTATGAGAACAGCGGATGAAGTAGGGATCCTGGCCCAAGTTAATGGCAGGGCAAAATAACTTTGTGTGATCTCTTTATCTTCTAGTATTTTCCTTCCTTTAAGTGAGAAGAAAACAAATAGCCGTAACATTTGGAGATTCAGAAACAAGGTGGGACATGGACGGGACTCTTTTTACTGGACATCATGTAAGATTTCTGCTTATAATTCTGTGTGGCCTTATTGAAGTCCTAGACAGCTTAGTTGAGAATTTCAAAAAGTTTGAGCTTCAGACCCAGGGCTATATCCCTTGCTTTCATTTCTGAACTTTGGCAACTCACTCCTGAGTCTTCAAGACTAAATAGACACCTCAAGCAGGCAGGTGGCCACCCAGTCAGTGATGGATGAAGCCAGTTTTATCATTTTCCTTCCTCCTTGTTTAGGATAGATAGTGGTAAGGCCAATGAACTTGTAGTCTGCAGGTCTGGGTGTGAGTTCTGTCTCTGTTGCTGACATTGACTGGTAACAAGTTCTGTGGATCTGAGTTTTCCCCATCTATAAAATGATGATACTTTCCTTGCCCTGTTGTGAAGATCAAAGGAGATAAGGGAACTCATTCTAACTGTAAAGTCCTATAAAAGCTGGAGCCATTATTATTATGTAAAATTGGAAGCTGGAGCCTTGAAGAGTAAAAATGTTATAGGCAACAGTCTTATCCAATTTGTAGCTAATCAGCACCTAATCTTTATTTCAACAGTAATATCTGTGGGAAGGCAGGAGAACTTAAGGACATGGTTCTTTATTTTACATTTCTCAGTCTAAGTGGATTCAACTGTAAAGATTTCCATTGTAGCAAGCAATCCATGTGACAGTCTGAGAATGTTTTATGGAAAGTTGGTGTTCACTCAATCCATCAGGCAAAGCTGGGATCTGACCCAACATTAGCTATTACTTATACCCACCCAGTCAAGCATAACCAACATAACAATCCCTTCATTGCTGGTCAAACGTGTTGAAACATCCTGAGTTTAACCAAGGATAAAGCTTCAGTTTGACTGAAAAGACTCCCTTTCTAAGTTGCTACACAGTTCAACCTATGAACTTAGAACCCAGATCTTTGCTCATTCACAGGATCTAAGTTCAAATTCTGGTTCTTATGCCAGAGGACAACCATAATACACATAATCTATTATGAATATGAATTCTTGCCTAGAGGCAGAGGTTCAGATTAGGTCAGAGGTGTCAAATATAAGGTCCAAGAGATAAAAAAATACAGATAATTGAGAACTGCTTAGCAAAATAAATAAAAATACAATGGAATGTAGATAATGTTAATATGTGGTTTTCTATGTCAATTTGATATCACTGTCTTCTGTTTGAATGGAAGAAGTGGGCATCTAGAGGGGCCATGGTGATGACCTTGGGGAACAGAAGGAAACATTGCCTCATTTAGCCCTTGAAAGCTGTTGAGAAGTCTTCTGGGGCTGGTTGGCTACATTTACAGGGCCTCCAGCTTTGACCAATGTTGTACTGATGCTATGGTTCCAAGTCAAAGTGGATGGAGGAGGAAACTGGAAGGGAAGGGGCCTATTAAATCTATTTGACCCTTCCTATCTTCTAATTGTAGTACATTAGGAGCATTCCTAATTTTTTCCTCTTGTACTTCATAAAGTACACCACAGTTGCTTAATTAACATAAAAAACCAAGCACAGATATCTTCAGAATATCACCTAGAGGGCAGAGATATTCTCTAGGACTAAATATATTGCAGGGATTCAAAGATCAATCCCCAATTACTCTCCAGCAATAAAGTAGGCACTTTTCCTATGCTCTCTTTTGTAAAGGGAGAGAACACAACCCACTGTCAGTTAGGCATGTGCTATTCGTCCTTTTCTCTGGAGAGGTAATAGATTTCTGCAGATCCATTCACTCTCCTCATCTCCTTTTGTCTATGAACTGTAGGCATTCTAATACAACTGATTAGACTTAGCGGCAGTCATGGAAGAATGCAGCTAGATGAGATATTTTACTGGCACTTGGACCACCTTACTGACATCAGGAATTACCTAGTTTTTTTTTTTATGCATTCTTTTGGAAATCTGGGGTTCATGGTAGGCATCTCTCTAAAAGGGAGGGGGAGTCAGAGAGGACAGGTTTAACTTGCATTGGCTCTTACACCTCAAGGACTAATACCACACTAGAGTTTGGGATTATGGAGTGTGAAAAGATTCCATAAAGCCTGAAAAAGGGAATGTTTCTAACTTCTAGGAAAGGACTTCAGTTTAAAGGAGCATGCTAGCTGTACTGTATAATTTAATGGTAATCATCTCGTTTTTGCTAGTGGACTCCCTTAGTGAATGTGTGTGGGTATCCAGTATAACGTTAAATATGAGAGGGATTCTTTGGGTTGGACATTCTGATGGTCTGCACATAATGAAGTAAAATAGAGAAAGCTAGCCCAAGTGTTAGTTAATTACGGTTTTCAACACATAAAAACTTGGGAGTCTTGGTTTGCACCTAAATCACCTGGATACCACCTAGCCTTGCCTAGGAAAAACCAACTAAGCATCCAGTTTGATTTCTAGGGCGGGAGAAATAAAGTCCCAGACTTTGGGGGAGGGGGGCCAGAGAATGGAGGAGAGTTTCTCCTAATCCAAGCAAACTCTCAAGACTTTTGTCTTTTTTTTTTTTTTTTTTTTTTTTTTTTTTTTTTTAAGGCAAGCCATCACTTGGGGAAGAAGATGCAGACTTTACAGGGGATCAACTCTGAGTGAGATTCTTCAACTCACTGTCTAGTATAAAGGATTTAACATGCCCCTTTCCCTCCCTTCCAGTTCCTTCCTCAATACGCTTCGACTTGAAGCCCCTAGCACCAGGACAATGTTGGTCAAACAGGCGGTCCAAAGCAAGCACACGCTCGCTCCTTACTCTCAGAGTCACTAGGCCAACAGCTTTCAAGGGCTGGACAAGACGACGTTTCCTTCTGTTCCACAAAGTTGTCACTATCGCCCCTCTAGGTGCCCACGTGGCGATTCTGCTCCGCATCCAATCAGAGGCAGCCCCGCCCCCCGACCCTTTTTCCCTTATCCGTCAAACCCCGGGCCTAGCTCCCGATTGGTGCTCTGGCTGGAAGAAGCCTGACCCCGCCCCTCGCGGGAGGGGTCCGGCGGTCCATCGGGAGGGTCTGCGCGGCAGCCCTCCTTTAGTCCAGCAGCGGAGGAGGGGGGCCCGGGAGGCGCAAGACCAGGGCCGCGCTGGGGAACACGAGCCAAAAGACGCGGGAAGAGATGGAAGATATCTCCAGCTCAGGCCACTCCCAGGACAAGAGCGAGCCGGTGGGCCCCAGGAGTCGAACGTCCAACGCAGGTGGCCTCTCTCAGTCCCGCACTGCAGCCCCCAACAGGACAGCCAGCATTGGGCAGTGCCAGGGGAGGAGAGACATCTCGCCCCTCCCTCGTGCCCAGTTGGAGACCTTGGCTGCCAACGAGGACGAACGAGAATTCATCCGCGCCTCCCAGATCAGGGGCAGATACCAGAGAAGGAGTTCCATTCCAGCAGAAGCCTTTGGTCCCAGCGAAGAGGAGAACGAGTATTTGGAAGAAACCACGGTGGTGTGGGCCATCTACCCCAAGTCAGAAGAGCAAGTCAGGAAACTGAAAGAAGCCTGTAAAGATTTACTCCCTTTCCGAGGCTTGGAGGACGAGTTGCTTCTCCAGATCTTTAGTGCTATGTTTGAGAAGAAAGTCCTTCCCCAAGAGCATGTGGTGGAACAGGGAGAAGACGGGGACCACTTCTATGTCATTGAAGAGGGGATATTTGACGTTATAGTACAAAACAACAGTCAGCAGAGTCTTATTGGCCAGTATAAGCACATGGGTACTTTCGGAGAGCTAGCTTTGATGTACTCCTATCCTAGACCTGCTACTATTGTTGCCATCACAGAAGGAAGCCTTTGGGGCCTGGATCGACCAACTTTCCGGACAATCACTGTGACGTTCCAGTTGGAAAAGAAAAAGAGGATTCAAACGCTCCTCTCCAATGTGCCCTTTTTCAAGTCTTTGGAGGCCACAGAGTCAGTGAAAATCCTCGATGTGGTAGAGGAGAACAGCTATCAGTCTGGAGAATGCATTTTCCCAAAGGGTCAAATCTCAGACAAATTTTACATAGTTGAAACAGGTGAAGTCAAAATTGTGGCCGATAAGCTAGGTGGTAAGGAGGCAGAAATTTCAAGGCATCATGAAGAAGATTTTTTTGGAGAATCAGCTTTGATCAGCAACAAACCTAGAACAACGTCAGCTTATGCAGTAGGCAAAGTCAAATGCATTGTTATGGATGTGCAGGCACTGGAGAGAGTTCTTGGGCCTTATATGGACATTTTGAAGAGAGACATGTCACAGTATGAGGAGTTAATAAAACTGCTTGGTCCCCAAATTGATACAAAAGCCTGAAGTGTGTAGAGGAATAGGCATTTTAATAATACAGAAAATCTGATGGCAGTACCACAAATTAGAAACAAATGGACATGAAAGAACATAGGACTTAAGTCCTTTGTCTCCCCCGGCCCCCTCCAGAATCATTTGCTTATATCTGGGCTTCCGTTGCTGCAGTGTATAATAAAGCACAGGACTCCCGAGTTGCCCCAGCGCTAATATTCAGATGTGTTTTGGTGTATTTTTTTTAGTCACTTTGTGATATCTTCAGCAGTTTTGAGTCTTGGCAAATGCTCATATTGTAACAACATTTTTAGGTGCCTCAGCTCCACTCACCATGCCTGATTCCATCCAGCATACACACTAAGGTTCCTTTTTAATGATTTTCACCTTCTAAAGCTTCTTAATTTATATAGACACCGAGGAGGATATGAACTACACACATTTCTCAGAGAGCAAACTTGGCGTTGGTCCATTGGGAGTTGCTTCAACCTATCTAATTGTCTGGCCTTTTGGTTAATAGATTCAGTCTGGAAAGGCCAGTTGCTATAGTCTTTTTAGGGTGCACCTCAACAAAGAAAATAGTCCTGTCAGGGCAGCAGCTGGTGGCTCAGTGGACTGAGAGCCAGGCTTAGAGATGGAAAGTCATGGAATTAAATTTGATCTCAGATAGTAGCTGTGTGACTGGTAAGTCACTAAACCTTGTTTGCCTCAGTTTCCTTATCTGTAAAGTGAGCTGGAGAAGGACATGGCAATCCAATCCAGTATCTTTGCCAAGTTAACCCCAAAGGGGGCCAAAGAGTCAGACACAACTGAAAAATGACTGAACAATTGAAAAAAAATTGAAAAACACTGTTACTTTAAAATATTTTATGCATCTAAAGTTATTTCTCATCTACTTTTGCCCATAATAGTGTTTTGTTTAGAGTCATGCCTATTACATATTCCTTAAAAATATTTTCATTCTGACTCAATTTTATTTTGTGGGTGGAATATAAATATTGGATGAAATAAACAACCCATTTCTTTTTGTTTTTTTCAAAGCTATTAAAGGTTAAGTTCAACAACACAGAATAATTTCGAATCCTGTGGTAGGAATCCAATGGAATTTATAATCTAACTGTAATTGTTTATGACAGGCTAGCTGACAAAGAAGGTAAGGGCTTAGATGCAGCTGATGGAACATCATCAATAGCAATTTTAAAGGGGCTACTTCACCGTTTTGGGACAACCGAGTTGCAATTTCTCACTTGTAATTGTAGGTCATCCACCAGTGGGTAGTAATATACAGCCAACTATTGGACCTACATTCAAGGACACCTCATTATCTTTTAAAAAGTATGTTCTTAAAATATATATAAAAGAAGGAACACCTAGGTGGCTCAGTGGATAGGAGAGCCAGCCATGGGAATGGGAGGTCCTGGGTTCAAATTTGGCCTCAGATGCCACCCCTCCCCCCCAAGTTGTGTGACTCTGGGCAAGTCATTTAATACACACACACACACACACACACACACACACACGTATGTTTGGAATCATTAGTTAAAACCCAGATAACTGAGTCCAAAGAATATGCGTGGAGAATGCAGGAAGGGCCCACATTAAATTCATGAATTAATAATGGTGCAGAAAAAAAAATTTAAGGTATACTCTGGAAAAACCAGCTCATGATCTTCGCATCTTTGGAAGTATTCCATCACTAGATATTAAGATTTTTTTTTTTAAACAAAAAAGACAGTATCCACAGGGTTTTTTTTTTTTTGGTTGTTGTTGTTAAAAATAAAAACCCTGCAAATTGCTACCCTTTCAAAAATACACATTAATAGATTACTTTTCCTTACCAAGAATTAATTTGAGTCCTCTAATCTTTACATGCCCAAATGGTTATTTAATTATTCATACTAATGGGGACTACAGCTAGTAAGAATCATCATTGAAATCACAGATAATCAGGAAAAAAATTAATTTCAGGTCTCCAAACTATTATTAGAACTGCTAACACCCCAAACTGGTTGGAGTGAAAAGCATTCTTATGTGCCACCACCTACTTTTTGCTCCCAGATCAAAAAAACAACAAAATGACCAAAATTTGTGGAAGGCCTGGGCTTAATGTCCAAACTAGTTGTATCAGTTGTGGAGTAGATACTGAAGAGAAGATTCTTAGAGAAAATATCCTGAAAAGAAATTGCTTAGGGCAGGTCCAGTTGCTATCACTGGGCAGATTGCAAGGGAGAACATTTGCCTACATTGTATATAATTAGAGGCTTTAAGGTCTGTCAAAGCTGAGCTTGTATAAATTTCACTTTATTATAGGATGTGCAGTAACAGTGACTCATTTTGGAATCCAAATAGGTCTACCTCTGGATTTCTGTAACACCATTATCTTCAAAAAATACTGACATGCTCATTCAGTGTGTGTTCAGAAGCAACAATAGCTTGTTTCAGAAATACTTCAACCAGGTAAAAGCTGTTTATCCTCATGTCGAGGAAGTCCCTGACAAATGTTTCATGACGTTTAAAAAGCAATTCCCTGTTGAATAGATCTTGGTTTCTTTAAAAGGTTTTTTTTCTGCCCCTGTAAAAGCTAAATCAAAAGTAGTTCCCCCCTCACCTGATTGTCAAGATGCCTTTAATAAAACATTTTTGATAAAAGCATTCATCTTGGAGGATGAGGAGAGTAAGTGAACATTAGCCCAAGGGCTACATTTTAAAGAAAACAGCAGGAAGTTAAAAAAAAACAACAACCCTTGGGCTGGACAAAGGTTCTTTCAACTTAACTTCCTCTGTTTTTATGATCCTAATGAGATCTTAATTCTGTCTACAGGAATTTGAAGCTCAGTAACTTTAGGAACTGAAATTTAAAAACTATTAACTGTACCATAAAAGCGTTTTCTTAGAATTTTATCCCACCTGGGGTACCTGGATTCCTCCTCTTGCCTTCTCTTTCCAGGGGAATGATCCAATGAGAGAAAGAATTCATCTCTCATGCAGTTAGTTGGTTGAGCTCCTGGCTTATTCCTAGTGAAGTCTGGGGGGACTTTTGTTTGAGTTCCCCTGTGTTTGGGAAAGTCACACAATGAACTCATTAGCTCTGTCTTTAGTTGAAACAACAAGGTCCTTTCCCCAACCAAAAAATAAGCAGTATTTTGCACAACCTCTAAAATGTTTCTATCGATATTGCTGGTGGAAAGTTCTCCTAGAGACCTTAGATATATAAAGTAGTTAGAAAAGGACAGCAGGGCAACAGAATTTGCTCTCAAGAGCTTGTGTTTTGGAATTCTTCTGTTTGACCTTTTCTGACAGGAGGTTCTTCAGAACCTTGGGCTCTTGTCACTTTTTCAGAACACATTTTCCTCCACTAACTGCAAAGCATGTGCCAATTTAAATGCTCTTTTGGAGACAGCCCCAGAGGAGTTCTGTGCAGACACAGAGTCACCCCTAACCTTCCTCCCCATCAGAGAACCCCGAAAGATATAACCATTTCCTAACCCTTGACAGCCTTCAAATATAAGGGGACCCAGTTTTGCCTCACATAGTACTATAGAATTTAATTAAATGGGGGAGGGGGAGATTTCTTCAATTATCTAATTATAGGTTGGAATTTAATATAGCACAATTGCTTCTACTTTTTACATTTCTGGAATATGCTAAATAGTTCCTACAGGGCTCATCACATTTCATCAGTTACCTACTGTGGACTGTAGAGTTCTGTCATGGCTCACTCCCATGTGGACCATTTTTTCTTTAAATATTTATGTTATCAGCATATACCCCTCAAATAGGCAGTTTTCCCTAGGAGAGCTACATCAATGATATTCATTTGGGGAGATGGTCAGGGAAGATGAAGGGAAGTCTCATTGATTGGGGGAAGAAGGAAAGGAAGGTATGACTCCTTAATTCCAGACTCATAGGCCAATGTCTTCACTTGGGAATGCATCCCCCAGGCTGAAGTGATGCTCTAATACTGAACCTTTATTTTGATAAAATTAAACAAACAAACAAATACATATATATATACACATATATATATACATATATATACACATATATACACATACACACACACATATATATAAATATATATACACATTCTTTCCTAATGTAAAGATTTCCGATAACAGCATAAAACTACCATTTAATAATAGGGCCCACCATGCAAATTACAGTGGTTTCCAAAAATAAAGCTTCATGGAGGAAAAATCTGCAAGTTACCACTGTGAGGTATACACACTGAGAGAACAGTTCCATCACACCACGGAAATCTGGATGTTCTCTCTCAACTGGCACACTTTTTATTCAGAATACTTGGAAATAATTTTCCCTTTAAACCAAACCATGGCTTCTCCACACCTCGCCATTCTGTCTCCTTCTCCACCAACCTTACAATTAGACACCAAGGGGCCTGTTCCTAAGTTTCTCCTTGCATTTCCAGAGAGCAAGAAGCAGCCGTGTCACCGTCTCAGCCCTCTGCCTCAGTGATGTCAACGTGTGATTTTTGGAATGTGCCTCGTTTATAGAATTCCCCTCTTAACAATTAGCCTATAAATGTTCAGATCCTTGAGGGCCTTAGCACAATGTCGGGATGGAAGATCTCAAATCAAAGATTCCCAAGGGGTCCACCAGAGGCGTGAATTCTGGAAAACTTAAAAAAAAAATTAAATTCTGACGGGCTCTTCTTCTTTACAAAGGAAGGAACCTAGCTGAGGCTAGCAGAAGCCAGTGAAAGAAATTTGTACTCGCCAATCTCTGACCTAATTGATATCAACTATACAAGTATGTACAAAGAACTATCAGAACATTAAGAAATTCCATGGAATAGAGAGCTTTTATGTTTGATTTGCCCTAATCTAACTCTCCTGAATAAAAACACCTTTGTCGTACCACTATCCGCTGTGGGGAGAGGCTGCCAGATTAGGGTTGGGATATTCAGATTGGTTCAGGGGGATCCCTCCATCTAGTCTGTGGATATAACAGGGATCTAGTCTCTTGGCAGGCCTTGTAATTCTATGGATCTCTTACCTACATTTCCTCACAACGGACCGATTTCTTATCTGAAGGCAGAGTTCATGAATCAATTATTGGCTTGCTCATGGTTAAAACTTCTTTGTTAAGGGCTCAGAAGGTTTTTACTTAAGAGAATCGGACAGCACAATACCTCATTGTGCACACAGGCCAAAGGTCAGAATGAGGGAGAAAATTAGAGAGGAAAGCCAACTAATAACTGGTTGTGAAAGGTTTGTTTTAATGGGCACCTCTTAAGAAGCCATCAGTAGCGAAAGACATAGGAGTCAATAAGTAAAAAAAATGGTCGTATCCCAGAGAAATGCACTATACACAAGTATATAGATAGTGTCTTATGCATTACAGTTGTGGTTTCGGGAATTATATCACCCATTTCGTAGTGAAGTAGGAATGAGGTTATAGAAATGAGACAGGAAGTAAGATTTAAAAAACTCTTTTCTGGATGTCCATCAGTTGGGGAATGGGATACATGTTGGTGATGGAATACTATTGTGCTAGAAGAAATGATAAGCAGGACAATCTCA
Organism: Gracilinanus agilis; assembly: GCF_016433145.1. Lineage (NCBI taxonomy): Eukaryota > Metazoa > Chordata > Mammalia > Didelphimorphia > Didelphidae > Gracilinanus > Gracilinanus agilis. The sequence continues at coordinate 103,632,302 of NC_058133.1, read as the reverse complement.
GAAAAAACTGGAAAGATCTGCAGGAATGGATGCAGAGCGAAATAAGCAGAACTGGGAGAACACTGTACATAGTAAAAGCAATATTGTATGATGATTAGCTGTTAAAATTTGGCTGCTCTCAGCAGTGCAATGATCCGGGACAATCCTGAAAGACTTATGATGAGGAATGCTATCCACCTCCAGAATTGTTGAAGTGGCATAGATTTGGATCAAAGTATTCTCTCTTTCATGTCAGTGTATTTATGGCTTTATTTTGGGGGTTTGGTTTGGTATGAGTGTGTTCTTACAATGACCAATGGAAGTGTGTTTTGCATGATAAAAATTTTTAAAATCAATTAAAAAAAAAGAAAACCCTCTCCTGTACAAATGCCTCACAGTCACCAAGAAATCCTACAAGTATGAGAGCCCCTGTGGCTTAACATTTGTAATGATCTGCCAACAAGACTCTCTAACCATCTTTGTTCCTGATCTTTACACTCAACACCGTATAAGATCACATTGCCATATCCATGGGGCAAATCCTTGCTAATATTCTATCCATTCTATTCATACTGCATTTCTTTCCCTCTTGCCATTTTCTGGTGTCTCAACCTATTTAGAACAAGTGATTTAATTGTTCTGGGCCTTGGTTTCCCTCAATTCAGAGTCACTAAAAAAGATGGCTGAGCCAGCAATGGTCTTTTTTGCCTAGCTCTTCATCCAAGAAACAAAAAGCCACTTTAGTCAGTTGGCTATGTACGAAGCCTTCTGAAGGGAGGAGTATACTTAGTAGGAATTCATTTAGAATAGAAGTCTCTCTGTTGCTATTTTTTTTTTCTGTTTTCCTTACTACAGTAGTTACTGCCAGACCTCCATCTCCCCAGGTTCAAAGGTAACAGACTCTTAGGATGTGAGATAGAAAGTAGCTTTTATTATCTGAAGACATATATCTAAAAATCACAACTTTGGGAACACAGGAAATGACTGGGTGAGGAAATTGCTTTTAGTATTATCATGTTTTTCTTGCATAAACTCAAGTGAAAGTCTTTATTTTAAAGCTTTATAAGTAGTCTGCAGTTTCCCATAGAATCCTTCTTTGGGAACTTGAAAGGAAAAAATAAAATGTTTAAAACTACAAGAATCACTAGTTAACCAAAACTGAACTGGCATCATTCCTGAGGAAGTGGCCTGCTAGCAATAGGAAGGGAAAACAGATAGCTTTCTCTTGTCTCTTCTGATTTGAGAAATACAGACACTTCAAAGCTCAGAAAAAGGTTCTCTGTGATCTCCCCAAGGAGGCTCTCAGCAAAGGTCCCTCCTGAGACTTCAAAAGGCCACAGCCCTCACGAAGCATCACTCCAACAAAAACCTCTTGGAATATGAGCCACCTATCAGGTCTGAGTAAATAGGGAAATTCAGCAATTATCACTCCAAAGGAGTTGAGAAATGAGTAGGCATGTGGTTTGACTTTGGGCAGCCAAAAATAAAACTGTTTGGTTTCACTTGGGGGCATGCTGATCACAGTCGCAAAAAAGATTCATACAGCCCTTGGGATCAACAAGACCTTGAGGTGGCATTTCTTTTTTTCCTTTCCTTATTTCAAAACTTTTTTCCCCTCTGCAGAAGAGAGGTAAGGGCTAAGCATTTGGGGTCAAGTGACTTGCCAGGGGCAAAGAGCTAGGAATTATCTGAGGCCAGATTGAACCCAGGACATCCCACCTCCAGGCCTGGCTCTCTATCCACCTACCTGCCCTGATGTATCATTTCTTTAGTCCATTTTACATCCATTTTGTGTGCAAAAATATTCTTTCTGGCCAGCTACCTTGAAAGACTTCTAGAGAAGGAAATTTTCTATTCCTTCCATAGCCTCTCATTTCTCATGTTTAAAAAAAATCCATGATGTTGATTCAAGAAGCACTTACTCTATTTCTATAATGTAGGGGAAAGAGAATTGGCCTTAGAGTTGGAGATAACAGAACTCAGGTCCAGTCTCTGCCATATTCTGATTGGGTGATCCTGTGCAAGTTATTTAGCCTTTCAGTGACCCAGGATTCTCTAAGGTCATACATAAACTGTATAGAGGAAAGGGCACTGACTTTGGACTCAGAGGATCTGGGTTTAAATCTTGCTTTTGTCACTTGCTACCTGAGTGACCTTGGGCACTAAGTCATAAACCTCTCTGGGCCTCATTTTCCTCCTTTACAAATCGAAGCTGTTGGACTAGACAGCTTCTGAGGACCTATCCAAACCTAATCCCATCATCTTAAATTGCAAAACCATTATTAATCTGCATTAATAGAGGGCATTTTTTCTTCCTGGGAATTTAAGATGACGGAATCACAGATTCTTTTGCCCATATTGCCACCCTCTCATCCCTAAAAAGATGCACCAGATACTTTGCTAGGCTCTGGAGATACAAAGAAAAAAAGGGGCCTGTTTCTGCCCTCTTGAAATGTCCATTCTCCTGGAAGTTCTTATATTAGGAAGTTTTTATGTCTACTACAAAGACACATTGTCAGGATCAAAGGAAATTGTATCATGGCCACAGCTATCTTTCTTCCACTCAAAAGCCCCTCTATTTATTCCTATCTGGAACCTCTTGCCCTTCTTACTCAATATCTTTTCCTTCATGTAGTAGCCCTCCACGGGCGTTCCAGCCCATAGCTCTATTACTCAATCCTGATGTCATCCCACCCTTAGGTTTCTTCAGATGCCAGATCCAGGCTGAAGCAGGATATTGTTTTTCCCGAAACTCTGCTGTCCCGCCTCCTTTGTGTGCATGTGTGTGCGTGCACACACATATGAACATATACAAACACACATGCCCTCCAGAGTTAGTCATCTTGCTTTCTATCCAACCTCTCCCGTCGAATTGCTTATCCCACAAGCAAACAACCCCCAGTAATAAGCGATAGATTTGATCTCTGAGAAGACCAGAGTGTGTACAGATCCAAAAGATATAAAAAAAGCTAATAATAATAGCTAACTTTTACATATCACCTACCATGTGCCAGGCATTGTGCTAAGCATTTTACAAATATCTGTAAGGTAGGTGTTATTATTATCATCCCAATTTTGTGGATAAGGAAACTGAGGCAGATAGAGGCTAAGTGACTTGCCCAAGGCAATAAATATTTAAGGCAATGTGCTAAGCAAAAAGAGACAGAAGAGAGTCCCCGTCCTCAAGGATCTCACAATCTAATGGGAGAGACAAGCAAACAAATATATACAAATAATGTACAGGAAAAATAGGAAAAAATTAAGAGGGCAGGCATTAGAATTAAGAGGAGCTGTGAAAGTGTACCTACTATAGAAAATGGGATTTTAGTTGGGCCTTAAAGGAAGCTCATAGGCAGAGCTGAGGAGGGAGAGCATTCCAGGGACAGTCTGAGAATATGCCTGGAGTTGAGAGATGGAGTGTCTTATTTAGAGAATTGCAAGGAGGTTACACAGCTAGTAAGTAGATGAGGCTGGATTTGAACTTGGATTTTTCTGACTCCAGGTCTAGTGTTCTCTTCCCTTCAACACTTAACTGTCTCTGCATAGGTGAGAGCAGCTCAAAGCCACACCATGGAAGCACTACATTATCTGAAGATGAGGAGACCTTCAAGGTGAGTTGAAGATGATAGAGGCTGAAGACAGAGCTGTCATATTTGCACTGCTGACTTTTAGATCTTTTTAATCCTTCCCAATACCTCCTTATTCTCTCATTTCTGTGTTAGCTGCTAAAGAGACATTGGGGCGAGGGCGGAGGTTTCCAAGAGACACATCTTAGTTGGCTTTGAACTCCAGAGTTCAAATCACTTGACCAGTATTCTTTCACTTATGTTCACAATAGCTTAGGGGGCTAGTGTGGGACAGACATCTTTGGTTCCATCTTATAGAAAATGAAAATTGATGGTACTGAACGACAAGACTTGCCTGAATAAATTGTCCAGGAGATCCAACTACATTTTAATACTCTTGGCTGGTATGATATTTCCTAAGGGCCTTTGGAACTTTGGGTCGGGGCAGGGGAACAAGGCTACTTTAATCAGTTTCTTTTGGATTTGTCTTGGGAAAGTTGATGGGATAGTTCTTTGGAAATTCCCAGAATCAGTTTCTCACCTAACACAAAAACTCTGTAATCAGGGTCTTATGAGTAAGCAACCATTTCCTTGTCCTCTGACGGACTCATCATTTGTTTCTCGAACTCCCTAGTCGTCTCTTTTATTCCCTGGATTCCTGAGGCCATGGATGTTGGGGTGTGGCAGAAGTCCTTATGCTCCCAGTGAAGTCATTTGGGTGTATGAATTTGGATTCTATTTCTTTTTCTGAATAGCCTAGACCTCTGGGACTGCAGCTCTTCCAGAGAATCCTAGGAGGCAAACCCCTTCCACAGGGAAGTCTATATAAAATAACAAACTTGATTCTTATAAACTGGTCTTGTTACTTTATAGCCACATGTAACAGTACATTATTTTTATTTTTTTACATTTATGATATGCAAGAAATAGGAAGAATCCTAGTTGAGATGAATATATTCTCTAGGATATTTCTTACCATACTTAAGTAAAAAGAGTAAAATATTATAAGCACTGAGAAAAAAATGATCTTTGGAGACTTCCCTCATCTAGGTAGCCAATAAGGTTCTTTCAAGGGAAATACTATCACAGCTTCCTCCTCAGTGGTTCTTCTTGGGCTGATGACCAAACTATCTTTAAACCTGTTAATTACTCGCTTTATTTAGAGACTCCAGTCCTAAGTTCTTACAAGCAAGATGTATAGAAATGGCCACCCATACACAACAAATATATTTATCAAGAATTTGGTGGGCCTTGTGTGCCATGAAAATGGTCATCTGATCATTTCATTCTTTTCCCTGAGATCACATCCAAAATGTATTCTGAGCTTTGAAAATTATTCATTCAAAAGTTCTCCAAGTTCTCCTCCTTTCTTATTTCAAGAATTCCTAAAACTGACTAATCAAAAGAGATTAGTAAAGGAGAACTCCTTACTTCCATTTGGCCTAAATGTGAAAACTCCCAAGTTTTCCATACTTGCATATCACAGTTTATTTATTTTGCATGTTTTATTAAGTTAAGCATTTAGTTTCGGTCTGTCTCAATTTCTTCAACTATAAACTGGGGATAATAATAGTACCTACCTCTTAGGGTTATTGTGAGAATCAAATCAAATATTTGTCTTAAAAAAAATGAACCTTACTATCTGTCTTAGGATTGATAATAAGTATCAATTCCAAAGCAGAGAGTGGTAAGATCCAAGCAATTGGGTTAAGTGACTTACCCAGGGTCACATAGCTAGGAAGTGTCTTGAGGCCAGATTTGAACCTAGGGCCTCCCACCTCTAGACCTGGCTCTCTCTCCACTGAAAAACCTAGCTACCCCCAAAATGTGACATTTGTAAAGCATTTAGCACAGTGCCTAGTAGAAACTTGTTAACTACTTATTCCCTTCTCTTCCCTAAGAGATTGCAATCTTCTTGAGTACAGAAACAGTTTCATTTTTAAAACTGTCTATTTTAAAACTGACATTTGTATCCCTAGGAATGTAGAGTATATAGTAAGTGCCTAATAAACGATTTTTGGTTGATTGGCTGCCATTCCATGAACATATTTTGGTCTGGACATAGCTTTATACATTTATGATCTGTTTAGTATTAGCATTAGTATTGGTCATTCATTGAAGAGCAAGAACTATGAGCGAAGGTTCACAATTTTGTGAGTTTTAAAATAAATGTTTAGTATTATGGTATTTGAGAATAGCTTTTAAAAATCATGATGGAGCAGAGAACTCTATGACAACATGGCTTCTATAATGCAGATTTAGATTGATTACAGGTTCTCAGTTCTGCCCTACAATATCCCCCTTGGCGCAATTCAGAGTAGATCAAATCAAGTTCTTTTAAATATAACCATGGCATGAAGCAAAAGAGCAGAGTCCCCGAGTATCTTCTACAATTAGCCCAAAGTTAGGCCAGGTACTGTACTACCATGGAGGATACGGTCTCCCCAATATCCCCCACCAAAAAGAAAAGTGTAAGACACAGGCAGTAATCATGGGATTTGGAGTCAGAAGTTCTAGTTTTAACTCACCTAGAAAATACTGTCTATCTTGCAAGCTTTCTTGGAGTTGGTGAGAATAAAATGAAGATATGTGTGACACTGCTTTGAAAGCCAGGACACTGCATACATGGACACAGATGTATTATTATCACAACTGTGCCACAAGTCTTTTTTTCTATCACCAGTGTTATATCGGGGCTCCAGCCCATTCCTTCCATGCTGGCAGCCTGACTCCTGCCAATATTAATCTACAAGAGTATAGAGTTTTTCTGGCTGCTGCTTTCTTTGCTTCCCACAAGATGTTGGCCTCTTTCAAAATCTTGGGATCAAGTCATTGACTCAGTTTGCCCAAGTGGGTAATATAGCCCTTGAACAAAGGCTAAACTAAATAATAGGGGATTCCGTCATTCCCTTGGATAGTTGCCTCAGTGCTCTCTCTGAGGCCAATCATTAAAACCATAGGGGCTGAAATGGATGACACTGTGGGTGTCTGAACTGTACAAAACTGCAACCCTACAATCATGCATTCTACATGGTGGCTTGGATGTCCTTAGCTGTTTCTGATGCATGGATAATAAATCCAATGGGAAAAACAGATTCCTTGAGGTGGTACAGCCTTGTTAGTAACTTCATGCTCCAACAAATGACCCTGCCTTGGGTGTCCATGAGCCACAAGACTGTAGTCCCTTATCCCTTGATGCAAAGCTCTAGTTGGTATTAGGAACTAGTACACAAAGGCCAAGAGAACTCCATTCCACACTTCCTCTACTGATGTATGGCCCTGGGTTACCCCAAAGTCTTCTTATCCTTGTGCTAAACACTCATAGGCCCAAGGGCAGGTCCCAGCTTAGAAATAGTATGGTTTCATGGTCTCTCTGTTTTTGTCTCTTTCTCTAATTTCTTTTTCAGTGGAGCTTTGGCGTCTCTGGGGACATATGAGCTTTGCCTGAGGGGATTTACACATCCTTGGCATAATTTGAAGAAAACCCTGCAGTTGGTACCCATTGGACAGTCTGGAGATCAATTCTCAAGCTCCTACTCTGGTCTCAGTCTCCAGGAAGCCAAGAAGCATAAAAAAAGGCAGATTTGAGGTCTGGGGTCTGGAAATCCTTGATTTAAATTCCAGATCTAGATATCACCATAAGTTATTCCACTAATAGTTTCCAAATAGAAGCCTAGTGGTCTTGACCAAAGCATCCCTCAATTACCTAATTCACAGGGTTTTGCCTCAACATAAGTGACTTTGCAGGATGGAACATCTTGATCAAGAGCTGGCAGAGTTAAGCCTGGACACTAGAAGTTTTAACCTGGTGTCCCCTTACCTCCCTTCTGCTTTGGGAAACTTCTTGACTAGACTTGGTACAATACGTATGATAGCTAGCTTAAAGAAAAAATTTCTTTCGTATCTCCCCATCAATAGACTTCTCCTTAGCCAAGACAAGAATCCTACAAATGGAAGGAAGGTAGACTCTAGAGGGTTTCTGGTCTAGGGTAGGACCTCAGTGTCACTGGTCATCAAAAATCCTCAAGAACCTCCAGAAACCCCATATCCTCAAGATCTAGGATTTCTAGGGCTGGTTCAGTTGCTTAGGACTGCCAATAATAAACTAGAGGAATTTTAGATTTAGAGCTAGGAAAAATAAACAACCTTAAAGGCCATTTAATCTAATATTCTAATTTTACAGATAAGGAAACTGAGGCCCAAAGAGGCCAAGATCACACAGGTAGTGACTTCCATGTTTTAATGAACTGAGGAAACTGTTCACAACCTACCTAGTGCTAGGATAGCTCCAAAAGGTTCTCCCAATGGAGGGCAGAGTCTCTGAAGGAAGGGGTTAAAACAACAATACTGGTCGGCTCATGGTATGTGTGCCTAGTCTCATAAAACTTTCACTAATGAGAAGCAGCTTATTGGCTTTCCACCCCTGGTGGCAGTTTGTCCTCATCCTCTCAATTTGAGGATGAACCTTTGCCAAGTTATCAGCCCTCTGCCCTAGAGGGCCAGCTGTGGGTTAGTGTGTAGACCACTGGGAGTTCTGTTCCTAGATTCTTCAGGGAAAGAAGTTGGGGCCTACTTATTGAGAAGCTTCTTGCCCTTTGCATAGTGGTGGGGGCAGGAAGGATGCTGGTGGGTTGATGGCTGTAATGTGTCTTAGGATCATAGATACAGGGCTAGAAGGAACTTCACAGATCTTTTAGTTCAAAATTTTCACTTTATAGTTGAGGAAATGAGGCCCCAAAGAGTTGAGTGACTTGCCCAAATGCATTGGTAATAAATGATGGAGGCAGAATTTGAATCCAGACTTGGTGACTCCAAATCAAGTACTCTTTCTATGTTACTAAGCAGTTTGTGAGAATAGTGTTTATTTGGAGGGTCTACTGTGATTGGTTGGTTCCATGCTTTTGAGAGGAAAAAAGGGCATGGGTACCCCCAACCTGGATCAAATACAGGAACCCCCCCTCATTCCTCCCAAGTTTCCAGAAGCTGCTTCCTTCCAGCACATAGAGGGCTGATTAAGTCATATACCACACTCCATTCCCCAAACCTTCCCCAGGAATTCTATCTTAAGAAAGCCCTAAATATTTTCAGTCTTGTTCCTTGGGCCCTCTAGAGAACTTGAACCTCATATGTTGGGTAGGAAAGAGCCTAAAGCATGAGCATTAAAACACACGAATGAAAATTTATAAAGCACTTTAAGATTCACAAGGTGTATTACATGTGCTATTTCATTTTGGGCTCATACAACCACATGAGGTAGGTGCTATTATTCTCTTTGTTTTTATAGATGAGGAAGCTGAGGCAGAGAGAGACAGAGGGAGAGACACAGAGAGAATTTTTAAGTGACTGGATTAGGGTCTCAATGCCAATAAGTGTCTGAGGCAGTGATAGCCTCAGGTATCCTGACCCCACATATCCACTATCCATCCATTGGGCTGACTAGCTGCTAGCACCCCTTGATTTTACCCTTTTAACCAAAGCTAGACTTCTGGGAAAGAATGAGGCAGGGAAGAGAGACTAGATATATGGACCGGTCACACTCCATCTGAAAAATCCCTGCAGTGAGAAAAGAGTCCCTACCAGGGAAGTTTCTAGCTATGCCATTAGGTTTTGTGTTCCTCTGGCATGTCCTAAGACCAGGATCACAAATATTAAACTGTCCTACGTTACCTGCCGCCTAAACACTTGAGTCTTTCCAGTTCTGGAGTGAACTCCAGAATTTGCAGACTGGATTTTTCTTACTAATCTTCTTCCTAAATCCCTAGCATCATTAATTTTATTTGGGAACCTGATACTTAAGAGGCAGGTGAACCACAATCTTACCCCAGGAGGCGGTAGCCTATGTCAGTGTAACGTAACCTATGTCCTTCTCTGGGCAGGGCAGATGGATTCCCGCCCTCACCAGGCTAACCCTCCTTTATTTCTTTTAAGGAGCCAGGAGCTCTTCTTATTTCAGTCCCTGGGGAGAAAGCACTATATTCTCCATACAAAGCCTAGACTTGCTTGTGGGGTAGACTAGGTACAGGTTTGATGGTGTTGCTGGGGTTTGTGTGGGGGGAAAGATGTTGAAATGAGAGTGGTAAAAGATAGTACAAGTTCAGAAGTGTTGGAGCATGGTTGACACTAAGGGTTTTAGTGGCCTGTGGGTAAGATGTTCAACTGAATTGGGGAAAGATACTGAGGGAGAAGGGGTGGAGGAAGATGGTAGAGTGAAGATTCTTAACTTCATTCAGGGTCTGAGGAAGCCAGGAGAAAGACTTGAGCCCACACAGGTCCTGATTTTCCTTGATACACGTTATCACTAGGCAGCTCTTATGTGGATTTGGAATTGGTCCCCAGATAGAGGGTGTATATGTGAATTTCCCTTGGTACTTTCCCCCTCTTTTCACAGCACTTGGTGGCAAGAAATAGGGGCCTGTAGAGTCTCTCCTGAAACAGGAGACCCTAGTGATTTTCCTAAATTGAACAATTCTCTGTTTGGCAAATTTCCCACTCCATTGCCCCAATAACACCTTCCCCACCCCACCATTCTCCCAACCAATCGCCAGAATGACCGAGCAATTCAAAGTTCTTTTCTTACCACCCCAGCCTACATGATCCCCAAATAAGGGACAAAGCCCTTGGGACTTTACAGTTGGGAACTGACAACCAGTCTGGGGGTTCCAGCACTCCAAATAACCTTCCGAGGGAAGGGGTGGGCTCTGCAGAATTGGAGCCAGAAGATGGGATTCCTATGTTCTTAACCATTTTATCCTCCCAACCTTGCTTATTGCTTCCCTCTAACCCCTGTGTCTTTGTGTGCAAAGCTTGCAGTCAATTGATTCCTAATGAGAAGCCACCACTGCTACGTCCACAAAAACACTAGGGAAAAGAAGAAGCTGCTTTTAACAGGGGGTGCTGACACGGTCCCTTCAGAAAATGAGAGGAAGCTTGAGCTGGGCAGGGTTCCTCGTTTTAGGCAAGGGGAGATGGCAGTAAGGGTGGCAGCAGCAGCAGAAGCAACAACCATAAACCCCTTCTGCATTGCCACGTTTAATTTACAACCTGTCTATTTCTCTAATAAGCTAGATCAGATGGTAGGCTAAGCAAGGCTGTGTGTGGGGTTCTGATGAGAAGAGAAAGGAGGGTATAGAGCAGTATTAGGAAAATAATCAGCCTCTTTAGCTAGGTCACTGGGATTTCCTAATCCTCCCTCTGAATTCCAGGTTTCAGATCAGTTTCAGGATTTCCCAGCTGGAAGGTACTTTTGCTGCCTCCCCTCTTTATTCATTTTTTAGCATTGCTTTTGTAAAACAGCTGCAGTCCATCCCACTTTCTCTCTTATCAGATTGCTTCACACAGAATTCGAGGGACACACTGGACCAGTCCTTTCCCCAAATCATCCCAATGGGGATGAGCCCCTTCTCTCATTCCCCCCTCCTCCCCAGGGCCAGGAGCCTCTGAGGACTCCAGCATCTGCCACTTGTTCATAAATTCAAATGCAAAGCCCGCCCTCTGGCAGGTTCCACCTTTCTCTCTCTCTCTCTCTTCCCACCATGTCCTTCTTTCCCTAGATGCAGACCCCTGGATTAGCATGTCCGGAGCTTACCCAGGAGCAACATCCATGCAGGGTGCTTTTCATTGCTTCCACCATCCCATACCCTGAATGCACGGAAGCTTTGGCCTCATGGAAGCTTTGGTCAGTGCTCCTCCTTCCCCCTTTCCTAACCTCAGCCCCCCTCATTCACGGAGTGCACACATTTCCACAAAGATTGAAGTTCATTCAAGTTTCGCTATTGTTTCATCTTTGCCCCGGTCTCCTGGGGTGGGGTGGGGGTCCTGGGAGTGGGGGGAGTGCGGAATTGAAATCCAGTCCTCATCCTCATCCCAATACCTCCCACCCATCAACCCCCATCCAAATCCCTCCCCTCAAATGATTAGGAAGGCAGAGGGGTGTGTGTGGGGGGCAGGAAGCTTCCAACAGCTCTGACTAATCTCTCTGTCAGAGAAAGGGAGGGCTGCCAAGAGACCCTCCTTCTTGCAGACCCCACACCCATCACCCAAAGCAGCGCTGCTAAGCCAAGCTAGAAAGAGCAGTTCCCAGGCAGTCTCTCTGGCTTTCAAGCCTCCAGGTTCTCGACCACGTAGCCGCTGGGGTGTGATTGGAAAGGGGGTGGGGGATGAGGTCAAAGGTGTGCTTACCTGTTGGGGAAATGCACGGTCTTGATCGGTCTCCCTGACCTGGCCACAGGCATGTGGAGCATTTTCCCACTGGCTAGCTAGCTCTCTTCTGGGGAGACAGCCGTTGCGCTTTCTGGACTAACTCCACCCGCTTTCCCTGTACCCTCCTGAGACACCCAGAAAAAAAAGCATCAGCAGTAGCCCATGTGGAGGGAGAGAAACCAGAATCTTCTGGCTCTCTCTCTCTCTCTCTCTCTCTCTCTCTCTCTCCTCTCTCTCCTCTCTCTCCTCTCTCTTCCTCTTCTCTTCACCACTCCTGCTCAGTACTTAAAGCTACAGCTGTACTTAAAGCTACAGAGCCTCATTTCCCTGACAGTGACTTCTGTCCCAGGCACAGGCGAGTGCAGGCCGGGAGCTGGCTCTTTAACATCCAGAGCAGGTAGACAAAGAACTACTGCTGCATCTCCTATTCAGAACCGTTCTCCGGGTAGGGTGGTGCGGATCAGGGGCTCCTGGCTCTGACCTCTACCTGGCTCCCAGGGGGACTTAACTCCTGCTTGGCCAGGAAGTATGCGAAGTGACCTTGCTTTTTCTCAGCCATGCCTTTGGGTGGGGGGCAGCATTTCCAGCCTTCCTGGGTTTGTCACTGATGCACCAGGACAACCTGGCTTTATCTCCCCATGCTCTGTGCTAAAGTTTCCTGGTGGGCAGAAAGCAAGGGGTCAGCCTCTTCCTGGCCTCTTTTCTTCTTGTGAAATGAGGACCCAGAAGACGTGAGCAGTAAATCTTTCGAAAGAAGGACTGGGAAAGAAGAATTGAGGGAGACTTTGGAAACTTGAAACACCAAGCCCTAGTTAGCTGGACTGATTTTTTAAATACCTTGTGTAGTGTGAAGTAGTTGGGTGGCACAGTGCATAGGGCACTGGGTCTGGAGTCGGAAAGACTCCTTTTCCTGAATTCAAATCTGGCCTCAGATACTTCCCAGCTGCGTGACTTTGGGCAAGTCACTTAACCCTGGCTGCTTCAGTTTCCTCATTTGTAAAAGGAGTTGGAGAAGTAAATGGCAAACCACTCCAGTATCTTTGCCAAGAAAATCCCAAATGGAGTCATGAAGAGTCAGAAACAATTGAATAACAACAACAAAGTGGGAGGTAGGAAGGATAGAAAGATGAAGGCCTGGCCAGCTAAAAGATTGCAAGATCTTTCACATCAGTGTATTTACAGTCGTATTTTGGGCTTTGGGTTTTGTATGAGTGTGCTCTTACAACAGTGACCAATGTGGCAGTGTGTTTTGTAAGATAATACATGTAAGGCCCATTTCTCCCAGTGGGAAGAGGGAAGGAGGCAGTTTGGATCTTATAATTTTGGGAAATGTATGTTGAAAATTATTCTTACATGTAATTGGGAAAATAAAATATCTTTGAATAAAAAAGATAGCAAGAACTAAACTGATCATACAACTTGGGGAACAAGGGTGGGTGGTGGAGGGAATAATAGCTAACATTTATACAGTAGGTTTACAAAGCATTTCACACACATTCCACTGAAATCTCAAAACAACTTTGTAAAATAAGTACTAATGTTATCCTGTTTTACCAAAATGGAAACTGAGGCTGGGGAGGGGTGGCAGTGTTCAAGTGACCTCCTCACATTTACAGAAGTAGTAAGTTCCAGAGTTAAGATGTGAACCAAGTGATTTGCCCCAGGACACACAGGAACAAGTAACAGAGATAGAGCCCCTATTCTTTATATTCTGCTGCCTCCCCCACTCAGGGGTGAGCTCATTTAGCTTTTTATCGACAATTTTTCAGGTGGAGGAATCACATGATCCTCTTGGAATCCTCATGGAGATATGGCCAGATTCGGCTTTCTAAGATCAGTCATTTGATTCTTGACATTCAGTTGATCTCCTAGCAGCTAGAGAGTGGACAAAGTTCTGGTCCTGGAAGCAGGAAGACCTGAGTTCTAATCGAGTCTCAGACACTTACTAGCTGTGTGACCTTTAGTGAGTCTCTTAACTTTTGTTTGCCTCAGTTTCCTCAATTGTAAAAAGGGGATAATGTCACTATTCATCCTGTAGGGTGGTTGGGAGGATCAAATGTGATAATATTTGTAAAGCCTAAGGACCCATGTAGATGCTATAGAAATACTTATTCCCTTTTCCTCCCTTCCTACCCTTCAGATCACTAAGGGACTGCTGCTTTAGCATAATGAAACAAGGCATTAGGGGTAGAAAAACCCAGCCAGGGGAACTCCCATCTGGGATTCTGTGGGCAGAGTCTTTTGCTTTTGGAGTTAATCAAACTGTTCAAATGCCCATGGGGAAGGCTAGATGGATGTGCTTTGTAATGTCTAAGGAGGGGGCCAGATTCCTCTCTCACAAGTCTGGATGCCAGTCAGCCAAACCTACCTGCCTGTAACTACTGCCTTCCTTGCCATGTCCAGGTAGAAACTTTTTACCTCCTAAACTCTGTCCTGGCATTTGAGAGTTAAGGGGAAAAAAAATTAAAGAAAATGACGTTTCTCTGTGTTTCCTCATCTGTAAAATGAAAGACTAGGACTCAAGGATCTCTAAAGATCCACAAAGCCCTGAGTCCAACAGTCTTACAGTCTATGACATCCTGAATATATCAGTTCTGAACAGACTCAAAAAAATGTGGGATAATGGGAAGAATGTTTGATTTGGGCTCAGAAATCCTGAGTTCGAATCCCAGCTCTGACACTACTGGCTGTGCAAACCTGGACAAATCGTTAACTTCTGAGTTTTAGCTCTGTCATCTCCTTGAGAAGAAAGTGTGATATAGCTGAAAGAACACTTATCCTGTCAAATGGGATCGACTATACTGCTAACAGCAATACAATGATCCAGGACAATCCTGAGGCACTTATGAATGCTATCCACCTCTAGAGAAAGAACTGTGGGAGCAGAAATGCAGGTGAAAATGTATGATTGATTACTTGTTTGGGTGTATGTTTTGGGGTTTGGGTTTTATAAGATTATTCACTTACAAGAATGAATAATATGGAAATATGTTTTGTGTGATAATGCATGTATAACCCAGATTGAATTGCTTGTCAACTCCAGAAGGAGGGAGGGAAGAAGAAAGGGAAATAACATGAATCCTATAACTTTGGAAAACTTATGTGAAAGATTTTTATTAAAATAAAATAAAGATAAAATATTAAAAAAAAGAATACTGATTCTGGAGTTGGTGGATTTAGGTTCATGTCCTAATTTTGATATTTACTAGCTGCATGACCTTGGACAAGTCATTTAGGATCCTTTCAGTCTTAGATCTGTGATCATTCTGGACACACGGTTCTCATCTGAAAATGATTATAATTGTACTATTCATCTCATGGAGTTATTGTGGGGAAAACACTGTGTAAACCATAAAGCATGAGGTAAATTGGAGTTAATAATAATGTTGCTATTTTTATTACTCAATGCTATTAGGAGAAAGACTTACAGTCTTGAATAGGGAGTCAAGACAGCTAGTATCTGGGCTTGAGGGGAGATGGGTGGGTGGTACTGTCTGGGGATATCAAGTAGGCATTTTGCTTTTTCTCACTCAGGGACTTGTAGGGTGGGGTTAACTGTGTTTCTGGGTTATCTGGGGAATAATAATGTCACACCAATTGGCCATTAGGGATTTTCTTTGGGGCTAGAAGGATGGCAAAGCTAGAAATGCTTTCTTCTAGGTTGAGCTCACAACGCCCCATCCCATTTCCTCATTTGGAACTTTCTAAACTGAAGCTCTTAACTTTGTTTTGAAAAAATATTTTGATAACTGTATTTGAATATAACTGGTTTCTTTTGTAATCCTATGTATTGGACTTGATGCACTTAAAAACAGTAGTGAGAAGGAGTCCATAGACTTCCTCAGCTTACCCACGGGGGCCATGACACATGGAAGCTTAAGAGCTCCTGTTTTAGACACAGCCTCAATTGTAGCAGATCTGAGGCTAGGGTGAAGGCCCCCTTCCAAAAAATCTAGTAAAGATAAAGTCACAGGTGCTTGACCTGCCATTCTGTGCTATTGTTTTGAGAAGAAACTGGCTCAGCAGGGCCTCTTAGGTATTTTCATGTTCTTGTTTGTGTGCTGGGGTTGGGGGTGAGGGCTAGGGAGGAATGAAGTGAAAGTCTACTAGGCAATAGCTTTATGCAGGAGGATAGTGGTGGAACTGTACATTCCCTCACAGCAGCCATCCCTTTGTCATTCTCTGTTGGTCCCATATGGCCTTCTCCCTCTCTCTCCTCCTCCCTCCTGGAAGTCTGCTCCATGGCTCCATCTCACTTCAGAATAATGTACTAAGGGGAGAGGGGCCTTAAAGAGACAATGTCCCAGCAAGAGGGCCAGCTCTAGGGATAGGCTTTGAACTTAAAAAAAGTTATTGTAATTATTTTATTTGTTCATTTAAATTATTTTTTAAAAATTATAAAAAATATTTATTATCACACAAAACACACTTCCATATTGGTCATTGTTGTAAGAGCATGCTCATACAAAACCAAAACCTCAAATAAAACTGTAAATACACTGATGTGAAAGAGAGTCTGCTTTGATCCACATCCATCAGACTCAACAGTCCTGAGAGCATTCCCCATCCCAGATCATGGCATTGCTGAGAGTAGCCAAGTTTTCACAGTTGATCATCAATCATACAGTATTGCTCTTGCTGTGTACAATGTTCTCCTGGTTCTGCTTATTTCTCTCTGCATCAGTTCATGCAGATCTTTCCAGCTTTTTCTGAAATCATCTTGTTTATCGTTTTGTATAGCGGCTATGAACATCTCGTGGGTTCAGTTGCTGGATCCCGCAGAGTGATCCTATTAGAAAACTTCTCATCTCTCAACCCCTTTCCCTAAATCATCAAGGTCCTCTAGAATTATTCTGTGTGCCTTCCATCTGTTTTCTGAATCTGAATTTTCCTGTTCTCTACATTTCTCCCTCTACGCACCCAAGTTGAGAAGGAAGGGTTTGGGGAGGAGCTCCTCAGTCTTCTTCCATCTCTTTATGGGAAGGAATGGGCACAATGTAGCTACCAAGACCAGGCAGGGAATTGAAGTAGAACCCAACCAGTGTTTTTTCCACTAGGGACTCACCCAACCTGATACCACGGGGCTAGGGACCTTTACTGGCAAAGGAAAGAGCCTGGAGAGTAAATGGATGGCACATAAATTATCACCTGTCAGTTTTGAATCATTGGGTCAGGACCCTTTTGATATTTGGACTGCACCACTGAAGGGATCACTCTTCTAGGACTTTTTTTGTTCATATAAGGAAATCACAGCCTGTCCTGTAATTCATTCTTGATTCCCAAACATGAAGAGGTCCTAACCTCTCCCAGCATGAAGGGATGAGAATGGGGATTGCCTAGTGGACAGTTGCCTCCGCTTCAAGGTGGTAGTAGTAGGGTATGCATGTGGGGGGTATACGTATGTATATGGGGGGTGGTGCTGATAATAGAGGCTACATCTCTCTAACTCTTCACTTTGGAAAAGTCCAGGAATCATGGTCAGGGCTGGAAAGGAGTTCTCATGTTCTGTAGAGGCTGCCTAGAGTTAGGGACAGCTGAGACCCACATGGCAGAGGGGGGAGCCACCTGCAGAGAGGGAGGGGGGTGAGGAGTTCTTCCAGAAGGCAGCCCAGCCAAAGAGAGGGAGAGAAGAGAAAGAAAGAGGATAAAGGCCCATCTATCTCAAAGAGTTGCCCTCTGTCCTCCTCTAAAGTGTTTCACCCAGAGAGCCTTTGGCAGAAAATGATCTCATTCGGCTTCTGTGCCAGCCTCCTCAGAGAGCCTTCTTTACTGAGGGGGAAACCAAGGAAGGGGAAGGGAAAAGAGCTGGATGTAGATGAGGGCAAAATCTAGGTCTCTTCATCCCGAGGCCCCTTGATTTAGCTCTTGCTGTTATTCTTTTTTCATCCTCAGCTAGGATCTCGGAGGTCCCACAAAATATAAACATTGCCCCACTGGCTCAGTAATTGGTGATCCTTTCATCCCTATGTCTCTTATAGAGTCACTAAGGCACTCTTTATGGGAGTGTGTAGTAGTAAACAATAATATAATAGCTAGTGCTGTTAGAGGGGTTATTTTATCTGAATTCTGAGATGGATGCTATTATTACCCAAAATTTACAAAATGAGGAAACTGAGGCACATAGCGGTTTGGTGACCTGCCTAGGGCTATAAAACTGAAAAGTGTCTGAGGCAGGGTTTGAACTCTGACATGTTCTGTCCTTGGCACCGCTAAGTTCCCTAGGTAGTGATGTGTTACAGTGGATATGGCGTACTAAACTTGGGCCTTATAAACCGAGTTCAAATTCCACTTCTGACATTTACTTACTTACTAGCCATCTGACTAACATCTCTGAACATTAGGCAGCTCCTTAAAAGCCCCCCTGAGTTATGGGTGATTTGCACCTGTGTTGGTAGAGGGGCTTCCTATCTCAGCAGCTATCGCCCTAACTACAGGCTCAAAAGCTGATAGGGCTGGATTTAGTTGGGATCAGGGCCAGATAAGAAGAAAGAACAAGAAGCAACTAGGTAGTATTGCGGATAGAGAGTCAGACTTGCACTTGGGAGGATCTGGATTCAAATCTTGCCTCAGGTACTTCCTAGCTGTGTGACCCTGGGTAAGTCACTTACCCCCAGTTGTCTAGCCCTTTCTGCTCTTCTGTCTTAGAACTGATACTAAGACAGAAGGTAAGAGTTTTTTAAAAAAAAAGAAGAAAAAGTAAATCTCTTTACATTTGGAGGTCTAGATTCTATTCTCACCTAAAAGGACTCCCAGCTCAGATCTTGGTCAAAATCCTGACTCAGAGCTAGAAAGAGTTTGAAGTTTATTTAGTTCAATCTCCCTTATTTTATAGATGAGTGGAGTCCCAGAGAGGGGGAAGAATTGTCCAAGGTCACACAGGTTGGGAACTGTGGAATTAGGATTTGAACCCAGGTCTTGATTCCTAAATGAGTGCGTTTAACTGAAATTACATTTCCTTTTGTTTCTACAGCTTCTAATTTCCAAACTCCATTTTCTTTGATGAAATTTAGAGATATGATCTTCAGAAAGTAGGGTCCCAAGCCAGGCACCTGCCTTTTCTTCCTTCTTCTCATTTCTCCTATTTTCTTGTTAATTAGGAGATGAGTTCATTCTTTTTATTTTTAGTTCTTTGAGCTGCAGAATTTGTATCACTGTATAGGATCATGAGTACCCAGAAAAGGGAAACCTTCCTCCCAGTGCCCATGCTTGAGAGCTGAGCCTTGAGCTCTTCTCTCCCCTTCTCCTCCTCCCCCACTTCTGCCAGGCTAGTAGCAGGCAGCATTTTGGCAGGCCCAGGACAAAGAGCAATTAAAACCCTAACAGCAAGGTACTATACCCTGTGCTGGGCTTTGGAGGCCTGGCATTTTGAAGCTGAGAGAGGGCTGATTATACAGAGAAATAATTAAACCAGAATGGTAGGGCAGTGGGAGGGAAGGGGATGGGGGAAAGAGGAACCACAGTGATTTAACCCTTTCTAGGATGTGGTTGGAGGATCTATGGGGGTTGGGGGTTAGGGCATTCCCTGATATTCTTGGATTCTGGATTCCAAAGTACTTGTGACTGTGAAAGAATCACTGATGATGATGATGATGATGATGATGATGACATCAGTCCCTAGTGTGCACATATGAAGAGGGGGCTCTCCTCTCTTCCCTTTAGACATTTTTTTTTCAGAGCACTTTCACTTAATTGTTTTGCCTTTACAACAACCCCAGGGGGTGTCCCTGATTGCTGACAGGCTCCTTGATCTCTGATGTTTCAAAGGATCCTTGACCATTGTTCCCAAGATCTCCTTCTCTTCTATCTGACTGAGCTAAGGCTGAAGTCCTTTTTTCCATCCTGGAGGAGGCCTCCTACCTTCTACCTCCTACCCTTCACTGGTGTCAGAACTGATATCCTCTGATGTTGGGGGGACTAGCCCAATTCTTGTTCATTTCCCTACCCCAAGCAGGAGGTAGGGCCTCACTCATTTATGGCCTTGAGAAGCAACAGGGACTAAATGATGGGCTAGGGGAGGGGGAAGGCGTTAATCCCAGGACCAGAATGCCAGAAAGCCTTTGAGTCCCCTATAATCAGGCAGTACAGACTCAATCCCAGCTGATATTTCTCCAGCTCAGCAAGGGGACCAGCCAGAGGGGTGGGCTGACCCTAGCTATATTACAATTCCATAAATATTTACATAACCTAAGAAAATCTCCTGCTTTTTCTCACTCTCCCCACAGCTGGAAGACATAGCAAGAAGGGAAGCCTTACTCTAGCTGGCCTTTCCTATACCTAGCCAACAGGATTCTGTCTTTCGGTCCACGGAAAGGATTTGACTTGGTCAGTAAGGATCCTATGCTATGCTCCCACCCTAAGAATGCAATGGAGCCTTTATGGAGAATGTGGGGGCAGATGCATTCCTGGGCAGTGGGAAGAAGAGGTGGGAGAGGGACTACAGCTCTCTGTGGGGTGACGATCACTCAGAGTCTGACAGTTTGTCTAAGCCGCCACAGACAGGATGTGCTGAGGTCCACAGCTGGCTGCAGCAGGCGTGTTCATGTGCATGTACGTGTGTATGTGTCTATGTAAGAGCAACTCCTCCAGCTCAGGAGATTCCTGAGGTTGAGGACTGGTTATTTCCGAACAGCCTGACCTCCCACTAGTATGGGCCTCCCCACCCACCAGCCACCCAACTGGTTCCTGAGCTCTGGGAGAGAACAAAAGCCAGGGACATGCAGACTGACCATGGAGAGAGAGAGAGAGAGAGAGAGAGAGAGAGAGAGAGAGAGAGAGAGAGAGAGAGAAACACAAAGAAAATACAGAATTGCTGACCAATTCCCAAATACTCAGAAACCCCATCTGGAAGAATAACCAGCCGAGAGCTAGAAAAGGCTGCTGTACCTCAGCCAAAGGTCTCTGGACTGAGGGAGGGTTTCTGGTTCTACAGCTCCAAATAAGCTCAGACTAGGAAAAACCCAGGAAAGGGTCCTCCTTACCTGGGTGCAGAGTAGTCAAGCACAAGGTAAAACTATTCCATTGGTGCATTTTGGGACATGTTGAGGCTCCTGAAGTTTCCAGAGAGACATTGGAAATGGTCGTAATTAAGCTCGGTCTCCCCTTTTCATGATGCCAAAAGGATAAAACCACACCCCAGAAAACTGTTACCCAGTCAATCTGCCCCTGGCTGACCCTGAGTGTGGTTTTGTGTATGTGCGGGCATGCTTTTGTGCACAATAATTTCATTCCTAAACTGTTCCATGTCATCATATCTTTGGGTGCCTGTGACAAAGGCCAGGCACATCTCAATAGAGAGAATCTGAGACAGGACCTCTAGGGGAAAGGTGACCAATGAGAAAAGAGTGCCAGAGAAAGAGATTGTCGGTAAATGATAGCGGGAATTATGGAGAGGAGAACACCCCCTTCTTCTAGACTAAGTATCGCAGAATCACAGAGGGATAGCAGGCAGAGAGAAAGAATCTTTTCAGTCTGGTGTCAGTCAAAGCGAGAAAGGATGGAAGGATGGGTTTGTGTGGCTTCCCCAGCTCTGGGTCTAGTCCCATGAGTGAGAGCTGACTGAAAGGGCCCTCATACTTTTCTCTGTACATATCTTTCAAGTGTCCGACCATTGCTTAGACACATAGTCTCTCTGTCTCTCTGGGTACCCCATACTGTATCTCTGTGTGTCTCTTGACCCTGTCTGTGTGTCTGTCTCATGCACACACAAGCCTCTTTGTATCTATGCCTTCTTTCACATACACACTTTCTGTGTGCATCCCTCACACATAGTGGCTGTTGGTCTCTCATCCATACTCTTTTGTTTGCTCATCACAAATGCTCACTCTGTGTTTATCTCTCTGTCTGTCAAGGTCTCCCCATGCCTGCCTTTCCTACATTCTCTCACCTGTGAGGTCGGCACTGATTGGTCTCTGAGGCACCTACTTTCTCTGAGTCTGACATCCCCTTTTCTCTCACCTTCTTCCCTCAGGATCTGCCTGTCTTTCCAACCACAATCTCTCTTTTTATTTCTACCCCATCTTCATCTCCAACGATAGTTCCACGTGGCTTCCCTCTATGGTGATCCACATTCTTGGCAGCCACTCAATTAGTGAGCCCCTCGACCTGTCTGTTGGACTCTTTACTGCCAGCACTGAATAGCTTTTTGCTGCCCATTCAGGGACACTTGATAGCCCAGGGGGCGAAGGCTGGCCCCACATGGACATCTCAGGAACAGCTCTGCCTTTGAGAGAGGATTCAAACAGCGTCTGTATTCACCAAGATTGAGCTGTTCTCTGTCCTCAGCTCAGAGTTTCTGGCTGTAGTCCCTTTCCTTAGACTCCAAAGAGCATGTCCCCATCCTAGAAGCTGGAGCTTAGACTGAATTGCTCAGGAGCATCTCAGAGTGCCTCTGATAATGACTTAAGTCAGTGGGTGGCATTTATCAATGCCCTGGTTTAGTGGGTGTTGGGAAGAACAGGATCCAGAGGCTAGAGAAGTCAAGGTCTTTGCCCTCAGAAAGCTCCACCATCGATGGAGAAAGGCATGGTATAGAGAAAGAAGACTCAAGGGCACTTAGGCAGAAACATACAAAGCACAGATGAATATAATACGGACCCTATGTGAAAAAGCTATAATAACAACTCATTTCTACAGCACTTTAAAATTTATAAAACACTTGCTTCACAACCCTGTGAGGCAGCATTATTGACCCATTTTACCAGTGAACACAATGAAGGTTGGAAATATTCAGTGACTAGCTTAATAATGTTACTCAAGTGACACTGAATAAAGTACCAGTAAGTTAGTTTAGTGAGAAGTTCTGGAAGAAATGAGTTTTAAGCTGGATTCTGATGAAGAAGAGAGGCATAATTAGCAGAATCAGGGTAGGGGTCCCACATGGAAAGAATGAGTTACTCAATAAATGATAGTAGCATCCTATTATTTGAAGTTTTTTTTCTTCTTCCAGCTAATCCC
This sequence comes from Gracilinanus agilis, assembly GCF_016433145.1. Lineage (NCBI taxonomy): Eukaryota > Metazoa > Chordata > Mammalia > Didelphimorphia > Didelphidae > Gracilinanus > Gracilinanus agilis. Next base: position 103,609,605 of record NC_058133.1, on the reverse strand, counting down.
TTGAGGCTATACTGTTAATATTATAAATATTATATTAATATATATATAAATATTATAAATAAAATAATACTGTTAATATAATTAATAAATACTGTTAAACCCATTCTACAGATTAGGAAACTGAAGTTTATAAAAGTAAATGACTTGTCCATAATTACATGGCTAGTGAGTGATGGGGCCAAGACCTAAATTTTGGTCCTCTGAATCCAAGGAGAATACTCTATTATAGCACATATTACCCACTATGTGTTCAGGAGGACCCTGTCAGCTCCTCAGCTCTAGGATTCCAACAACTTGACATTTTCAAGTCTTATTCCTTCCCCTCTCCCCTTCTCTCTCTCCTGTCCTAGCTTTACCGGCTTGCTCCTGAGCACAGGATATGTAGAGGGGAAAGAGAGAGATGAGAAAAGAAGAGAAGGGGAAAAAAAAGTCAGGGGACGAATAGACAGTAGGCACATGAAAGGGTGTTTCCATCTCCCACCCCCACACCCCGAGCTTCAAACAAATAGTACAATCAACAACGAAAACTTGAGGAGCTAGCTTGTGGGTTACTAGGACACACTGGCAAAGAGAGCCTCTCCTTAGTCTGCATCAGTTGTCATGGCAACTCCAGACAGCAGATGCCTGTATCTCTGTGGTACCTGATTTTCCCCATCCCCTTCCCTTGTTGGACTTTCACAGCCTCTGTTCTCTCATTGTAATCCCACGTAGGTTATGTGGGTACCTCACTGTCATGCCTGGTGGAAGAGACACCCCGAGGCTTCCCCCCAATCTAGGTCACTCTGTGCTCCTTCCCCCTTAGATATGAGCACAAACAGCAATCAGAGTCCTCTCTATTGATTAGAGCACAGTGATAATCAGGCCAAGGTCCCCAATTTGACCTAGTAAACAGCCCATTTGCTTTACTATTACACAGCCACAGGCTATACTTTTCACTACGATTTCAGAGACTGTGCCATTAGTCACAAAAGAGGCCGGGTGAGCCGCTTTAGAGCTGATGTCCATCACCACTGTTGGGTAAGGATCTCAATGCACATTCTACCAAGATAGTATTCTACATCAGCACAATTGTAACTGAAGGACAGCATAGTTTTCTCCCATAAAGTACAAAATCATATAGTTTAATGTCACATTCAACTCCTTTACAAACTCAATGTTTATCCCATATCTAATCACTCACCATTCCTCAAACTAACTCATTCAGCACTTTCTTGGTTCCATGCCTTTACTGACATGCTACCCTCTATCTGGGGAAATCTTACTCATCTTTCTAGGCCCTGGCTCAGGTGCACCTCCTCCATGAAGGCTTCCCAGACCACCACCAATCTGAAATAATCCTCTCTCTCTCTCTCTCTCTCTCACCCTTACCTTCTGTCTTAGAGTCAATAGTGTATATTGGTTCCAAGGCAGAAGAGCGGTAAGGGGTAGGCAATGGGGGTGTTAAGTGACCTGCCCAGGGTCACACAGCTAGGAAGTGTCTGAGGCCAGATTTGAACCCAGGACCTCCCATCTTGAGGCCCGGTTCTCAATCCACTGAGCACCCAGCTGCCCTCATGAAATAATCTGCTTTTCTTCTCAACATGTTCAGACTCCCTTTTTTCAGATTCATACTAAAGAGAGTTCTCCCCTCATCAGACTCTAGGGTCCATCCCCAGGTGGAGACCATTCAGTTGGCCTCCGGAACTTGGAAGTAGTTGGTCAGGTCTGTGTCTTGCTAGGGACCTGGGTTCCCATGGGTCAGCTGTCCACCAACTAAAAGAGTAAACGGTGCTGGCCCAGTTGCTCTTCAGAGTGACTTCCGGAGGCTGAGACTTTATCAGTGAAGTTGGAAATGTCTCTTTAAACCCTGGGCTTAAGAGTTCCTGGAGCTAAGAGCAGGTTTGGGAGAAACCTCTGAGGACAGAGGCTTATGGGCTTACACTGCTTACATTTCCTGTCATGACACTTTAAAGTTAAGGAGAAACTAATCCCATCTGTATCCTGAGGTCCAAAATCAGTTCTAGAGGTGGAAGGAGGAGGGCCCAAGAGGGAAAATGTAGGTGAGGCAAGGGGGAAAGAGGGAAATGAAGGGGAAGCTAGTTTGTCAGGTCTGGAATAGGGATTTGGGGGGAACAGGAAGATCAGACTATTCCATCACATATACACATAACAGGGAAGCAAACTGTGTAAATCAGTAAGTCCTGGGCAGACAACGGCTAGAAAAAATATCTTTTCTCCCTGAGTCCCTGCAAGATTGAGTGTTAAAAGCATCGAGAACATTGGTCCATGAGCTCTAGGAAACTATTTTTCTGGCCTTTCATAGCCTCATTGATGGTCAAGTTGGAAAGGACCTAAGAGATAGTCAGCATAACCTCATTTTACAGTGAGGAAACTGAGGCCTAAGGAGGAGAAGTGCCTTGTCTCAGGCTGCATAGTAAGTTAGGGCACAAGTAGAATTTGAATGTAAATATCCTAGAACTCAGGTCAGGGCAATTCATACTCTATCATGCTGCTTTCTTGGGGTGCCAGTCTTGCTGCCACACTGGAGGCTCTTAAAACATTTCAGAATAGTATGTGGCATGCCTGATTTACTAGTTTACAAAGGAGACATGAGATTAAACAGTCACCTTTCAGGCAGAAAGGACTGAATTAGAAGGGAACCCCATTCTTACTATTTTTACAGATCAAATATAGCCAATACTTCATGACTCCCCCCTTCAAAATCCCCCCCCCCCCACAATTCTGGATAGCAAAGATGGAGATTGGGAGGGGGGAGGAAATGAGGAATGAAAAGCAGGTGACTGGGAGGGTTTCCTTATCCCTTTGATTAGATAAAATCCCAGGGTCTAGCTATTTTTAGAAAATAGATTTCTCTTCCATAAGTGGTAGAAATTCCTTGAGTTGTCACCTTGGCCTGTCAACAGTAGACTGTCACTTATCAGTGTGAATAGAGGGCGGTCATGACACACTAGAGGAGACCAGTGTGAAATACTATGTTCAGGGCAGGGCACCAAGTTTTCAAAAGCACTTGACAAACTATCGTATCCCAAGGCAAGGATGGCCAGGATGAAGAACTTTGGAAGGAGCTGAGGATGTTCACCATGGAGAAGAGAAAGCGAAATAGGTTAGGGGGAAGGAGAAGTGGTCATGTCTAAAACTTTATCAATGACTATGATGTTCCATCCATATAGAACTTTTCAATTTATACAGTGTTTTCCAAGATGAACACATTTCCATGAGGGAAGCATTTCATTGCACCAGTGAGAAAACTTAGGTTCTAGGAGGTTAGGTCAACTAGGAGGCACAATAGAGAGAGTGCCAGGTCTGGAGTCAGGAAGACTCATCTTCCTGGGTTCAAATCTGGCCAGTGCTACTTTAAGTGTCCTATCCTGCCTATGATTGTTTGTCCTTCATTTTTGAAGAGGACCAATGCTGTCTTGAAGTGATGTCTCATCTCTGAGTGAGGCAGAGTTGCAGTCATCAGCCTCATTCTCTCTTCCAGTTATCAAGGTCCGGTGGCAAGGCAAGAGTCAGGATGACTGGCAATGGTGTGGGATGCAGCGAATGACCTTGGCTTCTTCAATGTCTAACCAAGTTCTAATCACTTCAAAGAGCCTGCTTCGGTCTGCCTTCTTGGCCATTGGAACAGATTGTTCCCGACAGATGAGAGCTAGGTGGTAGGTGGTAGCGTTGGTAAGCTTTGAGCAACTGTTGGTGAACCAGAAAGGTGCTCTGACACTAATTCTAGCAAATGTCTTTTTCAAAAAATAGGGAAATTTTTTTTTTCTGGAAACTGGGTTTCTAGAACTCTAGCCCTGTGTGTAAAGTTAATCTTCAGTAAAATTCTAGAATGGATTATCAACCAGATGGCCTGTGAGCACTTAAAAAGGAAGCAGCAACCACTGAGAATTGTTATAGACATGCTAAGAAAAATGTATGCCATACTCTTTTTTCCTTTTTCATTTCTTTAAGCTAAGATTATTAATATCAGAGGCACTTACTTGCTGTTTGGAGCTGTTTTACATTAAGAAGGAAAGGGATGTACCCCAAAGAGATTAGCAATAAGGGAAAAGTACCTATCCATACAAACAAATACATACATACATATACATAAATATATAATATAAAACACACACACACACATTTTTCCAGAATCAATATTGTGTATTTGGTTCTAAGGCAGAAAATTGTTAAAGGCTAGGCATTGGGGGTAAAGTGACTTGCCCAGGGTCACACAGTTAGGAAGTATCTGAGGCCAGATATGAACCCAGGACCTCCCATCTTCAGGCCTGGCTCTCAATTTACTGAGTCATCTAGCTGGCCCCTATAAAAATATTTTTAGCAGCACTTTTTATAATGGCAAAGAAGTCAAATCTGGCCTCAGACACTTCCCAGCTGTGTGACCCTGGGCAAGTCACTTGACCCCCATTGCCTACCCTTACCACTCTTCCACCTATAAGTCAATACACAGAAGTTAAGGGTTTAAAATAAAAAAAAAAAATAATGACAAAGAAGTGGAAACCAAGGGGTTGTCCATCACTTGGAGAATGGATGAATGAGTTGTGGTATATGGTTATAATGGAATGTTTTTCTATAAGAAATATCTATATCTCTTATCTATGTAAATATATATATAATGGAATATTGTTCTACAAGAAGTGACAAACCAAAAAGCCTGGAAAGACTTATATGAACTGATGCAAAGTCAAGTAAACAGAGCTAGGAGAACATTGTGCACAGTAATAGAAATAGTATATGATGGCCAACTATGAAAGACTAAACTATTATCAGCAAAGCAACTTCCTGAGGTATTCACAAGGGACCCACTTTGAAAAAATGGTATCCCCAGTCAAAGAAGGAATTGTTGGAATCTGATTTGCAGATCAAAGCATGCCATCTTCCACTTTATTTACCTCATAAGTTTTTTTTTGTTGTATGTGTGATATGTGTCTTCTTTTATGGTGTGAACAATATGGAAAAATGTAGTGCATGAAAACCCTAGAATATCCTATATCAGACTACTTATTGCATCATCGAGGGGGTAGGGGAAGGGAAGGAGGGAGAAAATCTGAATTCAAAAATATCCAAAAACAATTGTCAAAAATTATTCCTATGTGTAACTGAAAAACCAATCAATCAATCAATATATATTTATATACATATACGTTTTTTAAAGAAGAAAGGAGAGAAGAGCCATGATTAATATATCCCCCTGGCATAAGCAGCTGCTGCCTTATGGAAAGCACCAAGCTAGCTAAAGTATAATTTTGACAGAAATTTCTCCTCTGCAGCATGTACTCATTTTTAGAACTTGATCCCCTTAGAATGAGGAGATTGTACATTTAAAGCAAGAAAGGATCTAAAAAAGTCATTTAGTCCAACTCTTCAGATGAGGAAACTGAGGCTCAAGGTCTGACCTTACCTATGGTCAAATAGGCAAGGAGCAGAACAGTCAGGATTTGAAGCCAGGTTCCCAGACTCCAAATCTGGCTAATTTCCTCATGGTACCAAGCTAATTTACTTCCATGAGAAATGAGTGGTCTTTCCCTTAATTTATGTTCTAGCTTTTGGATTACCCTTTTTTGGTATACCTCCAGCTGCTTGCTTTCCCTAGCGGACCCTGGCTTCCTCCACTCTGGCCTCCATTTTTGGTTGTCACTCACCACTTTGCTTGGCTTTGATCACCCTGATCTAAAAAAGGCTACTGGAATTGACCTAGACTATTCTGCTTTTATCTTTTTTACAGAATGAGTCTTGGTTTGTCTCTCTCCCCATATATAAACTGCTCCAGTATCCCCTAACCCAACTGGGCCCCCCACCCCACACATTTGGCCAATTTCAACTCTACCTGTTATTAATTGCTAGATAAAGACTTAGCACTGCCTTAGCAACAGACCTGCCTTACCTCACACAGAGGCCTTGACTTGGCATATGAAAGGGAATTCCTTATTCTTTGTCTATGTTGAGTTAATCAACCAAAAACTTAAAAACAGCCCTACTTAACACTAAGTAAGGGAGTTCACAGTCACTTACTTGGAGAACTCCACCCTTCTAACTCTGCCAGAGACTTGTGAATCCTTTGATAAGAGTTTACACCTTCAGAGGATGAGAGGTATGGATTCCAAACTTGTGAATCCTATGATCACAGTTGACACCTTCAGAGGCCTTTGATAAGAGTTCACCAGTCCAGAAGGTGAGAACTGTTTATGAGAAGTCACCATAAAAGCCATGAATTCTTAGAGAGTCTTCGAGGGGAGCTTCTTGTGGGCTTGGAGCTTGGCTTCCAACTTGGACTCTGACTCCTGGACTACTTCATGGGGTGAGTGAAAGGCTCACTCCTTTCCTAGTTTTTGGAGAGGCTGGCTTCCATCTTGGAGGAGGTCTTGTGCTTACTCACTACTGGCCTTCCTGGTTGAGAGCTAATTAATCTCTGCCTGGGTTAAGATAGGATAGATAACTTCTCTAACCCCTTCACATTTCTCTACTTTATTGTTTCCTCTCCATTTTGTAAATATTTGTAAATAAATTGATGACTCAAGATATAACAAATATTGGCGACCACATAATTTTATAAAATTATTGTTCAACCATTAAACTTAATCCTTACGCACATAGGACAAAATAGGTCCTTGTAAGAACCAAGACAAGCCAGGCATTTTAGAACTGTGAGAGATGGAACACAGAAGGAGGAGATGAGAGTGACAGTTGGGCTGAAGCAGTGACTTTTGGGAGGAGAAGCAACTGAACACTTGGGCTTTGGGGTTTACAGCCCAGGAGGGAGGTGGTTTTTTGGGGGCTCTGGGACCCACAAAGTGAAATTTAGAGAATTTCCTGAGACCTTCAGTGAAGATGGATCTCTGTTGGTTCCTGATCATACTGGAAATACAACAACAGTTTTGTCAGTTTGTCCAGGGGTATCTGGACTTCTGTGGGGAGCCGACCCACAAAAATTGTCTGGGGCCTTGCCCCGCAATATTCTCTTTAGTTTAGTAACAATTCTAGCTGTAAGAGTACTATTTGGGGATTGGGTCAGAGAAGCTGTGATTGAAGGGAATGCAGAAGAAACTCTGCAGGTACCCTGCACAGTCAAGGACTGAAAAGGAAACTTAGGGAATTACCTGCACCCCCTTTCCTGAGAACCCCATCTTATTTCCCTTGATCATTTTGTTCCTATAATAAACTCTAAAAGTTTAATTTACTCAGATCAGAGTTAACTCAATTGGTGGGAGGCAGAATGAGTGGGTTGAGGGAGGAAGGAAAGCAGACCTCCATTTTAAACTTGATTCCGGTTGGGGATTTCTGGGGGAAGCTTCAGTGTGCACTGCCCAGCACAAACATCTTATTGGGGTCACATTTGTTTCCCCTGGAGGAGAAGACATTCCTTTAACTTCTCTACCCTGGCAGGGACATCCAGGAATCCCTATTTTCCCAAGAAACCCCATTTTGTCTCCCTAGTAAGGAGGGGTGGCTGTGAGGGAGAAGTGGCCCATATACATTAACCTAAGGGGTTAGCCTCTACACCCCAAACCTCCTGATCACCCCACCTCTTACATCCTGAATAGGCTGATAGATAGACCAAGGAATTGGTCTACAGTTCAGACAGTGTGTCTGGATTTCAACAAGGTATACGATAATGTGGTTCTTCTAAAGAAGCTATCGAAACATAGGCTGATTGAGAAAGGAATTAGATGGATTTGTAACCTGTTGAGTGGAAGACTCAGAAAATGCTGTTAATATGTTGACTTCCATCTAGGGAGAGGTCTCTACTAATGTGCTCTAGGGTTCCTTTCTGGTTCCTATCTTCAAAAAAATATTTTTTTAATCATTGACTTATATGAAGTCATATATAGCCTGTTTAGAAAATCTGAAGGTGTCAAAAAGCTAGGATGGACATCAAATATGTTAGGTGAGAGAATAAAATTTTCCATAAAGATCTCGGAAAGCTGGAATTAGGAGCAGGTAGTATGACTCAGTGGGTATCTAGCCAGGCCTGTAGATGGGAGATCCTGGGTTCAAATGTGGCCTTGGAAGCTGTGTGACCCTGGGCAAGTCACTTAACTCAGAATCCCTTTCCCTTTCTACTCTTTTGCCTTGGAACTGATACTCAGTAGTGATTCTAAAGCAGAAGGCAAGGATTAAAAAAAAGCAAGCTGAAATCAACAAAATAAAATTTGATACAGGTAAAGTCCCAAACTTAGCTTAAAAAGAAATCAACTGCAAGAGTGTAAGGCTGGGAAGATATGTCACAGACATTGCTGTGGTTTGTCTTTATTTATTTTTTAAAAAATCCTTACCTTCCATCTTAGAATCAAAACTGTATATTGGTTCTAGGGCAGAAGAGCAGTAAGGGCTAGGCAATGGTGGTTTAAAAAATTTTTTGAAGTGACTTGCCTAGGGTCACACAGCCAGGGAGCATCTGAGGTCAAATTTGAACCCAGAACCTCCTGTCGATAAGCCTGGATTTCTATTCACTGAACCACCTAACTTCCCCACCCACCACCCTATAGATTACTTTTTTTTTAAAACCTTTACCTTCCGTCTTAGAGTCAATAGTGTATATTGGTTCCAAGGCAGAAGAGCGGCAAGGGCTAGGCAATGGAGGTTAAGTGACTTGCCCAGGGTCACACAGCTGGGAAGTGTCTTGAGGCCAGATTTGAACCCAGGACCTCCCATCTCTAGGCCTGATTCTCTATCCACTGACCCACCTAGTTCTTTATTTGTGAAAAAAGACCAGTGGCATCACAATGAGTGATGTCTTGACTCGCAACAAGAGTTCCAATGGGGAAAAAAACCTCACAGGGATTTTAGTTGATTACAAGTTCCACACAAGCTAACAGTTGACAGAGGCCCCCCAAAATCATGCCATATCAGTGAGTGCACCATTCCCTGACCCACAACAAAGTAGCAGCAATTGGGTTTGCCTTTGCCATTACTGTTTGCTGTGCCTACTATTAAAAACAATTTACCTTTCTTGAGATCAGACTAACAGCCTGGCAAGAGACCTGGGAATATGGAGGAGGAATGAATGAATGAATGAATGAATGAATGAATGAATGAATGAATGAATGAACAAAGGCGTATTTATTAACTATTTACTATGTGGTAAGCACTAAACAGACAGCGCCATCGTAGGAGTGTTTGCCGAGCTAGAACTCTGTGGTGCCGCTGATGCTATTTCCATTCAGTGCCACAGACATTTAGGAAATGGTTTTTCTGTGCAAGCTAATAGGCTCTGGTTGCTGGTGTTAACAGACACAACAGAGGCTGTGCCTTCAAGCATCTTGCAGTCTCCTGGGTGAAGGAGATGAGACAAATACATAAAAAGGGATCATAAAAACTGAAAAATAAAAGAAAATGTTAGGAGAGGTCAAACAGAACAACAGGATCTGTTAAAGGAGGGAAACATTACTTCTAGTGGCAAGGGTGGGAGTCAAAAAGGAAGGCTTCACGGCAACCTGTGTCACAGCACGAGTGTCGTGGCACACCGGCCAAGAGAAGGATTTTGATGGCTTAAGATGTGGAGAGGGAAGTCTCTTCTAGAGAAGGGTGATTGTGTGTGAAGATGAACAGGGGCAACCGGATGGTACAATGGATAAAGCACTGGGCTTGGAATCAGGAAGACTCAATCCAAATCTGGCTTTAGATACTTACTAGCTGTGTGACCCTGGATGAGTCTTTTAACCTCATTTACCTCAGTTTCCTCATCTGTCAAATGAGCTGGAGAAGGAAATGATGAGCCCATTCCAGTGTCTTTGCCAAGAAAACCCCAAATGAGGTCATGGAGAGTGAGGCATGACTGAAATGACTAAACAATAACAAAAGAGGAAGCAAGATGAGATGCAAGGGAGGCAAGAATACCAACTGCACTCAGAGGACCTGGGCACAAATCTCCCTCCTGACACCTACCATAAGGCTCTGGACAAGTCAAATGAAGGCCCTCTTTGGACCTTAATCTCTTCCCTTATAAAAGGCGGAGGTTGGATTAGATGGTCTCTGAGACTCTTCCAAGCTCTAGATCTTTAATTCTGAGTTTTTCGTAGTTTAGTTTGTTTGGAAGATAGCGTATCTTTTGGGAACAAGAAGGCTGGAAAGGTAGGTAGAGCCAGGCCACTGAGGGCCCCGAGTTTGTATTTTATTCAGCAGGCAATGGGGGAATCTCCTAATCATCTTCCCCAGTCAGAGGAGAGATCTCCAAGCTGGCACATCTCAGAATCAATTTGATTTTTCCCAGCTTGTCTGGTATCTATCCACTCACCTCATTTAGGTAGGGAAGTGAGAGCCCAAGGCTAGGTTTCACTTCTCATTGAGAAAAGGTTCTTCTCAGTGTCCAGACAAGGGAGCTGGGTAGATGGCCTGGTTCTCCTGAGGCAGCTGAGCCATTGACAGTCAGAGTGTTTTAATGGTAGGGGTTTTCTGAAATGATTACAACTTAAAAGATTGGTCTTTAAGCAAACATAGCAAGTTCCCTTCAAGATTTATTGGAAAGAGGGCAGCCATGTAGCTCAGGGAATAGAAAGCCAGTTCTGGAGTTGGGAGAAACTGGGTTTAAATCTGGCCTCAGATACTCCCTAGCTGTATGACTGTGGACAAGTCACTTAACCTCCTTTGCCTAGCCCTTGCATTTCTGTCTTAAAGTTGATACTAAGGCAGAAAGTAAGGGTTTTTAAAAAAAGATTTATTGGAAACACAGATGTGTCCTAGTTTTCCAAAAAGCAAAATAAAGAGGAGAGATGGAAATCTAAAACTCTAAACAACGTGTAAATTGAGGAGCAATTATTCATATTTCTTTTAAAAAAAATCCTTATGGTTACAAAGGGATCACCAACACGAACTCTGGGTTTCCTGTGCATAGACTACTTGGTAGTGAAGCCAGGAATGGAAAAATTAAAACTAAAGAGCAATCAGAAGGAAGACAAAATAGCCACTAAGTTGTGTAAACCATCAGGAAAACTGGAAGTAATTTACAAAATCTTGATTTTTGCTTCTCTTTACCAACCCCACTCCTCTGACTCTCCCAGAACATGTCTATTTTGTAAAGGGAAATATAACACAATATAGACAAAGCCAACACTCCCAGCATGAACACAGCACACTTATAGCTATAGCTTCATCTAAGTTCCATTAGTTCGGTCTTGGGTCCCTCAATTTTATGCCCAATTTCTGTACACAAGTGCTTGCCCACACACGTGCATAGATTGTCTTTTCCATCTGAATGGAAGCTTCCTGAAGAGGGGTGTTAGCTCCCCAAGGGAATAGGCTCTTCCCCCCTCCCCCCATTGGACTAGGGGCTCTCCAACAGCAAGAATTATGCCTTCCCCATCACACAGGGAATTTCCTGAGGACAGAAACTGAGTTCCTTTGTAGAAAGACTGAATATTCTCTCTGCATGTCTCCCATTGGCCCAGTGTAAGATGGGCATACAGTAAGAGCTCAACACATGGTGTGTGCAGAAATGTCTTCTTTCTAATCAAGTTCCTGGCCAGGATGATCTGAATCTGAGGTCAGGCCAGTCCCAGAGCCAAAGGGCAGTAAACAACCCCATCCATGAGTCATTAGTTTTGCTTCAAAGCTTATGGCCAGACCTTCTCTGGACCAGATCCTTCTATATTTGTCCCAGAAGACTGAGGAAGAGAGTAGGCTTGCCTGGGAGGGATTAAGTCCAGGGACTAAAATTGTTATTTTGGGTACTCCTAAATGTTTCAGGAGGCAGAGTTACTTTTCCTTTTGGGAGTCACTGAGACCTCTTTCTGGTTAAAACCTTCAATCAGACCAGGAAGGAAGGCCTCATCTTTGGCTTTATTCTCTTTCTCATTGGGACTAATAACCAATAACTACCATTTACATAGTGCTTTGGGGTTTGCAAAGCACTTCATAGACATTATCTCATTTGATCCTCAAAACAAGTCTGTAAGGGAGGTTCTGTTATTATCCTCAATTTACAGAGGAAGACGCTGACTTTGAGAGAGGTTAAGTGATTTGCTTTGAGTTGCATAGCTAGGTGTCTTTAGTGGGATTTGAACTCAGGTCTTTCTGACTCCTGTGTTCTACTCACTACATCACCATTAATCTCAGCAAATCTCAGAGAAGGGGAGGGAACAAGGTGGCAGCCAATAGTTTGGAGACCTGACAGTTAAAGATTTAAGATCTATTGTTTGAGCTTGATCTATGATTTAGGATCTCCTGGAATGGTGGGTGGGACAATTGGGCTGGAACATTGTGTCCTCCTCCTTCATTTCTGTCCCTCCCCTTTCTCCTCCCCAAACTGCCATCTGGATCCAAGGCATTTTTCCATGGTTCAGTTCTGACAGATCTGGGAGAGGGAAATGTACAATGATCAGCGATTGCTGTGTGCCAAAGGGCAGGAGGCTCGTGGTACTGGAAGAGTTTAAAGGAAAAGGGGCTAAAGATCAAAGAACTGAGGGGAAAAGTTGTAAGAGGCATGACTATTTAGACATTAGAGGCTGAGACTTAGAGCTTGAATGGATGCTGAGGCTATGCCCTCTAAATGGAAGGAGAGCACTGGATCTCTACTCTGCTGAGCTCTGGTCACCGGACTGACCCCCACTTTCAAGCTAGGTTGATCAGCGGTAGCACACTGGACCTGGAGTCAGAATAACCTGAACTCAAATCTAGACTTTAACATGTATATATTAATATGTAAATAAAACCTCTATTTGTCTCAGTTTCCTAGATTGTAAAATGGTGATAATGATAGCATCTAATCATAGAGTTGTTGTGAGGATCCAATGAGACACTATTTGTTTATTTAATTTTTTAACCCTTTCCTTCTATCTTAGAATCAATACTAAGTTGCAGTTCTAAGGCAAAAGAGTGGTAAAGGCTAGGCAATTGGGGTTAAGTGATTTGTCCAGGGTTACAAAGCTAGGAAGTGTCTGAGGCCAGATTTGAACCCAGGTCCTCCTGATTCTAGGCCTTGCTCTCTATCCACTGAGTCACCTAGGTGCCCAGATATACTATTTGTAAAGCACTTAGTATGGTGCCTGGCACATAGGTGTTTAATAAATGCATATTCCCTTCCTCTTTTCTCTCATCCTGCCTCCAGATGTCATCTCCAGAGTCAAACAGGGAAGTCATCAAAAGAAGGTCCCAGCGATCTTTGGTTTCTCCTTGTGCTAAAGACCTACATGGAACTGCATGACTTGGAAGAGTCTCATTAAAGCAAGATGACTGGACTCATCACAGGATCAGGGTGGGGAGGAGGAGCAACAAGGTGTGTGTGGGGTCATTTGCACCAGCTGAAGTTTCTCTTCTCATAATAAACTCTTAATCCTTTGTAAAATGGGAGGAAGAAAGGGAGAATAATATTTGCACTACCTACGTCATAGGATTGCTGGGAGTCAAGAGATTTGCTTTATACAGATCATAGGCAGAGCTCTATAAAAATGTGAGTTTAATGTATTGTGCCTTCAGTTAGCAACCACAGGCCAGCTGAAGTTTGAGAGAACAATATGGAGAAGGAAAACACATAGTATGTGGGTTACTGGAAAAGAACTGCCCAGTTTCGTAAGTGGTAATAAAGGTCCTTGCATTTTATAGATGGACCTTCGAAAACGTGCAGTCTCTAACCCATTCATTTGGCAGATGAGAAAACTAAGGCCCCAAATGGTGATGACCAGTTTTATATGGCTTATTAGGGCACTGGACTTAGACTTGGGAAGGCTGGATCCTAGGCTTAGCTCTGACACTGATTGATCTGAGATCCAAACTAATGTTTTTAGGAGTCAAAAATTAGAGCCTGCTTTGTTTCTTAGTTGGATTATAAGAAAGAATGGGGCCCTGAACATCACGGATGCTCAATAAATGTATTTGATGAATAAAAATAGATGAAGGAACAAACACTGTGCAAGCAAAAAGTAATTTCTTACCTCATTTGCAAAAAATCTGAAATTAAAAAAAAATCTTATTCTGTTATTATCAGGAAAGAAATTGGAAGTGAACAGAAATGACTAATCTTAACCACCCATTGTGACAGAGCACAGAATGGAACTGGTCACTCCTTCCTGAATCTCTTGGGCAAATCATCAGAAAACACTCTCATTGAGATGGGTGTGTGTTTTCCCTCAGCCAAATTAATCAGTATCTCCTTTGATATTATTCTGTTTCCTTCTTTATCCTAATTTTGAGATGCCCAAAATCGTGTTCATCACAAAGGCACTGCTGAGTCACTTAACTCCCATTGTCTATTCTTACCACTCTTCTGCCTTGGAGTATTGGCTCCAAGACAGAAGGTAAGGGTTTAAAAACAAAAACAAAACAAAACAAAAACAAACAAAAAAACAACAAAGGCACTGGGAGATGGGAACAGAACTTACTTCTATGTCAACAAATAACAGGAAATGATGATAGGCTTATTACAAGGAATATTTCTTCAGTTCTTTTTTTTTTTTTTTTTAGACCCTTACCTTTCATCTTGGAGTCAATACTGTGTATTGGCTCTAAAGCAGAAGAGTGGTAAGGGTAGGCAATGAGGGTCAAGTGACTTGCCCAGGGTCACACAGCTAGGAAGTGTCTGAGGCCAGATTTGAACCTAGGACATCCCATCTCTAGGCTTGGCTCTCAATCCACTGAGCTACCCAGCTGCCCCCATTTCTTCAGTTCTTAAAGGATTTGTGATTGCCCTGATACTGGAAACTTCTTCCACCATCTCTGATCACAAATGCTCCATAAATTAGATCTATGAAGTATTTGAGAGTTACTGTGGTCAAAAAATTCATTGTTCTGATGATGAGTTGATCAGAATTGAGATAGGCTGGTCCTTGGACAACAAAGATAGGCATATTATTGCATTGCTAGGTATCTTATGCAAGTGTGGAGGTGACCCTGGGCTCTTGAAGGATTTGCCAAGAGGGTGGAAAGTCTAACAGGTCCCATCCCAAAGGAAACACTGCATGTGTGGGCCTGATGATGAGCAAAAGGATTATCTGGTTTTAAAAAATACTAGAATGCTTGGCTTGTAGAGGACCTCTAGAATTCATCAAGCCTTCTCTCTTGCCTCAAAGCAAGACTCAAGTGAAATTGTCTCATTCAGACAAGAAACTCTCTTAGCTTTAAAGATATCCAAGGAAAGGAAACTCCATATTTTCTAATAGGGATCCATTCTCACTGCTGACTTTTTAAAAAATACTGTCTTAAATTTTATTTATTAAACATTATATTTACAAATTAATGTGCAAAAATAAATTTTATTGATGCAGTTGGAGAATATTGCATCTTCAGCATGGCAAGAACCCCCAATTGAATGGTAGAACTTGTGACTTTTTCCAAGACCCCAGCTCTTAGGGCCAATGAGGTAAGACCATGCATCTCTTTGTGTTTATGCACTGGCTTAGTTATCCATTGAGTGTCGAGGTTTTGTCTAATAGTTTTATGGAATGGGTCAATAAGAATAATCTCAAAGAATCTGTAGGTTGAATCTTCATCCACCCTGGAGGCAATAAGTAACACCACTGTCAAAATAGCGGGAGACCAGGGGAAGGGAGGTGAGATGAGTCAGTGTATGATTCTTTGTTAGTAAAGTGAAGTGTGAAACTGAGGGAAGAAAGTGTGTAGGATGGAGGGGAGAAGATAGCTGAATGATAGAAAAGACTTTGGAGAGTACCTTGGACAGCAAGGAGATCAAATCAATCTATACTTAAGGAAATTAATTCAGGCTGCACATTGGAAGGACAAATATTAAAGTGAAAGCTTCAGTTCTTTGGCCACATAATGAGAAGACAATACTCATTGGAAGAGATCTTGACTTTGGGAAAGATTGAAGGTAAAGAGAGAAGGAGAAGATTCAAGATGATGCTATGGAAGCAACGAACATGAACTTGGACAGACTTTGGGACACAGTGGAGGAAAGAAGGGCCTGATGTGCTCTGGTCCAAGGGATCACAAAGAGTCAGATATAACCAAACAATTGAACAAGTCAATTTCATTCCATCTCATCCAGATCCCTTTTTTGCTATCATTTGTGGACCTCTAGATCACTTTCTCCTCAATCCATTCTATACCTGGCTTACAGTTTTCTCTTCTCCAATCTCGGTTCTCTTTAAATTCTCTGGCTTCCTAGATCTATTTTTTTCCTTCCTAATTCTTTATTATGCCTGACTCCCTTGACCTCTGTCATGAAGCTATTTCAACAATGTTGAAATATTATGTTGAATGTTGAATATTATGTTGAAAAATCTTACTCCTTCCAACCCTCAGCTGAGTTTGTCCTGGGTACAAGAATGACTAGAAAAGGAGAGGGGACAGGAAGGAGAAAAGATGTAGGAGTCTCTGGAAGGAAGGTGAGATGAAGAGCCTTTTAAAGATTGGGAAGGGAACAATACCCAGCTAGGAGGTATAGAGAGCAACTAATCAGAGAAAAAGCTATAATGACTGATGGGCTAGAGATAAGAGTTTGTTATTACAAAGATAAAAGGAACTTGCTGTACTAATTTGGGTGGGTACCTTCTCTGAAACTTAAAAACGGTTTCACCATCACTGGCTAATTAACTCCAAAAAGTCCAGTTCCTGACAACCATACCCCATAAACCCATACCATTCATACATAGGGAGAAGAAACTCTCCCCCTCCCCCTCCCCCACTCTAATGGAACATTTTATTAATATTTCTAATATTGCCTTTTCTTTCTAGCAAATCCATAGCCCAGGACTTGGTGAAAAGAGGTTCCACAGGGCTTCAAATAATCATGACAAAGTGAAAGATCAAATCTCCATTCTTAAAATGTTTGTAAAGAATCTGAAAGAAAGAATCCCTAAGTTTCCCAGTCTCCATCAGACCAACAAAGATAGTGCCTTCTTCCCCTTTCTAAGCCGTGCTCTTGACAGGGCCATTTACTTACCCTGTGGTGATGTCATCATCTTCAGTCATGGTTTTGCCCATGAGGTCACTGTCACTCATGTAGCCAGATTTGAGGTCAACCTCATCAGGATCCAAAGACTCAACTAGCTCAAGGCGGGAGATGTGGCTGAGTTTGCTGGGACTCCGCATGGGCATTGTGTGAGAGTAGTGGGCTCGCTCGCCATGCATATACCAGGCTGGAGGCCCCTCAGACCGGCAGCTCCCACCCACTGAAGGTGCATCGCCCGCCTGCAGGCGGGGGCTCGACTGGCCATAGCGCCAAGAGAGTGGGGATGAGCGGTTGGAGAGGCTGGACACACTGCGGGGGTTGGCATCATCACTGTCATAGCAGGTCATCTCCAGGGAGCTATGAGGGAAGAACAAGGCAGGTTCTTAGGAAGAGAAGAACTTAAGAGCTGGAAGACGTTTTTGTTTTGTTTTAAAATAGATCATAGGATGAATAATTATAATAATAATAATAACTAACATTTATATAGCCCTTACTATATGCCAGGTACTATGCTAAGTGCTTTGCAATTATTATCTCATTTGAGTCTCACAATAACCCTGAGAGGTGGGTGCTTAGTATTAGACTCATTTTATAGGTGAGTAAACTGAGGCAAACAGAGGTTAATGACTACCAGGTCACACCGCTAGTAAGGGTCTGAGACCAGATCTGAATTCAGATCTTCCTGACTCCAGGCTTAGTGCTCTATCCATTGCACCTATTTAGAATGTAGATCATAGTTGAAAGGGATTTTAGGGGTTCTCTAGTTCAATTCTTCTCTGCCTCAGTATCCTTAACTGTAAAATGAGCTGGAAAAGGAAATGGCAAACCACCTCACTTTGCCAGGATAACCCTAAGTAGAGTCACAGAAAAGCTGAATATGACTGAAAAACAACAACAAAATTTTGGGGAGGATACACTAGTATCGGGGAGATCAGGAAAGACCTACTATAGGAGGAGGTATTTAATCTCAGGTTTGAAGGAAACTTGGCAGTCTAAGAGGCATACAAGAGGAAGGGAGTGCATTCCAGATATGGGGGACAGTCTGTGCAAAAGAATCCTACTTTTGATTATTTGTGGGACCTTGGACAAGTCACCCCTTAGTTTCCTCATTTGTAAAATGGGAGTGGGTAGGTAGGATAGATGACTTCTAAGATCCACATCAACTTTAGCTTTAGGATTCTGTGATTTCATATTGTTTGTGAGGACCAGAAAGACTCCTCCTCAGGATTACCACATTACTGGGCTTCTAGGGGATACTCAATAAATTCCTGTTGAATCAAATTACAGAGAAGGGACATGAGTGGCAGGCTCTGAAGTTCTCTCCCCTGTAGCCACACAGTTTCCCAACCATCTGGGTACTTTAGAAAACCATGATGATGAAGATGATAGGATGAATAAGATAAGCCTAGAAGGCTCTGGAAGTTCAGAAAACTTGGGCTGAGTCTTATATATTCATTAGCATCATGTTGGCATTCTATGATCAGACTGGGTATCAAGAACTTCCTGGGTTATGCTAATCCTGTCCTGACCTCTGTAGAAGCTAAGGATAAACAAGCCTCTTCCCAAATGACTTTCCTTCTTTTATCCTCCAGACATAATAAAGTCTGGGAAAACTGCTGAAAGTGAGGGGCTCAAGGCCCCAGGGAGAACCATCCTTTGAATCAGGAAGAAAGATTTTTATTGCAGAAGTCACTGGGCTTTATTAGGCTTCCCCCCTCCCTCTGGGCCCAGTTCCACACTAGCCTCTAGTTCCTGCCTGGGGGTGGGTGGGTATGAAGAGTAGGCTTAACACAAGGCAGAGAGGAAAGTTTCATTTCCCCATGGCTACTGCTCCCCAGCTCCAGAAAATCCTCTTCCCTTTCCCTCCCCCAATAATACCTTCCTTCCCCCAGGCCATTTTCAGAGGGCAGAAATAGTAGGAGTAGAATGGGAACTTAATAGGTGCAAAAGTTTCTGAAAAGGAACTGAATCTCTAATCAACCTGCAAGCCAGCACCCACCTACCCCCCCATGACCTAGCCTTGGGGCTCATCCCTGTGGTCTGGTGGAAAGAGACCTTTGCTGGGATCCAAGAAGGTCTGGGTTCTCATCCCAGCTCTACCAGCAACAATGTATAGAACAAGTTGGCTTAGTTTACTCTACCCAAGTTGCTCCATTAGTAACCTCGGGATACTTAACTCTATCTGCCAACACCTTCTGTTAAGCTAGAATTGAAATGGGGTAGTTGGTTGGGTGTGCTTTGAGGAGTGAAATGACTACAGAAATCCAGGAAAGACTAAGGAATGAACCTGTGATTCACTGGTACAGGGAAACTCCCTGGTGAGGAAACTATCCATCAACACAGGTTGGAGCATTCTCCGCAACATACATTCTTAGAGATTTACTTAAAGCATTGAGAAGTCAAGTGACTGGTCCAGGGTCACATAACTTATATATGTCAAAGATAGATCTTGAAATCAGGTCTTCCTGGCTCTGAGACTAACTCCGTCCCTCCCCTCCCCCAACCATTTTGCCTTTTCTACCATGATATGTGATATATAAATAGTAAGAATAAGAATCTGATCAAAAGGTTGGTAGTGAAAACCAACTTGGAGACATAGTCAGGGGCGAAAACAGATTTGGAGTGGCTAAGTCAACTTCTGTAAAGGATGAGAAAAGGGCTCTCCCCTAGAAGGAACACTCATCTAGCTCTCCTTGGGAGTCTTAGATCTAGTCTCTCAAACACTGCCCCATTCCTGAAGACAATAAACAGCCACAGCGTTGGTCACAGCTGTCCTACATCTGGCAAGTGAGAGTCAGTCCAGCCAAGGAAAAGGAAGCTGTTCTACTCCTCTGGGGATGAGTCATTTTGGGTGTGACCCCATCAGTAACTAAGTTCTTTCTGGCTGTCCTGGGATGAAGCTGGCTGGTGATCCAGAGCCTGAGGGACTGTCACAGTTCTTTCCCAAGATTGGCTGGAGTGGAGTTGTGGAAACAAGATGGGGTTTCAGCAGTTGGGGTCTCTAGGAAACATGATGATGGAGCTTGTTCTGAAGTGGGCCAATCTAATGAACACTGAGATTGCTAGTGTTATGTTTAGTGATCTAGACCACTGACCAGTTTGGTTTTCCAGGTTCTTGGTGTTCCTATATTAACCAGTGGAATCAGGAGGCAAATACTAGAGATGCCTGAATCCTGGTTAGGGGGAGGCCTTCAGGATTCTTTTTTTTTTTAAATAGGCAAACAGAGTGAAGTGACTGGCCCAGGGTCAGTGTCTGAAGTGAGATTTGAACTCAAGAAGAAGAGTCTTCCTGACTCCAGGCCTAGTGTTCTATTCACTGTGCCATCTAGTTGCCCTTGCAAGACCCTCTCAGGCATCCTCCCTCTAATGTAGAGGATGGCAGCATGGAATTCCTGCTGCCATCCTCTACATTACATCCCTCCCCACAGCAATTGTTTTTCCTCCTTAAATTTATTTCTCTATCATTTCTCTTCCTTCAAAAAAGTCATACTGAAGGCCTTGGCTTAGGCACAAGGAAGGAAAGACTTCAAAAACATGCCTAAGGATCTGTCTTATAATGGTATTTTTTTCTAATTAATAAAAATTTATTTTCTCTACTACTTTTTACTGAACAATCGACAAAAAATTATTTTCTCTCCTATCCCATCCCTCAATGGAAAAGAAAAGAGAAACAAAACCATTGAACCAAATATGCATATTCAAGCAAAACAAAATTTTCACACTGGCTATCTCCTAAAATATATGGCTCATTCTGTATCTTGTGTTCAGTATCTCTGTGTCAGGAGAAGGGTAGCATGCTTCATCTCTGATTTCAGTCCTCAAAAGAAAACATTGAAAAAGACCTCCCAGCCTTGAGGATGGCATCTAAGCATCAGGACTGAAGGATAGGAATCAGGACTTGGTGCCTAGAGCTGAGTGATGGAATACCTGAATTGGGAGTGGGGTGGAAGACATGCAGGCTAAGTACCCAAGTACTTAAAATTTGAAGGACTGTAATATAGTCCTACCATGGTCTTGAGAGCATGGGCTTAGGGAAATACCCTTCTCATCACTGCCATCCCCTTAGCTTTTCCAACTTTGCTCTCAGTTTTCCATCCCCAGGAGATAGGGGAGGAACCCACTTCTAATTCAACCGAGGGTGTGACTTGTCCTTTAACCAACTTTCTCCCTCACACCCCACAATTTCCCAATCCTGGCTGCCTCCTATACTCATTACCCCTAGAGCCCAGTCTGGCCCCCTACTGCCCCCCCACAGAGCTGACAGCATGAGCTCATCTGGGCAGCAAGCAGAGTCAGGGAAGGGAAATATTGAGTCAGGGCAGAGAGTGTGGCCAGCAGGCTGCTAGGGTAGAGGTGCTGAGGGGAGAAGAGGTCTCTAGGCTCAGCCAGGAGCCTGGAGACCCTCTGCATTTGGGGTGGGGGAAGGAGTGAGTGGGCAGGCACAAGTAGGAAAGGATGCCAGTAGGAAGCTGTGTTAAGTACAGCAAGATGACCCTCCCTGATCTCTGCTGGTGGTGCTGGTTTGAATTAGGAATAACGACAAAGATAAGGATAGCTTAGCTAGAAGGGAAGGGTCTTAGTGAGGGGTAATGGTGAAAGGACATCTGGCTAATCAGAAGGCAAGGAGAAATAGTGACAGGACCATCTGAGGCACTGATGGGTGGAATACATATATACATACATATATATGTGTATATATATATATACATATATATATCTGTGAAAGAGCTGGAGAGACATTGAGTTGTTCCATGGTGGAGGAGGCAGAGGTGGAAGAGAGAGGGAGCAAGGGAGATTATGACTTAAGGCTTACCTGTGAGTTACCTGGGAACCTCTCAGGCTAGACATAGTCTCCTCCAGATTCTGTCGAAGGTCCAAGACATTTTGAACTGTCCTCTTTCTCTGGGACTCTGGATCTGTAAAGGGTGAGAGGAAAGAGATAGGATGAGTCCAGGGATCGACAGCAAAGGATACTCCATTATGGGGAACTGTCCAGGAGGACAAAAGCTAGAATAAGCAAGGCAGCACAAATCCCTGCAATGCCAGATCACTGGGGAGAAGCTACTTATGAAAATGGAGATAGGGCTGCCTTCCCTCAGGCCTGTATGTGTGAGCCACAGCCCAGGAAGGAGGTCCATATAAATGAGATCTGTCCCCCAGAATTTCTACCCCCCCCCCCATGTTAACCATGAGAGCACCTGGCTGTTGTCCTTAGGGGAAATTTCCCCTATAAAAAAGGGCCCCTGCCAAGTTGTGTGGCAACTGATGCAACCAACCCTCCCTCTCTGAGTCTCAGGCACTCTGATGGGGCCACGTCTGGAACCTCAGCTGGTCAGAAGGGAGAAGTGCTGCTCCCAATGGGGGTCTCGGGAGGTGGATCAGATGGGGTTCCTCCATCTGCTAATTAGGATTAAAAGAGGTTTCTCTGGATAACCTCCTAGTCCAATAGCAGAGGCAGAAGAACTCACCAGGTCTGATATCTCTAACTTACCTTGGGTGGGGGTGGGGGTAGTAGTGTTGGTTTAGAAAGGCCAGGAGGGACTTCAGGGATTGGTGAGGGGGGGAGGGTAAGGAATGGGTGCTAAAGGCCAAGAGAGTTGAGCAAGGCCAGGGACAACCAACATAATACTCTTTTCAGAGGTGCCATTGATGACATACAAGTACGAATTTGGCCGCTGTGGAATTCTGTGGCCAGAACAGCCTACCTGAGGTCATCTGATCTACCTCCTTTGTCTCTCGGCTGGATGACATGCATGACCTAACTGAACTTCAGAAGGAGGACACGCTTTTGTATTACAAAGCAACAAATCCTTTCTCTCTTCTGCTTAAAAAAATTTTTTTAAACCTTTATCTTCTGTCTTAGAATCAATGCTACATATGGGTTGTAAAGCAGAGGAGCAGTAAAGGCTAGCCAGTGGGGGTTAAGTGACTTGCCTGGGGTCACACAGCTGGAAATGTCTGAGTTCAAGTTGGAACCCAGGACCTTCTTTCTCCAGGTCTGGCTCTCAATCCACTGAGTCACTTAAATGCCACCCCCTCCCCCAGCCCCCTTCTGATTTATAGTGTGACAAAACAAATGGCCCAATAGAGAAGGCAATTTGACAGCTGGGAAAACTCAAAAGGATTGTACGTAAGGATCTCAAAGCAGTTAGTGGAAGCAAATTCAGAATGCCTCCTTAGACTCTAGGAGGTAGATTTTTTCATTGGTTCCAAGGCAGAAGAGCAGTAAGGACTAGGCAATGGAAGTCAAGTGACTTGCCCAAGGTCACGTAGCCAGGAAGAGGCAGAAGTTTTCATGAATGACTTCACATAATAACAACCAGCAGAGAATTCAGGAGGGCTACCTTCTCTCCTTATTTCTCTTTCCCTCCTCCCTCATGAATGAAGCTGCCCACTCGGCCCACCACAGACTCAGCTGGAGTGTTGGGTTATTTCAGCTGGGAAAGGGAAAACTTTGGAATCCTATCGAGGGTTGTTTTTTTTTTTTTTTCCTGTCCTTTGCCAAGCCTGAAACCTGGGATCTGGCAAGAGGCTTTTTAGACTGTCTCGCCAGCTGGAGAGAGGTTTGGGTGGGGACGGGCAGGGAGCCAGGTCCTGGCAGCAACCACTCCCTCTTCCAAGATCTCCAGGGCACCTTTCTCACAATTCAATTCCACACCCAAACCTGCTCCACCTTCCTTTCTCTCACTTGGGCAAGTCACGTATATTCTCTGGGCTTTCTGGGTTGAACTCCATGATCTTTAAGCTGCTTTTTTACATTAAGTCCTATTTTCCTATATGGGTCTTCATTAGGAAGCGTCAGATATCCTGATAAAATTTTCAGGTCACCACGCTAGCAGGCAAGGAAAAATAAAACAATAATGGACTCCTTTGCCAACTCCCTGAGGTCCTGATGTTCTAGTACATTTGTTACGGGGCAGACAGACGTACGGTACATGTCATTGAAACAGTGGGTGCAAGACCATGGTCACCAAGCTAGAGGAATGTTTGTAAATGCTGGAGACAGGAAGTGGGGAATGATGGTTTTGTGTGTGTGTGTATGTGGGGGGGGGGGCAGGTTTGTTAGGCCCCACCAGGGAGAACCAGGTCAGGAAAAGAAGGGTTTTTAATAGCACAGCAAACAAACTGTATTTGAACAGACTTCGGCTACATTATACCAGCATCTCCAATCAATATTTCCCAGGTGGGAAGAAAAGGTCTGATTTGACAGGAAGAGGTCAGAGAGTTCAGAGGCGGCTCTGTGCAAATATCTCAGCCCATTTCTGGCATTTATCAAAGCACCTGAAATCATCCTTAGGCCTTTTGGTCTCTTTGCAATTCCTTACGGTCTGTCTAGACATTGTAAAGCAAGATAGAGGATTGAAGCCCTTTGATCTAAGAGAGGTAAACTGAGGAAAGAGAAGAAGCTTGGATGAGTTGCTCAATGTACAGGTCCAAGGATCCTTCTTTAGTCTTAGAATACAGTGACCTACAAACAAAGCTATTTACTCCTAGATGTCTCAAATTCAACAACTAGAGGGGACTAGAGTCCAGTGACTTCTCTTCTGTTGAAGATAACCCGCCCTCAACCCCAAGAGCCAAAGACTGATAACAGAGAATATGCCTATTTTATTTGGCAAGAAGATCTCATAAAGAAGCAAAGGTGGGGAAAATGATTGACCTTTGTCATTTAGATAGACAAGCTTAAGTAAGGCTACTTGGAGCAATCTCTAAGCTCCAGGCTTTAGTAAGACCCTATTATTATTATTATTATATTAACTAGGTACTTAACATTTTTTGAGGAATTGAATTTGGTCCTTGAAGAGGACAATCTCTCTCCCTTGGTTTGTGTATCAGTAAAATGAATGAGGAAGGACCACATGATCTTGTGTTGTCAGCCCTAAATTTGTGATCCTAGGCTCAAATTTGGTTATAGAAGGTGGTCTTGGAGTCAAGAAAACCTGGAGGATCAATTTCTGTCATCAACATGGCTCAACTTTGTGAACCTGGAGGAAGCTGCTTAATTTTTCAGGGCTCCAGACAATTCTCTGAGACTATAAATCATATAAGTTGCTCATATGCAAGGGGTGGGGGAAGAGAAGGAATTTTCCTTACTGGGAATTCCCAACATAGATGCAATCACATTTCCAGATTGTTCTGGCATCTGCCAGATTTGTTCTGTCCCCCCAAACCCCTCACTCAAACCCAACCCAACCCAACCCAACTCTATGTAACTTCACAGTTCTAGGGAGCTGGGTGAGTAGGAAGAAGGGAATGAACTGTTTCCTCAGAGGTCTGGCAATGACAGCTCCAAAGAAAGAGAAGAGAAGAGAACATGAGGGAGAAGTAAGTCCTTCTCCCCTATCTCCCCAAGCATTCCTCACTTGTCTCCCCCTGATTCCCATCCGGGAACTTACTTCTTTAATACACTTTATCCTAGCTTCTGAGATGATGACCACCTTTTCTTCCCATCTAATTCTATTAGCCTCAGGCAGTTGCCCCATTGACACAGATTATGAGTAGAGGGACTCCTGGGTGGGAGAGGCCTTTCATCCTAGGATTGCTCCTTCCAGGGTATGGCCAAAGACAGGAGAAACTGAAATCTGGGAGTTCCACGGAGCTAGTTGGTGGGACTCCCAGACGCGACATCTGGTGGCCAGGTTGTATATGACAATCGTTCTTTCATCTGGAGAATAGTTTGGGGTTGTCCTTCAGGAATTCTGGGAGCAGGTACTCTCCTCTCAGAGAATAATGGGGAGGAATCATTAGGGGCCCCTAGAGAATTCAGCCTATTATCCTGAGAATCCAGGCTAAAAAGAATACTCCATGCTGCCTCACCTGACCCTCATCAAGCCCTCTGAACTTTGTGGGAAGAAAGGAAGGAAGGCAGGAGTGAAAGAAGGGTTGTTTGGAAGGCTGGGGACCTGTTCTACCCTCTCCCCCCCCCCCCCAGGGGATCCCTCCGCACCTCTCCATTTCAGGGTTTGGCGGCTCATGACAAGAGTTTCTAGGATTAGGGGTGGGAGGGTAGGCGGTACAAATTCCTTCTGCCTAGTCAATCCCATGGGAGGTGAGGATGGGGAGCAGCCATGGTCCAGCAGAGGGGATGGGAAACTCTTTTCCATTATGGACAGCTTTGGGGGCTTTGACTGAGGTCTGTAAAAGATCTTTCCACAGTTCCCTCTATTTCCCCTAGTTGCTGCTGGACGCTTCTCTCTGCACAGATGGAATAACAGCTTTGGGGAACTGGAGGGGTGGGTGTGCTAATTCAGGGTCTCTAAGGCATTAGCAGCTCCCCCAACCCAGTTGTCACCATGGCAACTCACCCTAGCTTCATGGAAACAACCGCACACACCCAGCATGCAGTGGGGCATCTGCATTGTAGGGTGGTGGTTCCTTTAGTGTTTAATGACTCTTATGCCAGCCTAGGAGACAGGAGAATTTGTAGTAGACATAGGATTAGAGAGTAAAAAATTAAATATATCAAACTCATGACCCGAGTGCACAAGAGGCTGGGGAAACCCTGAATTAAAATGTAATTGGGAAATGCTCAATGAAATAAATAAAAATACAATAAAATATACATAATGATAGTTTATGGTTTTCTAAGTCAATATGGAGGCCACAGGGATCCTATTTGAGTCTGACACTACTGGAGTCCACCCCATCCTCATTTCACAGTGGAAGAAACTGAGGTCCACAGAGGTTAAGAGTTTTGTCCAAGGTCACTCAATGAATAAATACCCAAGACGGTCTGACTTCAAGTCTAGTTCTTTTTGATACTCCATTCTGTAAACCAAGAGGCATCCTTAAACACCAATATCCCTACACACACATCAATTTAATTCGTAGAACCAAGTCTCAGTGAAAAGCTCACTTTCTGCAAGAAGACTTTCCTGATCTCCTTTATTGCCAGAGCCTTCCCTCTATTGATATCTCCAATTTATGTATCACTATCTACTCATCATCTTTCTATCCATCTTCCCTTCCATCATCTATCTATTCATCATCAATTTCTCTCTGTCTCTCTCTCTCATTTGTAATGTTATTTGCATGTTATCTCCCTCTTTAGACTAAGAGCAAGGATTGTCTTTTGCCTTTCTATGTATCCCCAGTGCTTAGCATAGTGCCTGGCACATAGTGTTTAATATATTTTACTGACTAACAGACATTAGGATGTAGAGCTGGCAGGAACTTTAGAGCTCATGTAATCCAAAGCAGATTAGGAAATGGAGGTTCTAAGAGGTGACATGATGTTCCCCAAATCACAAAAGTAACAAATGGCGGTCATTGAATCCAACTCATAGCTGAAAGAGGATCCCCACTCTGATGTACCCAACGAGTGATCATTTAGCCTCTGCTTGAAGACCTTCAAGAAGGGGAAATCCTCACCCCTTAAAAAGTGCCACTTATTTTACTTTGGAACAGTTCTAAGAACTGGGAAACTTATTTTTGCCCCTTTCATCCGTTTTTCCTGGTTTGGCTTCCTGGGATCAGACAGCATGGACACACACACACACACACACACACACACACACACACACACACACACACACATTTATAAATTAACTAGTTAGATGGTTTGTTACATTTAAGTGCCCATATCTCCCTCCCTACTCCACATCAGAGAAGGCATCATTTGACTACATACACACACATATATGTATATGTAAAACTACATCATGCCTTTTCTATTTATCAGTTCTCTCATTGGAGGTAGATGTTCACAATTATTCTTTTTTTTTTTTTTTAAACCTTTACCTTCCGTCTTGGAGTCAATACTGTGTATTGGCTCCAAGGCAGAAGAGTGGTAAGGGTAGGCACTGGGGGTCAAGTGACTTGCTCAGGGTCACACAGCTGGGAAGTGTCTGAGGCCAGATTTGACTCTAGGACCTCCCGTCTCTAGGCCTGGCTATCAATCCACTAAGCTGCCCAGCTTCCCCCCACAATTATTTTTAAAGCAATATTTCTGCTGCTGTGTATAATGTTCTCTTGGTTCTGCTTGTTTTGCTCGTCATAATTTCATGTGGGTTTTTCTATGTTGTTGTTGCTGTTTTTTTAATTAACCTGCTCAGGGCAGCCAGGTGACTCAGTGGATTGAGAGCCAGGCCTGGAGACGGGAGGTCCTGGGTTCAAATTTGACCTCAGACACTTCCTAGTTGTGTGATGTTGGGCAAGCCACTTAACCCATATTGCCTAGCCCTTACAGCTCTTCTGCCTTAGAAACAACACACAGAATTGATTCTAAAATGGAAGGTAAGGGTTTAAAATTTTTTTAAATTAATCTACTCACCATTTCTTACCACACTATCATGATCCTATCATGATCACTTCACCACAACTTGTTTATTCATTCCCCAGTTGGTGGGTATCTCTTCAATTTCCAGTTTTTTGCCACCACAAAGAAAGATGCTAAAAATATTTTCAAATATATAGGTTGTTTTCCTTTTTCTCTGATTACCTTAGGATTTAAATCTAATAGTGGTATTGCCAGATCAAAGCGTATACACAGTTTTATAACTCTAAGGGCATAATTCCAGATTGTTCTACAACAAACAAGAAATCTAATCCCACTTCCACACAATAGCTCTTGGAATTCTTGAATACAGCCCTCATGCCCCCTCCCCCTGTCCTCCCCTCACTGGGGCACCATTCAAAATCCCGTGTTCTGTCCTTGGCAACACAGTGAAGAGTTCTCTGGCCATTCCTGGAGCCAACAGAGATTCTCAGTGGAGGGAAGGTGTTTGAGTATAGCCTTCTTTTTTCACATGTGTCTTCTGCCATATTCCCTCCACCCTTAAACTCAAGAAAAGGCCATGTGGATCTATTATTTCAGCATAAATCTAGCCTAACTTACCCTTTGGAGCTCCCTAAACTCTTTAGCCTCAGTTGATCCAGAAAACTTCGTGGATGGGACATGGTTTTGAGACAGCAGGGGAGCCTGGCATGTGGTTTTCAGAAAGCAGATAGTTGGAATTTAGGGATGCAGGGAAGAAGAGGGTCAGCCCTATGATGGGATCTGCCTGCTTGTCACCTGCATTTCTGCTTGTGACCTGTAGGAGGCACTGGAACTGAAGGAAGGTAGTGAGAATCCTTTTTTTTTTTTTTCCTTTTAAATCCTTACCTTCAGTCTTAGAATCGATACCAAGTATCGATTCCACAAAGATCAGTAAAGACAAGACAGTTGGGGCCAAGGGACTTGCCCAGGGGGACAAAGCTAGAAAATGTCTGAATTCAAGATTGAACCTAGGACCTCCTATCTCTAGGTCTGGTGTTCATCCACTGAGCCACCTGGCTGCCCTGAGAATCCTCTTGAGGAGACCTTCCCCAACACAAGTTACTGATGCTTGGTCAGGGCCAGGGGCACTTCTGGCTGGAGGTAGGAGGAGTGGATGAGATGGCCACTGAAAACTCTTTCTTCCTGGTTCCTCGCACCTCTGGCCTCAGTCATAAAAACGGAAGCTAACTTCATCTCCTAACTTTCCAGTATATTGCCTTCCTTGAGTCTCTCTCGGCCATGGGAAACTTTGGGGCTCAGGGAACTGAGGATAATCTGTAAAATCTAAGTATAGAATGGGGAACAACTAGTGAGGGTGATCTCGCCAATTGACAGATTTATAATGGTGTTGGAAGAAGGTGATGGGCAACAAGATCAATCACTCAACAGGCCAACTTCCCCAAATAATAATTAGCTGACACTTAAGTAAATTGCAGTAACTGCCTGTTGAAATTTTAATTGCCCCCTCATGCATTTTTCAGAACTCTTATGAGGAGCTTAGTCAGGGCCAATGGTAAAATAATTTCTGTCCAGATTCTAAGATGGCCTTAGGTATTAGTATAGCAGCAGCTGGCTAGCGGCAATGGGGATTTAAGTTAGACAATAGACAGGATGAGGAACACCTTATCGCAGAGCTGGTAGGGAAGAGAAATGGTCTAGTTACCTTCCTTGTTTCTTAGGTGAGAAAACCTAAGCCAGATAGCTTGAAGCCCACCTTTCCTGGCCCCACTCTTCCCTTTGGGATTACCTCCAATTTACACTCTACTGTGTCTAGAGAAGGAAATGGAGAATCACTCCATTTCCTTGGCCAAGAAAATCCTGAAAGGGATCACCAAGTGCTTGAAGAGTGTGAAGGGCAGCTAGAAGGCACAGTGGATAAAGAGTTGGACTTGGAGTCAGGAAGACTCATCCTCTTGAGTTCAAATTCTGCCTCAGACACTTACTAGCTGGGTGACTCTGAGCAGGTCACTTAGCCCTGTTTGCCTCAGTTTTCTCATCAGTAAAATGAGCTGGAGAAGTAAATGAAGCCACTCTAGTATCTTTGCTGAGAAAACCCCAAATGGGGTCATAAAGAATTAAACACGACTGAAAAAATATAACATACCAGCTATATACATAGCTGTTTGGAGATCATTTCCAATGTGAGTTCTTTGATGGCAGGATCAGAGTTTTGCTTTTCTTTGTATCTCTAGTACGTTATACATTGCTTAACACATAGTAGCATTTACCAAATCTTTGTTGACTGAATGACACACAGATAATTAGTGACCAAGCCAGAATGAGAGCCTGGGCTTCTCATCTCCAAGAACATTTGAAATGCGGGGTCATAGATTTAGAGCTGGAAAGGACCTAAGTCTCATCTAGTCCCCTTATTTTTTTTAAACCCTCACGTTTTATGTTGGAATCAATATGAAGTATTGGTTCCAAGGCAGAAATGTGGTAAAGGCTAGATAATGGGGATTAAGAGACTTGCCCAGGCTCACACAGCTAGGAAGTACCTGAGAACAGATTTGAACCACTGAACCTCCTAGCTATGTTCTAGTCCCCTTATTTTAAAGATGAAGAACTTGGGCTCAGAGATGTTAGGTAACTTGCCCAGTGTTATACAGCCTGGTCCACTTAGCCCATGGTTTCACCTTTTTTGGTTTCAGTTATCTGTAGGTTGACAATGAAGACCAGAGGTCTTACCAAAGCAGCAGTCTGTCTGTGGCAGTCTCTTCTACTTTCAATTTCATTTATTCCATTTATTCCATTCATTCATTCATTCATTCATTCATTCATTTGTTTATTCATTCATTCATTCATTCATTCATTCATTCATTCATTCATTCATTTTGGTGCAGTTGGGGTGAAAAGCTGAGGAGCACCTAGCAGAGGAAAAGAGTGGGAGAGTGTATGTATATGGGGTCAGCAGGTGTACACTTAAACCTCTAGTTTCAGCCATTTGTAGTAGATCCCTAGATCCCCTATAGATATGGGGAGCCTATGGTACAGGAAAATGGCAGAGTTGAGATTTGAACCCAGATCCTCTGACTCCAGTTCCAGCACTTTTCCCCAGTACCATATTGCTAATGAAAGTAACAGTCTCCCTGATTCAAGTAAAGCTATGAGAAGAAAGCTCTCCATCTTAGGAGAATGGTTCTGACACACACCTGCTGGGAATCAGGGCTTGAAACAGGAAGGATGAAAAGCCACTCAGGGAGGAAACAAAAAGCCAAATTAAGGGCACAACCTGTACTCCTCGTCTGATTAATGTTAATGTTGGGTTGTGAGGAGCACAGAAGCCAGACCTGGCATATCGTTGAAGCTCAGCAAATACTGGACAGATTTCATGATAAGAAACGTCAATCAGAAATCAATCGATCAGTTAAGCAAGCAAGCAAGCAATTAACAAAAACTGAAGCATCTTCTATCCACGTGGTGGAGATTTAAAGAGAAAAAAATGAAACAACCCCTGCCCTCAAGAACCTTACGTTCTATGGGATTGGGGGCAACACGGAGGTACTCAAAGTAGCTATAAAATGAATACAAGGTGATTTGGTGAATACAAGAAGCGGTCCCAGCAGATGGGGAAAGGTGGGGGGAATTCAGGAAAGGTCCCTTGCAGAAGTGGTCTTTGGAGCTCCTCTTTGAAGGAAGCAGAAGTTCTCAGAAGTAGATGTAAGGAGGGAGGGCATTCCAGGCAGAGGGGCAGCCTGGGGAAGGGCCTATGAATGGTTGATGGAATGTTGTGTGTGGGGAAAAGCAAGAAGTCTGGTTTGGCTGAACCAGAAAGTGTGTAAAGAAGAGTAATGTATAATTGGAGAGGTAGGCTAAAGCCAGGTTGTGAAGGGTTTTAGATGCCAAAGAACAGATTTTTGACTCCAAGCCAGTGGCCTCCTCTTTTCAAACATTATTCAAAATAACAAAATTCTATTATACCACCATTAAAACAAATCTCTAGGGGTGGTTTGTTTTAAGGATATTTGTACTATGTTTGCAAATCATTGTGGTGATATTTTAAGTAAAAACTATATTTCTTTTTCAGATCCTTTTTTGAATCTTTGATCCAACTTGGAAGATAAAACTCTGAAATGAGGCTAGTTGTCTTCTAAACCCAGTTTATTTGGTCATTAAACAAGCCAAGGAAGCAAAGGAAACAGCCTTCTGAATGCTCCCAGACACTTACTTACTAGCTGTGTGATTCTGGACAAGTAATTTAACCTTGATCTGCCATAATTGTAAAATGGGGATAACAATAGCATTGACCTACAGTAGGGTTCCTGGGAGGATCAAATGAAATAATACTTATAAAGTGTGTCTTGCTAAATCCTTCATTCATTCTGTATTCCTTCTCTCCTTCCCAGGTATATTTCAGTCCATTTTTTTAGGTGATTTAAATTCTAGACTTTGGTTCTTTAGAACCAAAGGGAAATGCAGTGTAATTAAATTCAATAAATATTTGTTAAGCATCTACTATGTGTGAAGCAGCCATTGATGCTATAAATGTAGATATGGAGGTCAGCCTCCACCCCAATTAATCATAGAATGCTCTCCCTCCAGTGAATCGGTGTGCATTAGTCCTTAATCAATCTAGAAGTATCATAAGGACTTTGGGTCTTTGGATAAAGATAAATGACATCACATTGAGAATATCTTATGATTGGTTGAAGAAGAGAAGATAAAGTCATGCCTCTTGGACTATATATAAAAACAGCAAGCTAGTTCAGTGCTAGCCAGGTGAGTGGGAGAAGATCAAATTTGGGAGCTCAGGATTCTAGGCCGCCGAGAGGAAATCATTTTTGGAGGACAACATAGCACGCACTTCTCTGTCCTCTCCACTCACCAATGACCACATTACTAAAGAGATCAGACTGGTTGGAGACATTATATCTAGCTAGGTGTAGAGTTGTGACAGGGGCACACAGAAGATCTTCTAAGAAAATGCAACTAGAGATAATCAACTGGGTTAGGATATTGTGAATGTCGCAAGGTCAGAAGATGGGGATGTCTCACTGATGTTGCAAAACAGAATTATTGGAGCAGCAAGGACTGCTGACATTGTTTGCACTGGGAGCTAAGGGACACGCCAAGTGCCAATGAAATACACTGAGAAAAGACAGCTTTAAAACTCTAGCAGGGCACTGATCTTTGGGGTTCCACAGAGAGCCATAAGGGAATTCCATAGCCTTGTACCGAAATGGCATTTTACTCTAGGTCTGAGTCCATTCTCCCTAGGAAGCATGGGTGTGCAAGGGGAAAATACACCGTGTGTGTGTGTGTGTGTGTGTGTAGTTTGATGGAAATTATCCTTGCTATACCTACTTTATAAATATCCTTTCTGATAGTTAATGACATCTGATTGAGAATTGGAGGGAAGTACACTAGCAGGGGATTGTAAGCAATAGTACTAGAACCCTCCAACCCCCAGGTTAACCCCTAAAATACTTTGGGAAATAAAAGACAACCAACCTTTAGGAGCCAAGCTTGCACTTATGAGTATCCAGTTGGGGCAGTGCATAGAGAGAATGCTATACAAAATAAAGACAAACAAACTCACTAACAACAAACCCAGAATCAAGATTACCCTTTAGTAAATAGACTAGATGACTCCTGGGGGTACCCCAGTGACCATCACTCTTGAGTTCAATTCTTTTCCACTTTGAAAGGTTCAGGGCAGCTAGGTCGCCCTGTGGATAGAGCACCAGGACCTGGGGTCAAACCTGGCCTCACATACTTCCTAGTTGGGTGACCTGGGCAAGTAATTTTAGTCCAATTACCTACCCCTTGCCCTTCTATCTTATAGTTGTTACTAGGACACAAAGTAAGGGAATTAAATAAAAGAAGATAATGAGTCCATTCCCACAGAGTAGCATAGGAGTAGAGGTATTTCAAACCCACAACTAAGCCTCATCATAAAAACCCAAGCTATGTTCATGATGGAGGACTGCCCTTTGTCTACCCATCCAACTTCCTCCCAGGACCAGTATCCTTCCCAAACTCTTCTATGACCTGAGGTGTCTTTGGAATAATGGAAGGATGGGAACTTTGGCAGACAGG
This sequence comes from Gracilinanus agilis, assembly GCF_016433145.1. NCBI lineage: Eukaryota > Metazoa > Chordata > Mammalia > Didelphimorphia > Didelphidae > Gracilinanus > Gracilinanus agilis. Next base: position 103,575,469 of record NC_058133.1, on the reverse strand, counting down.
AAACCTGTTTCAAAAGAGCATGCGGGGGACTATTCTTCATTCTGTTACTAATCTCATAGCCTCATTTATTCCCACTTATAAGTCACAATATTTTTTGAGTCAGTTGTCAGGGAACCTCCATAGCAGAAACAAGTTGAGTCTTTTCACTTTTGTGGTAAGGGAATCAGTTCTGACAATGTCATAAAATGTTCCCTTTCCCAGAGGAGTTAGCTGGGTTATGTCACCTCCAGGGATATCCCCAGAACCTAGGAACCAGCAACTGGTCTGATAAAGCAATGTATGGTGGAAAGAGTACTGGACTAGGAACCAGTGGGCCTGGATTCAAGTTCTCCTAACTACCCCTGTGACCTCAGGGAATTTACTTAATCTTTCTCCTCAGTTTCTGCATCTATAAAATGACTGGCATTCGAATAGGTGACCTCTAAGATATTTTCCAGTTTTAAATCTATGATCTTATGTTTTGGGAAATGGTGAACAATAGTTGTTATTGTTGACAACATGGTAGGAAGACCATTGAATTTGAAATCAGAGGACCTGGGCTCAAATCCCACCTCTGGAGAACATCACCTCTGGCCTCAGGTAAGTCACTTAATTTTCCTGGGTCTCAGTTTTCTTATCTGTAAAAGGTAGGAGTTGGATTAATTGTCTTCTGAGGCTCTTTCTAGATTTAAATATATAATCCTGTGCTTGGGGCTTTGTAGGTGGAAAGAACCACAATTCTGGGCGCATAAGCATGCTACAGGGCTGAAAGGATGGTTGGAAACTAAGGTGAGGATGAAACAGTAAGGAACCAGGTCTGGAATGGCAGGACTAGAATCTGGAAGGTTTTATATCTTGTTTGAGAAGGTCTGGTTAGGAAAGCATAGATAGGGAGAATCCTCTGAAGTCTTAAACAAGGGAGTTGTGGGAGAGAAATAAGGGTGGAATGGAAGGGACGCTAATCTGAGTTAAAGGGCCCCAGCCAATTGAGTTAGATAAAATTTCTTCCCCTCTCTGAGGTCTCAGTTTCCTCATCTGTAGAATAAAGGGGTTAGACTAGATGAATCCTAAGTTTCCTTCCAGCTCTAACACTCTTTATTGTGCTATTGACCAAGATCCATATGAGTCTTCCTATCCACCATCTTCCTTTTTTTTATTTTTTAATAACCTCTACTTTCTCTCTTACAACTGATACTAAGTATTGGTTCCAGCGTAGAAGAGTAGTAAGAGGCAGACAATTGGAGTTAAGTAACTTGCCCAGACACAGTTAGGAAGTGCCTGAGAGCAGATTTGAACCCAGGACCTTCCAACTCCAGGCCTGGCACTCTATCCACTGTGCTACCTAACTACCCCTTTCCATAATCTTTGACCGATCAGCATCACGCTAAGGGATCTCAAAGCAGAGGGGCAGATCCCTCAGATGCCAGGCTCTGAGGCAGAGCATTCATGGCATTTAAGCCTCTGCTTCCTCCTCTTTTAACTCAAGAAGCTCCAACATCACTGGTTCCACTTAGTCTTTGGTATGCCCTGCCCTCTGGGGGAATAAATCCACGACTTCATCCTGAGGAGCAGAGGTGGCCTTTTTCCATGGAGCGGTCCCCATGCTCTTTTTCCTCCCTCCCTCAGTGATGATGGTCAGTGATGATGATGGTGTGTGTGCTTGTGTGATAGGGGTGTGGGGAATGGGACCCTAAAAGCTAATCGTGGTTATTAGGGGATGACATAATTTCCTGGATCCTCTCCACTGATCTGTGTCCTCTTTACAAGAATTTGGGGGACTTGCTAAAAAGAAGCTGCCACAAGATGGGGCTGCTGGCCATCTGCTGGGCTGCTGCATCATTCAGCTCCCGCCCCACACAGCCTGGCAGTGAATGGTGACTGAGCAGCCATTGGTCACTCCCTTCAGCCCCAAGGGCAGGTTTCCTTTGGAATTCTGCTCAGGTCCCTCCCAAGTCCTACCTGTCCTGCTTCCTAATCCCCAGGATCCCAACTCCAGGAATGTTCAACTAGGGCTAGTTTCCCTTGGCACTGTCGCATCAACAGAGGGGATCACTGGATTTAGAGAGGGAAGAGATCTTCAAAAGCCATATTTTTTTTTTTTTGAGCCTTCTCAATTTTACAGATGGAAAAACTGTGGCCAATGCAGGTTAAGTGACTTTTTTTTTTTCTTCTTTTTTAAACCCTTATCTTCCAACTTGGAATTAATACTGTGTATCAGTTCCAAGGCAGAAGAATGGTAAGGGCTAGGCAATGGGGATCAAGTGACTTGCCCAGGGTCACACAGCTGAGAAGTGTCTGAGGACAGATCTGAACCTAGGGCCTCCCATCTCCAGACTTACCTCTCTATCCACTGAGCCACCCAGCTGCCCCCTGGGTTAAGTGACTTCCTGAAGGTGGCACAAGTAGTATTTATCAGAGGCAGGATTACAGTGTTGTTTCATTATTAAATTTGAGATTTGCAATATGTTTTATGTAGGTTATCTCATTTGGTCCTCCGAAACTCTGTGAGGCCAGAAGCAATTTATTTTACAGAGGAGGAAACTAAGATAGAGGGAGTTTAAGTGACTTGCCCAGGGTCACACAGCTGGGAAGTGTCTGAAGCTGTATTTGAACTAGGGTCTTTTTGACTCTTAAGTCCAGCACTCTATTCACTGTGCCACCTAGTTAGCTCCAATAAGAGCTAGAAGAGACCTCAGAGGCCATCTCCCTCATTTTATAGATGTGTAAACTGTGGCCCAGAAAGGCAAATCAATTTGACCAAAGTTGTGCATGAAGTAAGCAGCAAAATCAAGATTTGAAACCAGGTCTTTTAAATCCAGTGCTAGCATTCTTTGCATGAGATCATTTACTCAGTCCTTGACTCCTCTGAGGACAGGATATGCTGGGAGTGGTGGGGTAGGGAATAAGAACTTTTTTGAGGGAGTATGAACAGCAAGGAACTCTGTTTTTTGGCTAGGTCTCCCTGGAGGTGTTCCCTGCCTATTGGGAAGGAGGCTCTCTCTTCTAGGTCTTCTTGTAGAATCATATGGTAATGTCCAGATTTTAACCAGTAAAGAATATGAGGCCATTTCCCTGAGAATAGCATTGCTTATTATTGAGTCTTTATTTTGTTGATAAGGAAACCGAGGTCCAAAGGATTAAGTGATCTATCCAAGGTCATGTCTGAGGTGGGATTAAAACCCAGGTCCTTTCAAATCTTGTCTCAAACACTTCCTAGCTGTGAGACCCTGGGCAAGTCATTTAACCCCAGTTATAGCCCTTGCCATTCTTTTGTCTTAGAATTGATACTAGGACAGGAGGTAAGGGTTTAAAATAAAAAAAAAAAACAAGCAAAAAATATCCCAGGTCCCAAATACATCTGAGATTTGAACCCAGATCCTCTAACATCAGGGCCAGTAGTGTTCTTCCCACTGTATCCTGCTTTTTCTGTCTTCTTTCTGTCTCATTTTATTCTGGGTTGAAGAAAAGCCTTTTTGTTCCGCCTGACCAGTTCAGAGTCAATGCCAAGGTTTCCGAAAGGCGCAGGGTTCCCTTCTTGCTCCATCTCTATCCCTCACCTCTCAGATGCTGAAGGGACAAAATGTCTCTAAATCTTCCCTCCCTTGATGACTAGACTCATCTCTTCTGCACTGATCCCAAAGCAGAAGCCAGGAAGCTGGCCCTCTCAGCAGAAAAGAGTCCCTCCTCCCTAGCCCTCAAGGATGGACCACAATGCAGCCCCTATGGAGGAGAAAGTGGCAGCTGTTTCCCAGTCTCGTGGCCAGAGTACCCTGCAGTGAGGTCAGGACAGGAAGCCACATCCTCTAGGCCAACAGCAGCTGTGCACGGGGTGGGGGGAGGAGGCCATCTTAGGACGATGGTGCAAAGAGAATAACATCCTCCTCGAACTCTAACCCGATCCTGCTCTGCTCTGCTTCTCACTCAGAGCAGGCTCCCACTCTGCTCCGCATCCCAGTCCTGCCTGTCTGGAGGAAGTTCAGCTTTGTGGATGCTGGCTGCTCTGCCTTCCTGAGAAGAAAGTAGAAGGTGAAAAGTCCATGGGCTTTGTTCTGAGCTCTTCGGGAAATAGATGTTTTTTTGCTGTTCTTCCCTTTCTTCCAACCCCCCCCCCATATTTTTTTAGAATTGGTCAATATTGAGTTAGTAAATGAAGTGTGAGGACACCCACCTGACTCCTACTTTTCCTAGGGTTCTATTCTTGCCTGGAGGAGAAAACATCGGGCAGGCTTACTTTGCACTTCAGCCTCTCTGAGAAGTAGGGGGACCCAGCCCCCCATTGTGGGTCTGAAGGGAAAGGACCTCAATTTCAGTCCTTGTTACCTCTATGGTCATGGGGAATGGATGACCTGCCCATATCACCTGCTGCCTATACATCCATCCATGTGACCTTTCTGGGTACCGATTTTCGCATCTGCAAAATGAAAGGATTGGACTAAATGGTTTTCTAAGGTTCCTTCTAGTGACAAGTAGATGATTCTCTGATTCTCAGTGAGTTTGGAAGGCGGAAAGGGACCCTCTCCCTTATAGATGGAACTTTGGTGTCCTCTGCCTGAGAGCTGATGGAGTCCCCCATAAGCAGGGGACCAAGTGGGGAGGAGCCCTCAGAAAATAGATACATTACTCATCATGGGAGGCTGCGATCCAATGGTGGAAACATTAAGAAAAAAGGCTTACTTCTGAGTTATGGTGAGGCACAGCTCTGGACAGTAACTCAGAGGCAGAATATGGCGGGAACACATTAGAGAACTATAAGAAGGCAATTTAGCTATAAGGTGGAGCCCATCAATCAGTCAATCAATATTTATTTGTTACTACTGTGTGTTAGATACTGAGCTAAGCTCAGTAGTACATTTAGTTAATCAACATTTGTTAAGTACCTATTGTGTGCTAAGCCACTGGGCTAAGCTCTAAAAAGTCAATCAATAAACATTTATTAAGTACCTATTGTGTGCTAGCCACTGGGCTAGAGTACAGTCAATCCATCAATGTTATTTTTATTATTCATTTTTGTAATAGAGTAATCTTTTAAAACTCAAACCCCAAATCCTAAACTCATATAAACAAGTGATAAATTATAACGTTTTCCTCTGGATTTCTACTCCCACAATTCTTTCTCTAGCATTCTTTCTTATCTGTCCCTCAGATCAATCAACATTTTTAAGTACCTATTGTGTCCTAGACCCTGAGCTAAGCTCTAGAGTGAAGTCAATCAACATTTTAAAGTGCCTACTATGTCCTAGCTGGGCTAAGCTCTACAAGCCAGTTAATAACATTTATTAAGTTCCTACTATGTGCTAGACACTGGGCTAAGATCTACGGTAAAGTCAGTTGATAAACATTTACTAAGTAGCTACTATGTGCTAAGCACAGGACTAAATTCTAGACTGAAGTCAGTCAATCAACATTTATTAAGTACCTATGTGTGGTAGGTACTAGGCTAAGCTCTAGAGTGCAGATAGTTGATAAATATTTGTTAAAGCGCCTCTACATGCCAGGCACTGTGTACTAGGTACTTGGGGACCCAAAGAAAGACAAAATACAGTCCTTGTTCTCAAGGAGTTCATAATCTAATAGAGGAAACAATGCACAAATAACTGCACAAACAAGCGATATACAGGATTAATGGGACATAATCAACAGAGGGAAGGCACTAGAATGAAGAAAGGCTGGGAAATATTTCCTGTGGAAGGTGAGATTTCAGCTGGGACTTGAAAGAAGCAGGAGATGAAAGCAGATGTGGAACAAAGGTCTGGTTTCTGGAAATTTGGGCTGCCCCAATCAGCTGATCCAGCCGTGGCCTGTGTGTTTATGCTAGTAAAGATGGTGGTTGCATTATGTCTAAGGAGGATGGCTATGGGGAGGTTTATAGTCATAGAATGTAATTGCTATCAGGGACCATAAAGGCATTAATCTAGTACCCTGGGAAAAATCAACCGTATCCACTCCCACCACTTTTAACTCTGCAGAAGGCCATCTGCATCATATCCTCCATCTCCCTGTAAGTATTATTTTGTTATATGGCAGCAGCATGGGTCAGAGTACGGATTTAGGGTGTAAGAACCTGGATTAATTGAGTTCTCTCTTCCTCTGAGCTTAGCAGACTCAAATTCTGAGGCTTGGAGGGGGTCCAAGCTAACTCATCTCCCTCTCAGAGCAGGGTTCCTGGAGAAGGCTACTCCCAGCCTTGGGGACCGGCTAGGGTTTTCCCAAGCCTGCTGAATCTCCTTTCTCTGGCAGATACCAAGTTCTCTTGCCAAACGAACCCTGAGATTTACTGGAAGATGTTTTCCATTAGCGATACTGCCCAGATGCCCTGCTCTGACAGGTTGACGTACTAGGATCAGAGAGGAATTGCTATGACAACGGCCTATACAGCAGAGGGAACCATCTGCAGCTGGAGGTGAGGGGTAGACAGGAGGAGAAGGGACAGGGTTATTCTAGGGTGAGGCCTCTTTTCGGAGGTGTTGATCTATAGTTGGAACTATTCCTGGGGAGATTTTTTGATTATATTTCCTAGAGAGTGCATGTATTTAATAATAGCGATTTTTTGTTCTTATACAGAGCTTTTGCAACTATTATATCTATTTTGCAAAAGAGGAAGTCAAGGCATATTTTATTCACTGAATACCCTTTTTAAACATGGAGAAATTCAAGAGTAAGTGACTTGCCAGGGATCACACAGTGAGTTAATAGCTGAGCCAGGCTGAGAATTTTAGACTCATTTCTATGACATTTCCCAGGGGGTTGAAGGGAAGGCTCGGGTTCTTCTCTATATCTATATTGGCTCATATGAGCCCTTGCGGTTCTCCTGATAAAATGTAAGCTTCTTGAAGGCAAGGCTAATATTTCAGTCACGTCTTTGCCTAGCACAAAGAAAGTACTTTATAAAGCTCGTTTGTTGGTGAATTGCTGATTGATTTCTTTAGACCTCTCTCTACCATTGCATCCTTTTCATACTCTCAGTAACCCACACAGACCTGCCCCACTCTTCCCTTCATGGACAATATGATGCCTGGGATCCTACCCTGCCTCCCCTCTCCTGGCTCTGGGATTACTGTGTAGAGCTGCCCCTGCCTAGATAAAGGCAACGAGATTCAGGAATTAAATGAGGCTCCTGTCTGACTGCTAAAACCTTAAGACACCAACATGTCGATCTGCAAATACTTCTCCAGTCCCTCCCTGCTCCCTCCTCCAACAGAAGAGCCTTGGACGTTTAGTCAGACATCCTAGGCACAAAACCCAATTTTTCTACTTGGGAGTTGCATGACTTTGGACAAATTCCTTCACCTTGTTTTCCTTGTTTGTAAAATGTTTTCCTTGTTTTCCTTGTTTGTAAAATGGAAGGTTCTCTTAGGTGTCTCTTTACTCCCAATGAAGTCACACAGGTCCTCATCCCCGCTAGACAGGATGAAGACAAAAATTTTAACTCTATCTTTTCTCTGACTCACATATCTCTCTACTCCAAGATATCTTTCATATGGCAGAGAGGGATTTTCCTAAAACACAATAACTTCTACTCAATAAACCCCAGTGGTTTCCTATTAGTTTTAGGAGCAAAAAAGTAGACATTTTTCTATTTGATACCTACAGCTCTTCACAATCTGGCTCCTTCCTACCTTGCTTATCAGAGGTGGCAAAAGGGATAGAATCCTAGGCCTGGAATTGGGAAGACTTGAGATTGAATTTGAGCTAAGACTCTAACTAGCTGTGTGACCCTGGGTGAGTCATTTAATTTATTTGCCTCAGTTTCCTTGCTGGTAAAATGGGTTGTTGTGAGGATCAAATGAGATCGTAATTGTAAAATGCTTGGCAGGGTGCCTGGCACATAGTGGGTGCTATATAAATGTTGGCTGTTACTTCTTCTATATTACTTCCCTCCTTGAACTCTGCTGTCTAATCAGGTTGGCTTACTTGTTCTTGAAAGACATTTATTATCTTCTCTCTGGGCCTTTGCACCGCTTGTCCCCCAAGCCTTACTTCTGTCTCTTGGAATCCTTGACTTCCTTTATTTCTCAGTCCAAACTCCATCTCCTGCAGAGGGACTTTTGGGGTTCCCTGCCACCACCTCCAAAGGTACCTCCTCTCTTTTGCATAGACACCTATTTCCCCCTCTTTGGATGTAAGCTCCTTGAGGAGGGGGATAATTTTTCAGTGCCCTGCAATACAAATGCTGGTTCACTGATTGGACCAGATGACCTTTAAAAGTCCAGATCTCAGTGCTAAGTGGTTTTGTGTTTAACCTGAGGGCCATGTTCAGAATAGACATGGTCAATCTCACTAGCAGTGGCTACCTGTGGGAAACTGTATCGGCTGCTTTGGAAGACCTTGAGGAGAGCATGAAGAGTTCCTGCCCTCATAAAATTTCTGGTGAGACCCACCAGATGGACTGAAATATGTTCAGAGATCTCTAAGTTGGCTAAGGGGGCTAGGCTAAGCTAGGCCAGGGCTTCTGCTGAGGAGTGGGAGAAGAGTAATAGAAGAGATTCTAGGGGATGGGGCAGAGAGAAGGTCTTCTGGAGTAGATGGCCTATGAGCAATAACCTAAAAGAGTGAGTAAGATGAGGGAAGTGGTTTTCCAGGTTCCTCAGAGCAGTCATGACTTATTTACTTTTTTTTTTTTTTTTAACATTTTTTAAAATGTAGAGCTACAAATTCTCTTCCTCCCTCCCGTCCCTCCCCACCTGTTAAGTAGGCAAGCAATATGAGAACAATTATATTAAAGAACAATTTTTGAACAATAATTCAGAAGCAAGACATTGAGGACCGGATTAGATGGGCATAAGAGGGCATCTTGGTTAGATTAACAGAAGAAGATAAGAGAGACAGAGAGAAAAATAGAGAGAAAGAAAGAGGGGAGAGAGAAATAGACAGACAGAGACAGAGAGAAAGAGAGATTAAAAGAGAGAGAGAATGTGTGTATATAGAGATAAGGAGGATGGATGGGGTTGAGGAATTTATAAAGTCTTAGAGAGTCATAGGCTCATAAATCTGGAGCTAGAAGAGAAATTAGAGGTCATCCAGTCTGATTCTTCCTGCAGATCCAGAGATATCAAATGATTTGTCCAGAGTCATACAAATAATAAGTAGGAGACCTTGGATTGGAACCCAATTCCTCTGTCTTCACATCTAGCCTACTTTCCATTGTAGCACTTAGTAGTTCTCCATCACAGAATATATTTGCTAAAAGGAACCCCTCACCCTTCATTTTACAGAGAAGGAACCTGAGGCCCAGAAAGGTTAGGCAACCTTCCCAAACCCACAAGACACTGACAGAGCCAGAACAGGAACTAGTAGTAAATATTCAGTCTTAGGAGAGCACTTGGGCCATGACAATGACAGCTATCAGTAGGACTGACTCAGAAGGGAATCAGTGTTTTCTTACTGCCCCTTCCCTTGCTCTGCCTCAGGCTGGTTACTAAGAATTTCCCAGATCTCCTGTCCTCAGCTCAGCCTGGAACACATCTGCTGGGGCATCAAAGAGCTTCTGTTGACTTGGTTGAGCCCTAAAGGGCCTATGACTCTTTCGAAGTCTTCCACGTCCCTGACCCCCGTGACTTCGTGCTGTCCATCCTGATATCCCTTGTCACAGGCCATCTGTCTTCTCTCCTTTATTCTGCCTCCAGAAAGGCACTGCTGCTTATGTTTGGGGCCCAGGCCTTAATAACAGAGCAGAGACTAAGACAAGGAGACAGGCAACACCATGTAAAAGCAGACTAGCTTAGCTTTAAGGGGGAAAAAATACTCAAACTTTTAGAACTGTGAACTAGTGAAATGGTCACTGATAAAGAGTTTGGAGAAGACCAGGTGATGATCCCTGAGCCTGGAATTTTAAAAAATCAAGGAGTAAATTTGAAGCTAGACATGAGGAAGTACTTTCTGACCCTCTAGAGCAGTGATTCCCAAAGTGGGCGCCACCACCCCCTGTTGGGTGCTGCAGCCATCCAGGGAGGCCATGATGGCCACAGGTGCATTTAGGGGCGGTGATAGTATGTGACAGGGGGCACTAAGTAATATTTTTTCTGGAAAGGTGGCAGTAGGCTAAAAAAGTTTGGGAACCACTGCTCTCGAGTCTTACTGGGGCAACCAGGTGGTACAGTAGATAGAGTACAGGGCCTGGAGTCAGGACGACTGAGTTCACATCTGGCCTCAAACACTTACTAGCTGTGTGACTCTGGGAAAATCACTTAACTCTGTTTGCCTCAATTTCCTCATCTGTAAAATGAGTTGGAGAACGAAATGGCAAACCACTCCATAATTTTTGCTAAGAAAACCCTAAATGGGGTCATGAAAAATCAGACTTAATTGAACAACCACAACAAGACCTCATATATCAGGATGCACTATTAACCAGCTATGTGACCTTGGGTGAGTAATTTCATTCCAGTTTCCTCCTTTGTACTTCGTGACCTCTAGGGTCCCCTTTGGCTGAATTTATAATCTTATGATTCCATGACTCATCACCCACATGTCTGGAACAGTGTGAAATGTAGAATTTTCCAGATGCAGGGAAATAGATGAGATAAACTTGGAAAATCCAAATAGCCCATAAGTTTTTTTCCTTCCTTCCTTCCTTCCTTCCTTCCTTCCTTCCTTCCTTCCTTCCCTCCCTCCTTCCTTCCTTTCTTCCTTTCTTCCTCTCCTTCTTTCCTTCCTTCCCTTCTTCCTTCCTTCTTTNCCTCTTCCTCCCTTCCTTCCTTCCTTTCTTCCTTCCTTCCTTCCTTCCTTCCTTCCTTCCTTCCCTCCCTCCCTCCTTCCTTCCCTTCTTCCTTCCTTCTTTCCTCTCTCAACCTCTTCCTTCCTTCCTTCCTTCCTCTCTCAACCTCTTCCTTCCTTCCTTCCTTCCCTTTCTGCCTTAGAATCAATATGAAGTATTGATTCTAAGGCAGAAGGTGGTAAAGGCTAGGCAACTGAGGACAAGTGACTTGCCTAGGGTCACATAGCTAGAAAGTTCTAGATTTGAACCCAGGGCCTCCCATCTCACATATAAGCTTTCAAAACCAGAGATGCTATCAGGTTTTAGTTTTTGGGATGCATTCCCTCTGTTTGATTAGCTCCATTTATCCTGTCCTGTTTGTCCAAAGTTCTTTGTATGTTGTTTCTCCATTAAACTGTGAGCTCCTTGAAAGCAAGGGCTATCTTTTGGGTTCTTTGTCCTCTTAGTGCTAGGACAGTTTAGCCTGGCACATAGAATGTGTTTTATAAATGACTGCTGTTCATGACAGTTACTTTTCCTGTCTCCAACATTCTCTGAACATTCTCTCCTTCCTTTCCCTTCCTTCCAGCCTCATCCAAGCTCTGGTAATCATAAAACCGCTGGACTCTGATGAACCTTCCCAGAGTGTCTGGCAGGCAGGGCAACCTGCTTGCCAAGTCCAAAGACTGTGCGCAGCTGCCTAATAAGATCATTCAGAATTTGCCTTGTCTATCCAATTTAGACTTTGCTGCAACAGCCTGGGAAACAGTGGAAGCCAAAGCAGCTTTACATCTCTCCTCTTCCGAGTCCTCCCTTTTCCTCTCCCTCCCTCTCACTGGGTCACACATGTGGGAGACACAAGGTTCTGGCTCCCCACCTCCTCCTGAATCTGGCCCACTCCCACTACCCTGACTCTGGAGGGAAGCTTGTGTGTCTCTTACTGCCTCATCTATCCAAGACAACAAGCAGCCTGGGAAGCTGGAGCCTCAGCCTGGGACATGCCTGGTCACCCTTCACATCCCTCTGAGAAGTAGGCACTCAGTAAATGCTCAATCTCTTTCCCCTTTAGAAGGGGTTCAGGCATGTGTTAGGGTGAGGGTAGGATGGAGACTGAGAATTTTATTTAAAAAATAAAGCAAACCCCTCATCTTTTGTTAAAGAGTTGGTATAAAGTATTGGTTCCAAGGCAGAAGAACGTCAAGGGCTAGGTAGTAGGGTCACATAGCTAGGAAATGTCTGAAGTCAAATTTGAACCCCAAACCTCCCATCTCCACTCTATCCACTGTTGTGGTCTATCCACTGGTGGTCTATCCACTCTATCCACTGGTGCTCTATCCACTGAGTCGCTTCACTGGCCCCAGACTATTTCTAAGAGTCCTTTTAGGTCTGATGTTTTATGAGGGCTTCTATAAGTAGAAATGGACTTGGTACATTGGGAAAGTTATATTATATGCATTTCTCTAAGTTCCCAAATCCCATGATTCTCAGATTCCAGTGGAGAAGAAGCCCCAGTGACCTGAGTCTTTGGCCATGCTTCCCAGGGTTCAGCTTGTTCCTAGCAGATCTGTTGGGGGGTGGGAGGTGGGGCTTGTTTGACCCACTTTGGGTCCCAGGGGGAGAACAGAGCCCTAATGAGATAGCAGGTCAGTTCAGTCGCCACATGGTCAGCACCATATGAGCTGGGGAGTTGCCTGAACCTTCTCCCAACTCAAACCAGCTGCCCACTGGGACACACAGACCACTGAGGCCCACACCCTCTGCTGGCGCCACCAAGCTTCTCAGAACCGGAGGAGCCAGCTCCAGGGAGAAAGCATTTCCCTGACCCGGTCATGATTGGGACGAAGACTAAATGCTTCGGACAAAGCCTGTTCTGGAGAGATTGCCCAACTCCATTCAACTTCAAAGCCACATCAGCACCCAGGGCTGGCTTATCCATCTGGGTGTTGAAGCCCCATTGCAATCCCTCCCACTCATACCACCCCTTGTCTTTATGCAGCCAAATGTGGTCAGGGCTCTTGGAAGAACCCACAGTGGTTTCTTCCCGCTGGAGCCCTTTGAAAAGAATGGTGATGACGGGGCGGATGGGGGTGGGGGTGGGGGTGGTGGAAAGGCAAAAAAACCTACTCCATGTGCTAAATAAAGACAGATTCAGCTCTGACCTCGAAGCAATGAACAGTGTCAGGAAGAAAAGAGGAACTCCAGGCTGGAGCCAGACTCTTCAATAGATCTGTCTTTTGGAGGGGGATGTTCCAGGATATTAAGGGCCCAAGAGAATGTGTGTGGGGGGGAAGAACTTAACGCAGCAGGATCTGGCCTCTGGCTGCCCCCCATTTTTGGCAGAGGGAGATGAATGAGGAATGGGTGAAGGAGCACCTGGTACTCTGGACTAGATTAATAACAGGTGCAGTTCTGGGGTAACACAAGCACAGGAGACCTTTCTGATGAGGAGGTATTATTTGGCCTCTAATTTTTATTGGAAAAATGCAAATTTGGGGCCCCTCAAAAAATTGGCATTGAGGAAGCTGCCTGTTTGGACCATCTCTGTGTCTTTGTATAGGCTATCCTCTGTTCCTGGAATGCACTCCTTCCTCCCCCTCACTTTGAAGAATTCCTAGCTTCCATGGGCAGTTAGGTAGCTCAGAGGATAGAGAACCAGATCTGGAGTCAAAAAGTTTTGGTTCAAGTCTGGCTTCAGATACTTCCTGGCTGTGTGACCCTGGGCAAGTCACTTAACATTAACCCTATTACCTAGCCCTTACCACTCTTCTACCTTGTTGGTAAATAGGTGGTATTGTTGTTTTTCAAACTCTTACTTTATGTCCTAGTATCAATCCTAAAACAGAAGAGTGGTAAGGACTAGACAAATGAGGATTATGTGACCTGCCCGGGGTCATACAGCTAGGAAGGATCTGAGACCAAATTTGAACCCAGGACCTCCTGTCTCTAGGTCTGGCTCTCTATACTCTGAGCCAGCTAGTTGCCTCCTTAATATTAATTCTAAGACAGAAGACCAGCAAGGACAAAGCAGTTGGGAAGAAGTTACTTGCTCAGTGCCAAACTGCTAGGAAGTGTCTAAAGCCAAATTAGAACCCAGGACCCCCTGTCTCCAGTCCTGGTATTCTATCCCCTGAGCAACCTAGCTGCCTTTGGTACATAATTGTTTGCATATTAGCTCTTTCAGAGCAGGCACTGTTTATACTTGTCTTTGTAGCCTGAGCTTTGGTCTGATGCTTTGAACCTAAGAAGTGCTTAATAAATACTTTTCTTCTCCAGGGTAAATATTTCTCTTCTTTTGCCTGATCCTCATATGACCTGGACTCTCTGCGCTTTAACATCCTGGTTGCTCTACCTTTGATTCTTTCTAGCTTATCAATCCCCTTCCTAAACTGTGGCAACCAGAAATGAACACAATAGGAGTAGCTAGGTAGCTCAGTGGATAGAGCTCTAGGGCTGGAGATGGGAGATCTTGGGTTCTGATCTAGATTCAGACACTTGCTGGCTGTTTGATCCTGGGCAAGTCACTTCCCTCTAACTGCCTAGCCATTACCACTCTTCTGCCTTGGAACAGATATTTAGAATTGATTCTGAGACAAAAGATAAAGATTTTGAAAAGAAATGTATATAAGAGCCATTCAGTAACTTTTAAGCACCTGCTTGTTCAAAGAACTTTGCTAAGCACTGGGAGTGAAGAAAGTTTAGAAAAGATATGATCCTGGAGCAGCTAGGTAGCACAGAAAATAGAACTCTAGGTCTGGAGCCAGGAGGACCTGGGTTCAAATCTGAGCTCAGACACTTCCTAGCTGTATGACCCTGGGCAAGTCACTTGATGCCAATTGTCTAGCCCTTACCATTCTTCTGCCTTAAAACTGCTACTCAATATTGATTCTAAGATAGAATCTAGTTAAATAAAACTAGAAACTAGTTTTAAAAAAAGAAATGAACACAATAGTCTAGATAGAGTCTGGCCAGGGCTGGGGAGATGACAATGGGGCTGTTGCCCCCTTATTCCTCGAAGCTCTTTTCTCTCTTAATGCCTCCCACAGTCCCATTAGCTATTAAGGCTGTCACATTTCACAGTTGACCCTTAGTGAGTTTTCAGGCCATCTATCCTCTTTCTGGCTCAGACTTCACTCTCTCCCATCCAGAGAGGAAAGGGTAAGGAAGCCCAGCAAATTCATTCCTAGTGTCCAGTGACTGTAAACCAACATGGTTACCAGACTAGAAGCACCTTCGGTCAGTCCCACCGCCATGCATTTGGCAGGAGTAAATCGGATGAAATCACTATTGTCTACTCCACTTGAGCTACTAGTTCTTCGTTTATTTTAATATCAATTCCAAGAGAGAAGAGTGGTAAGGGGAGGGCAATCAGGGCTAAGTGACTTGCACAGGATCACACAACAGGCCACTCTTTCTTACTTGGGTCTCTCTAGTGCCTAGTCCTTTGTATCTCAGAAAGTCTTTGCTGGAACTTTTCCCCATCTGACTGGGGAATTCCTCTGTTGCTCTTTCCCACTTAGAGATTATGAAATTTTTAGCTAAGAAACCCCATTGCATGTAGGCAGAAATGATGCCTGTGCTACCTGGCACTGCCCAGTCAGGGGCTACACTCAAGAGTGGTCATTGGTTTTAGGTACATCTCTTGGAACTAAGGCAAGGGCAGAGTTATTTGATATAGAAAGCTTTTCTTATCCATCAAATGAAAGGGTTGAATTAGACAATCCTGAGCCCTATTTTATAGTTTAAAAGTGAAATGAAGAGATCAGTCCAAGATCTCTCAGATATTACATTTAGTTCTAAGCAGCACCTTTTAGGACAGCTAGATGGTGCTTTAAGGAACAAGGAGACTCATCTTCCTGAGTCAAACCCAGCCTGAGATACTAGCTGTGTTCGCCTTAGTTTCTCATCTGTAAAATGAGTCAGAGAAGGAATGAACAAACCACTCAAGTATCTTTGCTAAGAAACCCTAAATGGGGTCCCAAAGAGTCTGAAATGATTCAACAAGAACTTTTGAGGAAGGGCATTAATTAGCTGGGGGGGGGGGTTTCCAGAGGAAAGCAACCAGGATGGTGAAAAGGTTGTTGGGGATGTTGTAGAGAAGATTCTTGGTCAAGTGTTGGGTAAAATTTGGGGTTTCCTGGAGCTCAGGAATTCTGGGATCACTGCCCCCTCTCCTTATCTCATTTCAGTCCTGCTGGCTGACTTCTGGAAACAGGGCTATATCTGAAGTCTGCAAATGCAGACAGAGGCTGCAGCAGCTGGTGACTCCTGACCTTTTTCCCCTGGGGGTGGGGGGGGGAGAGAAGGAAGAGTCATCCATCTTTTATAAGCAAAAGAGCTTTTTGGAACAGGAGAAAGCTCCTTTGGGAGCTGAAGCATGAGGTGTGCTAAGGGAGCTAGGAGGCAGGCCCATGAAGCAGTTTTCCCCGGAGCCTTCGGCTAGACATCTGGATGCCTGGGTTCTGGCTCCCAGCCTCAGTCTGTACCAGTTCCTTCCATGAGGTCAAGGAATTGTTTTGGTTCTTGGGGATTTCTGAGCTCCCAGCTCCACTTCCCAAACCAGTTAGCTCTGCTATTCTAAGTCCATAGCCTTCTCCCCGACCCCTCCCCCCAGTTGTCTGCCTTTGTTTTCAGGGGTTTCGCCTTCTTTCTCTCTGGCTCCCTCTGCTCTCTCCAGTCTCCATTCCTAGCTACAGCAGCACCTGTCTGAATTGGTGGGGTTGCCATGGAAACAGTGGGCCAGAGGCTTGGAGGACAAGGGTGAGCAGACAGACTGTGACCAAACTGGGTTTTGTGTGTGTGTGTGTGTGTGTGTGTGTGTGTGTGTGTGTGTGTGTGTGTCTGTCTGTCTGTCTGTGTGTGAAGGAGGGATGATGAGTTGAGCATCAAGTCCTTTTTGGAGGCAGGAAGATGGTCCAGATGATTTCATATGCCACTTTATATTAAGTCTACATCACATATGCATCTGTGTCTTAGTGAAGGTTTCATAGCCCTTAAAGGCTCGTAAGAGCATAGCTTTCTAGCTGGAAGAGAGCCAGGGGACATCAAGTCTAATGGTCTCTTTTTAGAGATGAGGAAACTGAGGCACAAAGAGGGCAAGCAATTTGCCCAGGATCACACAGAGAGCAAGTTTCTGAGACTGAATTTGATCATAGGTCTTCCTGGCTACAAGTCTAATGCTCTATCCACTTTTCCAGATTCTCTCTTGCTCAAAAACTGCTGATGTTCACCCTCTTCCTCTTGACATCAAAGGCTTTCCAAAATGGTGCCCCAACCTTCCTTTCCAGTCTCATCCCTAGCTATTAGCTTACATTAACTCTCTATTCTGACCAGACTAGTCTCTGCTACAGCCCAAACATGCCTTGTACCTTTCTGTCTTTGTTCTTTCTGTCCTTCCTTGTCCACTAATACCTCCCACCTGAAGTTCTTCCCTGTCACCTATCCACCAGTCAAGGGTCAATTCAAGGTCCATCTGTTGTAGCCACAGTGATCACTTTCTCTTCAGAACTCCCATATACTCATCATCTGTATTACTTATCTTGTACTTAGCATATATAATCTTGTTTTGTAATTTATTCATTCATTCATTTTTAAGTCCTTAAGTCTTAGTATCAATTCTTTTTAAAAAACCTTTACCTTCTGTTTTAGAATTGATACAAAGTATTGGTTCCAGGTTGAAGTATAAGGGCTAGGCATTTGGAGTTAAGTGACTTTCTTAAGGTAACACAGCTAGGAAGTGTGTGAGGCCAGATTTGAATGTAGGACCTTTCATCTCCAGGTCTGGCTCAGCTAGTTGCCCCACTTCTTTATCTATCTATCTATCTATCTATCTATCTATCTATCTATCTATCTATCTATCTATCTATCTATCTATCTATTTTTGAATTATTGTTTCCTGATGTTTTATGGTTTCATTAGCTTCTATATGTTCAATGCTAATTTTTAGGAATTTATTTTCTTCCTTGAGTTTTTGTGTTTCCTTTTCCATTTGACAAATCTTATTCTTTAAAGAGTTTTTCTTCAACTTTTTCTTTTTGGCCTCCATTTCCATTTGGCCCATTTTATTCCTTAGGGAATCATTTCCTTCAATGTATTTTTGTCTCTCTTTCCTTTTGGCTTATTCTAGTTTTAAAGGAGTTGATTTCTTCAGTGAATTCCCCATCTTCCACCCTCTACTCTCCACCCCTAACTATTGAATTTTTCTGTCAATTCTCTTATTATTTGACTTTTTAACTTTTTCTCAAGTCCTTCCAGGGGTTCTTTCGAGGCCTGACATGCTTTCACACTTTCCTTTGAGGTTTCAAATTTTTCCTTTTTGGCACTGTTGTCTTCTTTTGAGTTCGTACTTTGGTCTTTCCTGTCACTAAAGTAAGTTTCTAATATCAGGGATGTTTTTGTCTTTTGCTCATTTTCCTAGTTGTTCCTTCCATCCTCCCATTACCTTATCTAAATGTTGAGGTACTTCTCTGTTCCTGGGGCACACTGCTCTAAGCTTATAGAGTATTCTTCTCTGGTACTTGGGGTGAGTCTGGCTGCCTTTGTTTCTTAGTGTGTCTGTTGAGGAGGTGGCTCTGCTAGCTTGCTTTGGGGAGGTTTGCAGCTGTTTTGCCCAGCTATTTTCAACACACTATGTTAGCCATTTCCCTGTTGTTTCATGTGCTGGACTGGTCCCCTGCCCTGGGTTTTGCTGCCTCAGGCCCTCTGCTGCCACATGGAAGTGGGCGGTTTTCTGCCTTCTATACCCCTGTAGAGTGGCTCCGGCTAAGCTGCTATCCATTCCTCTGGTGGAGTCACAGCATATTGGGCTGCTCCAAGTTCTACTGGTTCTCACAAATGTGCTGCCTGGGTTACTCTCTCTTCTTACCCCAGTAAGACATATTCTTTCAGTTGATTTATTTATAGAATTTGTATTGTTTTATATTCTTATATATATTCTACATATACTTTTATATTCTTTGAGATGATTTATTTTCTGTGTGTGGAGGGATTGAGAGAGTGGAGCATGTTTTATTCTGCCATTTTAAATCCAAGCATGCAATTTCATCTTCCCCTTTAGTATCAATTCTAAAACAGAAAAACAGTAGAGGCTGGGCAATTGGGGTTAAGGGACTTGCCAAGGGGCAGACAGCTGAGGCTGGATTTAAACCCAAGTCCTCCCAACTCCCTGGCAAACAAAATGTCTTAGCTGCCCAGACTGTAAGCTACATGACAGCAGAGACCTTGACTTGTTCTTTGGCTCCTCCACAGTACTGAGCACATAGCACGAGATGTAGCACGGGCATGAGGGGACAATCAGTGCAAAAGGATAGATGGGAGATGGAGAGCTGTTTGTGAGGAATAGTAAAGAGACTAGCTTGCCCAGACCACACAATGCATGAAAAGGATTAATAGAAAAATAAAGCTAGAAAAACAAGTTGGAGCCAGGCTATAAAGGGCTTTTAAATGCCCCAAAGAGCATACTGTGGGTGCCTAATCAATGTTAGCTCCTGGATGATGAGGGCAAAGGAGAATCCCCACTACGTGCCTACATATGCACACGTGCCTTTGTCTTTGGCCCTGGCGTCTCCACTAAAGTTCTCCCCTGCCAGACACAAATCAGGCAGATACTGCTCCCCCAACACCATAAATGTTTTTAAATGGAGATCAGGAACTTGTTTCTAAAGACTTCTCTTCATTTTCTAAGACATTATAGGTTCCTGTTATATTGGAGTAGCGATTTTCCCCAGACAGTGACATATATGTATATGTTTTTACTGGTCTTTAAAACCCTTTCAGAAAACTACAATAAAAGTCACTGTCCCAGGCTCATAAAGTCACTGCTCTCTTTGGTCTCCCCTCCCTTCCCAGTTGCATTGAGAGCTCCCTGACCATCCTGCCCCTTGAAAGGGATCTCTTGGGACTGAGAGATAGCACAGAGACTAAAGCACAAGTCCTAGAATTGGGAGGACTTGGGTTCAAATCTGGCTTCAGATACTTCCTAGTTGTGTGATCTTGGGCAAGTCACTTAACCCAATTGCCTCGCTCTTACCACTCTTCTGCCTTAGAATTGATACTTGTAATTGATTCTGAGAGAAGGTAAGAGTTAAAAGAAAAACAAGATTCCCTTAACCCCACCAGCCTCTGCTAGTTTATGATTTTAATATAGTTTGATGGTTTTGACAGATATGGTTCTGATGGAAAAAGAGAGGGCTGTCACTACACACATCTACCAATTTCTACCTGGATTATGTTGAGAAATGTAATTTGTATCCTTGTGGTGGGAAAGAAACTGATAACTCATTTAGCACCTAATGCCTATAGGGCACCATAAGTATATAGAAGAAGACATGACCCTTACGTAAAAGTTTATACACTAGTTGGGGGTAATGACATACATATAACATGGGAGACGTATTATGGGATAGTGGATAGATCACACGATCTGAAATCGAAAAGAAAAACCTGGCTTTGAATCATTCCTTAGACACTATGCTATCCTGAGTAAAATCATAACTTTTCTCAGACTATTTATTCATCTGTAAAATGGGGATAATAATAGCACCTACCTCATAGGGCTGCTCTGAGGATCAAATGAGAGAATACATGTAAAGCCTTTGCAAATATAAAGCCTGGTATAAATATTTACTACTGTTATAATTTTTAACATTATTATAGGTAAAGAGACTACAAGATAACATATAAGAGGGGCAACTAGGTGACACAGTGGATAGAACTCCAGGTCTGAAGTCAGGAGGACCTCAGTTCAAACCTGACTTCAGACACTTCCTAGCTGTGTGACCCTGGCAAGTCACTTAACTCTAATTGCCTAGTCCTTGCTGCTCTTCTGTCTTTGAACTGATACTACTAATAATGTATAACCCAGATCAAATTGTTTACCATCTCTAGGAGGGAGGAGGGTGGAGAAAAGGAGACAATTTGGATCTTATAAGTTTGGAAAACGCAGGCTGAAAATTATTATAACACGTGATTGGGAAAATTAAATATTAAAAAAAGAACTGATGCTAGACAGAAGGTAAGGGCTTTTAAAAATATGTAAGAAATGCCAAATGAGTGTAGACTAACATTTCCCAAACAATGTTCCAGATTAAAATAGAGAGTCCATGAGAGAACTCTGCTATTCCCTGAGTTTTTTCTCCTAAAATATTAAATATGAAATTATGCATGTTTCAAAAATACTTTATGAGATGTGGCATTTTTTATCATAAAGATAGGCACAGTCTGCTTTATTGTGCTACAAAAATTCCTTGCATTTATGGATTCTGTGAATAAATTTCAATCCCCCAAATTTTCTACAATCAAATTCATTTGGGAAATTCTGCTAAAACAGTAAGTGCTATGGGAGTTTAGAGGAAGAAGGGATGGATCCCTTTAGGCTGAGGTGGTCAGGAATGGCTTCCCAGAGAAGGGAGGATTTGAACTGGATCTTGAAGGGACTGAGATGAGATGAGTGGGTGGGCCAGGATGCTTCTGAATATTTTGGCACAAGGCACCAGTTCCCCACTGGGGAATTAGGAAGATTACTGGGTTAGTTAAGGGTTGGTTGTTAAAAGAGAAGGGGGTGAGTTGGAGCCTCCTGTGACTGAATCACAGAATTTTTGATCAGGAAAGAAACGACCTCAGTAGCATCCAGGCCAACTTATCCCCCCTACAACCTAAAGAATCCTCTCTATTATATATTTGACAAGAGTTAATCTAGGCTCTGGTCAAAGATATCTAATGAAGGAGGTTAATCTACTACCTTCCAACGTGACCCATTCCACTCTTGGACAGTTCTGATTGTTGGGGAAATTTTTTCCTGACATCAAGCCTAAATTAGCCTTTTTGCAACTTCTACCCACAGCTTTTGGCTCTTCCCTTTGGAGCCAAAAAAATGCAAATCTAATCCATCTTCCACATGACATCCCCTCAAATACTTGAAAACTGCAATCAGGTCCCCTGATGAGTATCCTCTTATTCAGGCTAAATATACCCAGTTCATTAGATTGATTCTCATATGGCATTGATTCAAGACCTTTCACAATCCTGGTTGTCTTTTCCTGGACACTGTGCAGCTTATCAATGTCTTTTTAAACTGAAACACTCACAACTGAAACCAGTATTCTATGTGTGGTCTGATCAAAGGCTCAGAGGGGCCATTACCTTCTTATTCCTGGAAGCTATATCTCTCTTAAAGTAGACCAGGATCAAATGAACTCTTTTGGCTGCCATATTAGTTCTACTCACTCATTGAGCTTGTGCTTTAATAAAAACTCCTAACTTTTTTCAAACTGCCGTCTCACCACTTAGTACTTGTGAAATTGATTTTTTGAACCTAAAGATAACACTTTACATTTATCTCCATTGAATTTCATTTTATTACATTCAGTACAATCTTCTAGACCAGTGGTTCTAAAAGGAAGGTCTGCGGACTCCTGGTGGTCCTAGAGACTCTTTCAGGGTATCTGAAAGGTCAAAACTATTTTTGTAATAATAGTAAGATGTTTGAATTTTTAATGTGTGTAATACCAATTGCTATAACCCACATAAACCAAAGCCCTTTGAGGTCCTCAATTATTTTTACAAAAACCCTTGCTATTGGTTCCAAGGCAGAAGAGCAGTAAGGGATAGTTAACTAAGTGACTTGCCCAGGGTCACCAAGCTAGTAAGTGTCTGAGGCCAGATTTGAACCCAGGCCCTCCCAATACCAGTCCTGGTGTTCTATCTATTGGACAACCTACCTGGCTCTTCAATAATTTTTAAGGCTATAAAAAAAGTCTGAAAATTGCTGATATAGATCAGAGTTTGAAAAACTGCTGTTTGAGGGTCAAATCTGGTTACTCCTGGATTAAGAATATTTTTCCATTTTGAAATAAAATTTTATTCTATTTAAAAACGTAAAAACCATTCTTAGCTCACAGGCCACATAAAAACAGGCATGCTGGATTTGAACCTCCAGCTATAGTTTGCAGACCTCCAATTTGGACCATCAGGATTTTTTTGGATCCTGATCATCATTCATTGTGTTAGCTATCCCTCCAAGATTTATATCATTAGCAAATTCTGAATGTGCTATCTATGCTTTTATAGAAGTAAGTGATAAAAATGTTAAATAACATAGGACCCAGCAGAGATCCCTGGGGCACTCTGTTAGAGACCTTCAGCTGAGCTAATGCTGAATCATTAAAGTACACTTTTAGTCCTTTATCATTCAACCAATTCCACATCCATCTCATTGTTATTACCCAGTCCACATCGCTTCATCTTCTCCATAAGCATAGTATGAAATACTGCATTCAGTTAATTAAATGTTTAGATTCTATGCAACTCAAAATGCATTGTAAGTTTTGATATGGATTCATTGTCTGTGGTTCCTTTAAACATAATGCCTTTCCCCAGCTTATCCTTTTTAGTCACATCTATTTTTACTGTTACCTTGTCAGTCAGTCAATCGACAAATATTTAAGTGCTTATTATTAGCTTTGCTAAAATCTAGGGAAATGATGTCTCTACAATTCCCTTGATCTTCCATCTTAAGGAGACTAAGTGGGTCTGGCATGACTGGTTCTTGATGATGCCTAGTCTGGAAGATGCTGGCGGGGAGGGGGAGCTGCAGAGTCTGCAGCCTAAGGACACCCCAGGAATTTCCTCTCCCCATCTGCAGAAGAGGGTGATTAAGGCTGGCTAGGCCATTCACTGCCTCTATGACCTTGGCCATAGTAGCCTCATCTGCAAAATGAGTGAGCTGGACCAGATGACCTCTAAGGTCCCTTACATCTCTGAATCAATGATCTGGTGAGTTTTCTCTAGGTAGGGCCACCATAGGGGCAGCCAGGTGGCACCATGGATAGAGTGCTGGGCTTGGAATCAAGAAGACTCATTTTCATGAGTTCAGATACTGGTTCAGGCACTTCCTAACTACGTGACCTTGGGCAAGTCACTTCACCTTGTTTGCTTCAGTTTCCTCATCTATAAAATGAGCTGGAGAAGGAAATCGCAAATCATTCCTGTATCTTTGCCAAGAAAACCTCAAACGGGGTCATGAAGAATCAGGAATGACTGAAACAGCTCAACAACAAGGCTGCCATACAAAGACTCAGGTCTGGCTGTTATGTTCTTTCCTTCCTCCAAAAAATACTTTATGCCCCCAGGTCCTCAGACACACATTAACAAGACAGACACACAGGTGTGCACACACACACACACACACAAACACACACACACACACATACAACCTCTCCTCTGTGGCAGAAGGATTCTGGTCTTTCAGATCCTTAAGAAAGCTCATTTCTAAGGAAGGGTGCAGTAACCTATCTCCTATCATCCTTAAGAGGCTCTCTATCTTCTCCCACCTCTTTGGTTTAATCATGGGGTCAGGTTCAATTGGCTGACCTATTGGATGGAATCTTACATCTGCTCAAGGCTCTCTATTTGGGGAAGATTCTTTTCTTTTCCTCCACTCAGAGATGTAAAAGTCAATACCCCCACCTCGTACCTAGCAGATTGTCTAATATAGCAGCAAAGGATAAATGTTGGAGGGGATGCGGCAAAATTGGGGCACTAATACATTGCTGGTGGAGTTGTGAATTGATCCAACCATTCTGGAAGGCAACTTGGAACTATGCTCAAAGGGCTTTAAAAGACTGCCTGCCCTCTGATCCAGCCATACCATTGCTGGGTTTATACCCCAAAGAGATCATAAATAAACAGACTTGTATGAAAATATTTATAGCCACGCTCTTTGTGGTGGCAAAAAATTGGAAAATGAGGGGATGCCCTTCAATTGGGGAATGGCTAAACAAATTGTGGTATTTGTTGGTGATGGAATACTATTGTGCTCAAAGGAATAAAGAACTGGAGGAATTCCATGTGAACTGGAAGGACCTCCAGCAACTGATGCAGAGTGAAAGGAACAGAACCAGGAGAACTTTGTACACAGAGACAGATACACTGTGGCACAATAGAATGTAATGGACTTCTCTACTAGCAGCAATATAGTGACCCAGGACAGTGATGGGCATACTGCGGCCTTCGGGCCAGATGTGGCCCCCTGAAATGTTCTATCCGGCAAGGAGACATTATTCCTAATCTGATGAATACAATGAGTAGGATACAATACAATGAAACTAATAAGAATTGCCTTAGAAACAGACTGACAGATGAGCATTTCCTTTCCTTTGGTCCCTCTTTAAAAAGCTTGCCCATCATTGATCCAGGACAATTCTGAGGGACTTATGAGAAAAAACATTATCTACATCCAGAGAAAGAACTATGGGAGAAGAAATGCAAAAGAAAAACATTTGCTTAATCACATGGTCCAGTGGGGATGTAGACTTTAAATAATCACCCTAGTGCAAATATTAATAATATGGAAATAAGTTTTGATCAATGATACATGTAAAACCTAGCGGAATTTTGGGTCGGCTACGGGGAGGGGGGGCGGTTAGGGAGAGGGAAAGAACATGAATCATGTAACCCTGGAAAAATATTCAAAACTAATTTATTAAATAAACTCAATTTAAAAAAAAAGTTAGTATCCCATCTCTTCTGGCTTCAGAAAAATTAAAAGTAGCTTCTCACAGAAAGGCAAAGACATCTCTATCTTAGAAAGTCAATTATATACACTTGATCCAAAAGAAGTAATTCCTTTCAGGATGGGTATAGGGAAATCTTTAGGAAATCCTTGACCAGTGTCAGAACCTCCCCATTCACTTTTATAGTCGGGTAAACTGAGGCAGCAAGCTCAGTGGCTAAGTCTCCATCACTCCTCCTGAGCAATCTCTTTCTATTAAGTAGATGGCATTCATCCAAGCAAGATACAATTTTAGCCTGTCTTGTCAGGGAAAGGGAAAAGAGATAAGAGGACATTTGACACCTCACTCTCATCCTGGGATGTTAATGAATCCTTTGCTTCCGAAGATGATTATCGGACAGAATAATTCATTGCTTGAAATTAATTGGACTAATTACGTTGGCTCTCAGGATTCCTTGAATAATTATTTTCAATCAGGGGCAGGTGTCAGTGATAACTGTGATATCTGTGCTTCTTTCCCCTAAGTAAAACCCCCAAAGAAAGGAAAATGATTTCTTGTCTTGAAAATTAACCAAAATATCCATTTTAGAAGTGCCTACAGCTTTGATTATGGACATATAGCCTCAGCCTCTAAGAAATATTCTTCTGTATTAACTCATTATCCCAGAAGATTTGTCCTCTTCCCACCTTCCTCCCTTCCTTCTAAGACCATATCTTCCCAGAATCCTTTCTTATTTCAGTGAAGAAGGAAGAGCATTAGAAGAGGTCATTCAACCAGCTTCAAGGCCACTTCATCACCGTAGTCAGATTCTTATTGCCTCCTTTTTCCATCACTGCTGTTGTAGAGATCTTCCTACCTTTCATCTCTCCACACTTTGCTCCAGCCTTCATGCTGTTAAAGCATATTTCTGATCCTATTATTCTCCTGCTCAAAGACTTTCAATGGCCTTTCAATGACCACTGAATAAAGGCTCAACTTCTCAACTGGCATCCAAACCCCATAGTGATCTGGTGCTCACCCTTTCTAGCCTTATTTTCTACTATTGCTCCTCAGATACTCTACCCTCATGCCACACTGAACCACTTACTGACCCTCATATTCATGTCCCCATATCTTTGCTCATATCATTCCTTCCTTCTAGAATTCCTTCTCCACAAAGTCCCATCTCTCTCTGCTAAAATCCAACCCCTTGGTCAAGTGTTAGCTCCCATGCCATGTTTTCCATGCTTCTCCCTCAAGAGAGATGATCTGTACTTGCTTTGAGTTCTTATGACACTTAATGCTACTTAGATATACATATAATTATCATATTCTAATGAATATTCTGCTTGTTACTTTGTTTTATTTCTCTGGCTTGAATGATTTTAAAGTCACAGAGTATAGAAGGTAGCTACGTAGTAAAGTGGATAGATTATTGGGTTTGTGGTCAAGAAGATACGAGTTCAAATTTGGTCTCACATTTGCTAGCTGTGTGACCGTGAGCAAGTCACTTAATTTCTATTTGCCTCAGTTTCCTCAACTGCAAAATGGGAACAATAGCATGTACCTCACTGCTTAGTTTTTTTCTTTGATAGTCATACTTTTTTTAAATTACTAGAGTTTTATTTCCAGGTATTTCAGTCCTCCCCTCCCCTCCCCACACCAGCAACTATATATTTTTTATTTTTTTTAAAAACCTTTACCTTCTGTCATGGAGTCAATACTGTGTATTGGCTCCAAGGCAGAAGAGTGGTAAGGGCTAGGCAATGGGAGTCAAGTGACTTGCCCAGGGTCACACAGCTGGGAAGTGTCTGAGGCCAGATTTGAACCTAGGACCTCCCATCTCTAGGCCTGGCTCTCAATCCACTGAGCTACCCAGCTGCCCTCAACTATATATATTTTAATGTCTTCTGTGTTTTCATTTTTCAGTTCATTCTCTGGAGGTAAAGAGTCTCCCTGGGTAGTTTTGAGGATTATTTGAGATAATATTTGTAAAGCACCTGGCACAAAGTATACACTATATAGATACTCATCATTATTATTTTATTCATTTTTTATAACTCATCTGCATATGGTCCAATCCCTTGTATATAGTAACCATTTTAAAAATATTTGTTGATTTCACTGTTGTTGAAAAAAAAAACCCCAGCTTTTTAAAACCTAGAAACTCCTGGAAAAGATAAGGAGAAGGGGAGGAAGAAGTAGGCAAATCAAGGCAGCTAGGTCCCATGTTGGGTGCCAAAGACTTTGTTCAAACATTCCATTCAAATGACTCTATTAAATGGAAAATTATTGAGAGTAGCAACAAAGTGCTATCACCCTCCTTGGAAGAGAGAAGCTTTCTTCTCAAATATTCCAAATTGGCGGTCAGAGTGTGGTTTGGGAATATTTATCTGGGCAAAGGTATGAAGAAGAGATCGGTGGACAGGAGGAGGAGGAATGGTTAGAAAATTTACAACTATCCTGGCACGAAGTAATGAGAAGCCGAACTAGGCTGGTGGCTAGGAGAGTAGAAAGAAGGGGCAGACACGAGAGGAACATCTTGGGCATAAGGAATGACAGGACTTTGGTGACTGAGTAGCTGTACTGGGTGAAGAAGGAAGAATTACAGGTGATCGAAGTTTGAGTCTCAATGACCAAAAGGGTGGTAGTTTAGTTAATAGGACTAGACAGCTAGGAGGAAGAGCAGGTTTTGGTGAAAGATTTCTTTTTAAGTCTTTTAACAAAAGACTTAACAAAAGAGGTGAAGAGGGGGTAGCGAAGTGGCTCAGTGGATAGATATAGAACCAGGTCTGAGGATTGGAGGTCCTGGGTTCAAATGGGACCTCAAGACACATTCTAGTTGTATGATCCTGGGCAAGTCACTTAACCTCAATTACCTCTTCTGTCTTAGAATTGATACCTAGTCTTGATTCTAAGACAGAAGGTAAGAGTTGTTCTTTTTTTAAAAAAGGGAGTTCATCACAACTGAAATCTCAATTGAATCTAATAGCATATGTGACACTTTACACCCATAGTCTCCCACCTTTGCAAAGATAAGTGAGGTATTGGGGGAGGGGGAGGAAGCATGAAACAGAATAGTTTCTAAGTGGAAAAGAGCACTGGATTTTGTGGCAGAGGGCCTGAGTTCAGATTCTGCCTCTATCAATTACCTGATTGATTCACTCTACCAAAAAGAACTCTTCTGAGCTCTCCTAAGACTTTTTCTACCTTCCTTATGAATTTCCTCACTCCAATTTTTATGTAGATTTTTGTTTATCTTAGGCAAGACTCTTTAAGCTTTATAAATGACAAACTATTATAAATTTCTTCAATAAGGCACATTTGCATTCTTTAAAATCATGAGCTTGTCCAATACTGGCCCCTCCCTAACACCCAATGGGCTGGGGAATGGGTATGGGGGCACTGTGTGTTCCACCCTTCATGGCTATGTCTAATAACGGGACCCTTCACCATCCGATAAAGCAGTCAAGTTTCCTGCTGCATTAAACAAAGCGGACTGCAGCTCTAGAAGTTAGCCAAGACTCTTGACCTTTATGGGCCTCAGTTTCCCCATCTGAAAGTTAAGGAGTTGGATGGGATGGCTTTTATGGTCTCTCCCTGCTCTGCTCTATGATCCTATAACCTCTCTCCTTTTAGGAGTCTTTGATTCTCTTGGGATCGCCGAAAGGATGTGAATCCTAACACAAACTGTGCCCTGCAGACTCCCTCAGCTTTGAATGGAGAGACTTCACTCATTATCACAATATCTCCCAAAGGAAGTGGAAGGGCTGGTTCCTGGGGCTGAAGAGAGTCAAGCACGGCCAGGAGAGCCGCTGTGATTCTAGACTTCCACTAGATGCAGGGAAGGTAACAGAATTCAGCCCATCTGACCTCACACAGGAAGTATTGGATGTGCGGTGAGCCCGAGACAGGAGGCAAAGAGCAGAAACACCCAAACAGTAGTAACTGAGACCTCAGCTTGGATTACCTGGCCTTCCCGGAATAGCTGTGCCTGTAGAGAAGCGAAAGATGGATTTCCCCTGCAGCCAGAGGGAAAAGCGAGATTCCTGACTGTCCTAAAACCCACACAAACCTAAGTCGGAAGTTGTTTCTTGAAAGAGTGAGCAATATTGCTCTAATACTTTAAATTTTGCAGAGCATTTCATATACACATTCCACTTGAGTCTCACAACAGGGAAATGCCGGATAGTTTTGAGGATTATTTGAGACAATATTTATAAATCACCTGGCACAAAGAATGCACTATAAAAATGCTAGTTATTATTATTGTTTTATTCATTTATTTTGGGGTCATTTATCAGCAGATGCCTAAACAGGGCAAGTCAATCAACCCATCAAGAGGCATTTATTTTATTTTGTTAAAATCCTTCCTTTCCATCTTAGAATTAATACTAAGTATTAGTTCCAAGGTAGAAGAGTGTTAAGGGCTGGGCAATGGGGATTAAGTGACTTGCCCAGGGTCACACAGCTAGGAAGTGTCTGAGGCCAGATATGAACCTAGGAACTCCTATCTCCAGGCCTGGAGCTCTATCCACTGAGCCACCTAGCTGCTCTTTAGGAAACATCTATTAAGTACCAACTGAGTGCTAAGTGCAAGGAACATGAAGACAGAAATGAAACAGTTCCTGCCCTCAAAGGGCTTGTATAGTACATGAGGAGTCAACATGAGAGAACAGTTTCATTTGCCTCCTGAACTCTTTCCATTTCTGATACTTCTTCACTTTTTCCATACAAATTCCAAAGGTGTAGGCTTTGGAATGTTTATCCACTTCTCTAGGGTTTTGGCTTCTTCTTTAAAAGGAGGCTGGGCTAGGGGATCACTTAGGTCCCTTTTGGCTCCGACATTCCATAATTCTGGGATTCTATTTGGTGATAGTAGGATAGATAGACAGGAAGATAAGTAGATAGATAGATGGGCTGATAGGTGGGGCTGTGGCTAGAGATTAATGGTTCTAATGGCAGTGGTTAGAGTCAGGAAGACTTATCTTCCTGATTTCAAATCTGACCTCAGTCAAGTATTAGCTGTGTGACCCTGGGCAAGTCACTCCACCCTATTTATCCATTTCCTCATCTATAAAATGAGCTGGAAGAGGAAATGGCCCACCTGTCCAGTCTCTGTCAAGAAAACCCTAAATGCATGAGTTGGACACAACTAAAAATGACACAACACAAATGACACAAAGACATTTGCTTTTTTATTTACATGTGAGGGGAGATGATATTGGGCTAAAAAGAAAACATCTAAGAAATCAGAAACATGAGGAAGAATGATTTGGAGGCCTGCCTGTCTGTAGAACAATCTGGTTAAGGAGTTGCTACTATGGGATTCTTTTCCAGTTCACAAGATAAGTGATTTAGAGCTAGAAGAGACTAAATGTCATCTAGCCCAATCTCCTCATTTTAGAGAGGAGATGGAAGTCCAAAGAAATGAAGTAACTTGTTTAAGGTCACACAGAAAGTAAGTAGAAGAGCAGGGATTTGAACCACATCCCCTGGTTCCAAATCCAGTGTGCTTTCCGCTGTCCCATGATAGGAGACCACCCTATCTATGCCCCAGTTTCCTTAGATGAATCCTGAACTTGACTGGGAGCTAGAAGTCCTGGTTTCTAGTGCTCATTCAGTCACCAAATACTGTGGCTGTCTGACTTTAGTCTAGCATTTCTTCTTTCTGTGTCTGAGCTCCCTCACTTGTAAAATGATGTTGTACTGCCTGATCCCTAAGGTCCATCCAACACTGACAGTGGATGGTTCTTTGATTTTGAGTCCAAAAAACCTTTAGAGGTTTTCTTTTTCTAGTAGCTCCATAAATGAGGCTCTTTGTCTACCTCTGTCTCCTTGGCAGTCAGGTCTGGTCTAAGAAGCCACAGCTGGCTCGAATGAACCTTGACCACGTCCTTGACCACATCCTTGACCACGTCCTTGACCATGCCCTCCACCCTGCTAAGGCTTTAGAGTGGGCCTTCGTGCAAATTCCATAGAGCGTATTTCCCAGGCTGGAGGGGGTGGGGATTGCCACCCTATGGGGGCTTCATTTGGACCCCTCCTGTTCACAAACACCCCTCCTTCTCTGTCGAGCCCTCAATAACCCTCCATCAACTCAGTCTCCCACCTCCCCTCCCCATTCCTCCTTGTCTTCTGCAGCCTTCTGGGCTTCCCCTGACCTTTGTCTCCATTTCTGCTCCCCCTCCTCAGGCAGCCTGTGCCTCAGCTGGAAGCAGATGGAAGGGAGGGGCTGCTAGTTCCCCACAGGGACTCTGAAGGCTCTTGGGTCCCCCTTGCCCCCTTAACTCTTTTCTGCCTGATCCATCTTTGATGGGTATAAGTGGCACATAGGAGGGAGGGGTAAAGAGATCGGTGGGGCAGTCCTGGGGTCTAAGCTTGGGTCTGAGCTACTGATAGGGACAAACGGGAACTTGGGGAGGGGACTGCAGTAATTAATGAGGTAACTGGAGTCCCTCTTTCCAGGGGAGGCTAGATGATCATGGAAACAGTTAAACAAATTCTCTGCCATCACAGCTTGATTGCAGGGTTTCTTTCTTCTCCAGAGATCGGAGTTGGGGGGTGGGCTTTCACAAACAATGTTTTTGGCAAGAAGGAGCTAAGAAATCTGTGCTCAGGTGGCACGAGGGTGGGTGGGTGGGTGGGTGAGGAGGCAGCATGATGTAGTAGGAAGCCTTGTGGGGTAGGGAGAAAAAGCAGTGGCTGGGAGTCAAGAGATCTTGGCTCTAGCCTCAGTTTCATCTATAATATGCTGTGTTATATTGGGCAAGTCCCTTTACCCCTCTGGACCTCAATTTATTCCTCTCTCAAGAGGAGGATGACTGTCTTCTCTGCCAACTTCATAGGGATGTTATAAGGACAGAGTAAATGAATGATTATGAATGTGCTTTGAAAAGATTTGAAGGGCTGGAATAGACTTGCAAGATATTGCTATCTTATTTCACTATGAAAAATCTTTTGGGGAAACTGAGGCCTAAGAGTTGAAAGAAAGAGTGGTCCAGTGGAAAAAAGCAATGGAATTGGAGTCAATCCCAGCTCTATGGCCTACTTATCTGTGTGATCTTGGGGAAATTATCTGACCTCTCTGGGCCTCATGAGGTTCTTCATCTGTTTGTAAAATGAAAGGGTGGGCCTAAATGACCTTGAAAAATCCCCTCTAGCTTTAAACTAATAATCTTTGTTGTTGTTTTTAAATCCTCACTTTCCATCTTAGAATCAATATTGTGTATTGGTTCTAAGGCAGAAGAGTCACAAGGGCTAGGTAATGGGGTTAAGTGACTCTTAGGGTCACATTCCTAGGAAGTATCTGAGGTCATATTTGAACCCAGAATCTCTAGGCTTTGCTCTCAATCCACCAAACCCCCTAGCTGTCCCCTTGATGATTCCTTTTAACTTCTGGAGTAATGCTAGAGATTTGGGGATCTTAAGCTCACTTCTTGCCCACAGGGGAGAGTTGTTCAGGAAGTAGATGATTTAGGATCCAGGGTTTTTGATATTTAATTATCTTCCCACATTATAATGAACAGCATCTTCTAAAGTCAAGCAACCCTTTAGTATGTCCCTGGTATTTCTTTGTATCTTGGCTGCTTTGTTTCTGTTGCAGTGGTCCTAGGAAGTCTACAGATGGAGAGGAGGGGGAGAGAGGAAGAGAGAGACAGAGAGATTAGAGAAGATAGGAGAGAGAGATAGGAGAGAGAGAGAGACAGAGAGACAGAGAGACAGAGAGACAGACAGAGACAGAGACGGAGAGAGAGAGAGAACAAGCGCGGGAGCTGGACTTCAGCCTGGGAAGCTTTTCTCGGCAGCCTCCTCAGCACTTCTCGAGCAGCTGCTCTGAAATCATGAGAAGAAAGAGAGGAAGAAAGAGAGACAGAAAGAAAGAGAGTGCCTCTGAGCCCTGAAATCTGAGCCCCTCTCCCCACTCCCCACCCCCAGCTTAAGTGAGAGCAGATTTCAGGAGAGAGTCAAACTTTCTCAGGCTAAAGTTTCCTCTTAAGTGCAAGGAGGGCTGGGCCTGCTGAGGGCTCCTGAGGGCTGGCATTTGGACTCTCTCTGGAGACATCCCTGGGCAAGCTGTCTCTCTTATGCTCCCCAGGCTAGAGGAGGCCCCAGGATGTCTCAGAGGAGCCCAAAGCTCAGACCCGATAGAATCTCATTTCCCCTTCAGCCAGGCGCCTGGCCACTAACAGCTTCGGGGCTGAGAACCTTCCTCCATTGAACTGAGAGACAGAGACACGATTCAGGAAGATGTCATTCTAGTCGAGATGGACCACTGGCTATAGGGTTGGGCCAATTATAGCTCTCACAAAAATATCCCTTAAGGTATTTCCCCGGTCCTCAGCACTCTCCTCCAGGGATCCTGATTTTTTCCTCTGCCCCTGTCTACTCCATTCTAAATTATAACATGTTATTGGTGGGAGGGGCTTGAGAGGGCATCAAACCAATCCCTTAACTTACAGGAAACCAAGGCTTAGAGACAAAATGTCCAAGGTCACAGGTGGCAAATGGAGGAAGAAGCCAGATAAGGGGAAGGGAATAAGTATTTATACCTCGCCTACTATATACCAGACACTGTGCTGAATGCTTTACAAATATTATCTCATTTGATCCTCACAACAAGCCTGGGAGGTAGGTGCTGTTATCATCCCCATTTTAAACAGAGGTTAAAGGACTAGCCCAGGGTCTCAGATCTAGGAAGTATCCGAGGCCAGATTTAAACTCAGGGTTTCCTGAGTCTAGGCCCAGTGCTCTATCCACCGTACCATTTAGCTGCCAAGGATCCAGCTGGGATTGGAACTCAGGTCTCCTGACTCCAATGCTCTTTTCCCTTCATTATGTTTCTAGTGGCCTTTGAGCACATCCATAGATAAACTGTGTCATTGTCTTTAGCAGGACTGGCAATATCTGTAGGTAGAGCAGACCAGTGTGGTTTAATGGGGTACAGGAAGAGCATCCATTTAAGGAAACTGGAAAGGTGGAGTGGGGCAAGTTCTTTCCAGGTCAAACTGAGAATTTGCCATTGGCTCCTGGAAGTGATGGGGACTTCCTAGAGTTTCTTGAGTAGGAGAAGGTGATGCAGTCAGTCTTTTTCCTTAAGAAGATCAGTTTGAGAGCTGTGGAGAAGATGGACAGGAGTGGGGGAGAGACTTATGGCAGGCAGACCAAGCAGCATCGGACTATTGCAAGACCGGGGCTTGAGGTGTTGAGGGCTTGTGCCGGCAGGGTGGAAGGGTCAGAGAAGAGCAGGGCAGGGATTTGAGAGCTACTACTAAGGTAAAATGGGCAGATTTGGCAGGCAAGAGATTGGATATGGTTGTGGTGGGGGGAGTAAGACAGGGCCAGCAGTTGAGAGTGGAGGATGGTACTTAGGTGAAGCTGGGTGGCTGGAAGGACCGTGGCACCA
Organism: Gracilinanus agilis; assembly: GCF_016433145.1. Taxonomy (NCBI): domain Eukaryota; kingdom Metazoa; phylum Chordata; class Mammalia; order Didelphimorphia; family Didelphidae; genus Gracilinanus; species Gracilinanus agilis. Next base: position 103,540,905 of record NC_058133.1, on the reverse strand, counting down.
ACTGTTCTAGAGAAGTAAATGAAAGAAAAGGGGCAGAAAGAAGAGATGAGCCCTTGTCCTCTGTGCACCATGATTTAATTCATTTAGTGCATAGGTTTTTAGACACATGCCATGCATGCTGGAGAACCTTCCCTCTTAGAGACATCCCAGAAGCCCAGGGGCTGGGTCCCAGAGGTACACTCTCATTTCACAAGGGACCTTCAGGGAGAGGGGGTTGGAGGAATAGAATGGCATCAGAGAGAGACATTACAGATGGTATCGCCCCTTCGCTCCCCTCCCCCTCCTACTTTTGGGTTTTTGTCTTGTTGCTATGACAACTAGAGCCCCTGTCATCCCACTGGTTACCATGGTGACTTCACCTGACTTTCAGTCCACAGTTGAGGAAGGTCCTTACTTCTTGTTACCAAAACGAGACTGATGGAGAAGGGAACCAAGGAAAAAGAGGTTAAACCCCCTGGAATGGCACTCAGATGCTTTATGGTATGATATGAAAGACCTTCCTGAGCTGATCAGGGGACTTGAGAACTCAGACTGTCTTCCTCCATTTCTCATTCTTGCCTTTGAGGCTATGCTCCAGCTCTGTGGTGGTGAACCTATGGCACGGGTGGCCGAGAGGCACTCAGAACCCTTTCTGCGGCACACGCGCCATCACCCCAGCACAGAGCTCACCAGAGGACATTGCTCATATCACCCCCCTCTAAAAGGTTCGCCATCACTGCTCTGGACACTTCCCTGGCCTGGACCACCCTTCCTTTGGCCTGGGAGGTCCCCAAAGACAGATCCCCTCTCCTTTGGCCCTAAATATGGGACTCTGTACTCTGGGTGCTCTGAACTAAGGGGAAGGAACCTGAGGGCTGAGGGGCAGAAGCGAACTAGAACACTCCTGTGTCTTTCCCTTTCCTCGCCATATTTATGGGTTGTCCCAAAAGTCTTGGTGCAGTTTTAAGCTGTATAACCAGTGAATACTGTATTCATTTGTGCTCCCATATATTAGGCTCCCTACATCTTGTCTTAGACATGTACATCCTTTCCTTTTTGTCTGATTGGGAGCTCCTAGAGAGTGAGGACTGTGTCTCCTTTGTATAGTTTCTGTATTTCTTACAGCTCTTTGTCTAGACCCATGTCTTTCCCTGACCATATTCTGCCTTGAATTGTAGTTATTTATGTATGTGAGGCAGAAAGCAAAAGACAGAATACTAGATCTGGGTTCAAATCCTTAAAATCCATAGCTATACAACCACAGGATTATAGACTATAGATTTGGCAAATAATTTAGCCTCTCAGTCTCAATTTTCTTCATCTGTAAAATGGGAATAACATTACCTATTACCTAACATTACTGCCTATGGGTTGCTGTAGTGAGGCCCAAGTGAGCTAATTTTATCGATATCTATACTGATATCAGTATCTATGTAGAAAATAGATGAAAAGGACCCATCTATATGCATATGTGTACAGGCACTCACGTACACATATATATTGGGTCTATATGCACACACATGTGTATATATGCACAAATGTATGCACACACACATATATTAGTCATCCCTGACACTGATGTAGCCCCATAAGAGTTGCTTTGCCACTTTTTGCTTTTATATCTCCGCTTCAGGGTTGTATTTGTTGCATTTCATTGAGTTCCAGCCCCTGCATGATAGATAGTATGAGGACAGGGAAGGACAGACAAAGGGAACAGGGATTAGGACAGTGACAGTTGTTTCTTCCTGTATTTCAGGCTTCCTTCGCGGGTAACAGGAGAAATCTAGTCTCGAAATCTAATCGAATTACAATTCTGTAGCGATTGACAATCCAAGTCCTCTGGTTGACTTCTCTAGTCTGCCACCTCCTCTCAGCTGGTCCCTTATCCCTATGACCAGGGAGGGCATCAAAGGCCCAAGTGCTTTCTGACCACCACTTCAAAGGCACCCTCTTTCCTTTGTGCAAAGTCTGTGAGCCCTGAAGGGTAGGGGCCAAGACCCTTTAGCCAGTTCTTTTCAAACAGGATTCAACTTAGGATCATTTACAAATGGGTAATGATAATGGCCATGCTAATATTGACATTCCTAACTGCTAACCCCAGAAGGGCCAGAGGAAAATACGTGGAAGTCATGATCTTTTTCTCCAGGGGAATTTGGGTTAAACTGCCCATCAAGGGCAGCCTGGAAGAGGGAAACAGGCAATGAAAGGGTAGCCTGAGGGCTGAGTGTGGAAGGCTATGGGAACAGTCCCTCTTTTAGTGCTGGGGATGGGAATGGGAAGTGGAAGATAGAGCGGAGCTTGTGGGATGAAGGCTTTTTTTTGGTCCCAACCGATGCAATCACCTCCTTTCCCATTGGACTTGGAATTATCATCCAACTTCCTAGTTCAGCAATCAGCAGCCTGTTCTCACAGTATAGGGCAGGCTCAAAGCCAATGACTAGATTTCTTTTATCTTAGGGACCCACTTGACTGACTGAGGGGGACATTCTAAGCTTTTATCAGTCTCTCACAGCTCATGCTGGACATTTCATCTCTTTTGCCAAGCCCAGCTTTTGACAGAGGGAAGAAGATTATGGGGATTGGGTGCTGGAAGTTTGGGAGTCAGGCAGTCACCAAGCATTTATTGTTACTACTGCCAGGCACTAGACTAAGCCCTAGGGATATACAAAAGACATAGCACCTGCCCTCAAAGAGCTCACATTCAAATGGGGGAGGCACTATGCAAACAACTATGTATATAAGATATACATATTTTGTTTTTATTTATTTAAACCCTTACCTTCTATCTTAGGGTATCTATTCCAAGGCAGAAAAACAATAAGGGCTAGACAATGGGGATTAAGTGACTTGTCCAGGGTCACACAGCTAGGAAGAGTCATGAGGCCACATTTGAACCCAAGACCTCCGATCTTCAGGTTTGACACTCAATCTACTGTGCTAACTAGCTGCCCTGTTATACTCATTTTATCTTATTTTATTTTTTAATCCACTCTGCTATCCTCTTCTGTTTAGTGGGTAAGTTCATTCCATTCACATTTAACATTATGATTACTGTGTATTGCCCCCCATAGTATTATCCCTTTTAGATTCTGCTCTATTCCCTTTCACTCTGTTCCTCCTCACCAGTATTTTGCTTTTTGTCACCCACCCAGTTCTTCCTCCTTTCAATTACTGCCCCTCCCCTTGTCTTGTTCCCCTTCTATTTCTCTGTAGGGTGAGATAAAATTCTATGCTCCACTAAGTATACTTGTTTCCCCCTCTCTGAGCCAGTTACAGAGTAAAGTCTAAGCAAGCATTGCCTGTCACCACCCTTATCCTCCTCTCTCTGCATTGATTTTTCACGCCTCTTTATGTCATATAATTTACCCCATTCTATCTCTCCCTTCCCTTTTCTCTCAGTGCAACCCTCTCTTTCAGCTCTTGATTGACTTTTTTTACATATCACTCATATGCATACAATATTCTCATTTTAAATAACAGGTAATTTCAAAGGGATCGAGTACATGTTTGTGGAAGGAGGGGAGGTGGCGAGAAGAACTGGGAGGCCAGGGGTGCCAAGATAAACCACCTCATTCACAATTTTGCTGTATGCTGGGGCTGGTCCAGTGCTTCTGGAGGACTAGAAAACCCCTCACTGCTAAAGTCCAGACAATTCTATCCCAAGACAGCCTTCTTTCCCTCACCAGAGACAAACAGCTTTTTCACCAAGACTGGTGCCAGGGCTCTTGGGAGAGAGACTCTCAGACAAAGGCCCCTTTGTGTTTTTGGTCTGCCTAGTGACCAGCTGGGGAGTTCTGTGTAGAGATAAGCATTGCCAACCGAGATCATGGAAACTTTGGCTACTGTCCTGTTCTGGATTCCCACTGCCCAGCCCCCAAACAGCTGTCTTCATTCCCTGTTCTTCCCTCCACTATAGCAGTCTCCCCCTCTTTCCCCCTTAACCCAGCCATTCCTCCCCAATTGAGCTTTTGGATAAGAGAGAGGACTATTTGAAGAGAGGGAATTCAATATACTTAGTTGAATTCTAGATCAGCCCAGAGAAGGGAAAGGAGTGAGTGAAAGTACAAGGGAAGAGGTGGAAGGAGGGTTTAACAGTTATAAGCTATTGGGGCAGCTAGGTGGCACAGTAGATAGAGTACCAGGCCTGGAGTCAGGAGGATCCAGGTTCAAATCTGGTCTCAGATAATTCCTAGCTGAGTGACCCTAGGCAAGTCACTTAACTCCAGATGCCATTACCTCTCCTCTGGCTTGGAACTGATTCTTAGTAGTATCAATTCTAAAGCAGAAAGTAAAGGTTTTCAAAAAAAAAAAACATACAACAGAAACCACAATTTGTTCAGCCATTCCCCACTTGATGGGCAGTTTGAAAAGGGCTACATGATGAACTGGAATGCCCTCTAGGAATTGATGCAGAGCAAAAGGAGCAGAACCAGGAGAACATTATACACAGAGACCAATACACTGTGGTAAAATCGAATGTAATGGACTTCTGTACTAGCAACAATGCAATGATCCAGGACAACTATGAGGGATCTATGAGAAAGAATGCTATCCACATTCAGAGGAAGAACTGTGGGAGTAGAAACACAGAAAAAAAACAACTGCCTGACCACATGGGAGGATGGGAATATAATTAGGGATATTGACTCAAAATGAGCATCTTAGAGCAAATATCAAAAAATCAGGTCTTGATCAATGACACGTGTAAAATCCACGGAATTGTGCCTCGGCTATGGGAGGGAGTGAGAGGAGAGGAGGGGTAGAACATAAATCCTATAACCATGGAAAAATGCTCCAAATTAATTAATTAAATAAAAATTTAAAAATTAAACAACAAAACAATTATGGGCTATTCTATCCCGCTTCTGTTTTCCATGTCCATATTCCTGCGGCTCTAGCTAGAATCTAAACTCCATGAGGGCAGGGATCAAGTTTTCACTTCAATAAATATTTATTAAAGGAAAATAAAAGCCATTGGCAAAAGTAAAGGAAATAATACCACCAAACTCCCATCCCAAAAACTCCTCCAAATAGACCTAGAATCCTGGTGGGGAAAACCAGAAAAATGTCACATTAGGTCCGGGTCAACATAGGGAGACAGACAGGCAGGTCTGCTGATACTAGGGATACTTGTATTCAATTATGGATGTTGTATATCTATATCTATCCATCCTATGTATCTCTATATGTATCTATGTATGTATCTATGTATCCATCAATGTATCTATGTATCTATCCATCTATCCATCTATCTATCTATCTATCTATCTATCTATCTATCTATCTATCTATCTATCTATCTCTATCTGTATCTCCCCTCTAAACTCTGTTATCATCAGGGGTTTAGAGAGAATCTAATAAGATAAAGCCTGCGAGTAGTTCAGCGATGTACTGATGATTTTAAGAGAAGAGTGAATTGAGAACCAGGTCTAGAGATGGGAGGTCCTGGGTTCAAATCTGCCCTCAGACGCTTCCTAGCTGTGTGATCCTGGGCAAATCACCTAACCCCCATTGCTGTGTCCTTACCATTTTTCTGCCTTAGAACCAATATACTGTACTGAGTCTAAGATGGAAGGTATGGGTTAAAAAAAAAAAGAAAAAGAAAAAAACTGTGGGAGAGGGAAAGGAAGATTACAAGCATTAGCTCACATAATGAAGATGCACAAGTAGATTTCTACACAAATAAGGATGGGAGGGAGAAGCAGACACTTCAACCTTATTTTATCTGAATTGGTTAAAAGAAGGAAGAGTATACGCACGGAATTGGGTGCTGCAATACATTTCATTTCAATAGGGAAATAGAAGGGAAAGGAGAGAAAGAGTAAAGGGGAATTAATGGCATGGGTAGATTAATGAAGGGATCAGTCTTAAGCAAAACAAACTAAGAATGTACAAAAGTATTTATAGCTCATTTGAGGTGGCAAAGAATAGGAATCTGAGGGGGTATTTCATAAACTGGAGAATGGGGGAATACGTTATGGCACACAGATGTGACGGAATACTCTTCTACTTCAAGAAATGACAAAGGGAATGTTTTCAGAGAAGCCTGGGAAGATTATATGATCTAAAACCACATGAAGTGACTCGAATCAAGAGAGCAATATGTCGAAGACCAGCAACTTTGAAAGAATTAGGAGTGTTTATCAGCCTAATGACCAGCCCTGATTCCAGAGATTAATGATGAGACATGCTACCTGCCTCCTGAGAGAAAGCTGAAGGACTCCAAATGCTGAACGAGACAAATGCAGGTGGGCGTAACAGATATAGTGCTGGGCCTGGAGTCGGGAAGACCTGGGTTCAAAGATGTGCTCAGATACTTACTGGCTGTGTGATCCTGGACAAGTCACCTAATCTTTGATTGCTTCAGTTTCTTCATCTGTAAAATGGTCATAATAATAATAATACCCATCTTGCAGGGTTGTGAGAATCAAATAAAATAATAATTATGAAGTACATAGCACACTGTCTGGCACAAAACAAGTGTTATATAAATGTTAGCTATTTTTTATAATATATTACATTATATCTATATATATATAATTTTTTTGTACATAGCCAATGTAGACTTTTTTTTTAAAAAATCTCTGTCTTAGAACTGATACTAGGTATTGGTTTCAAGGCAGAAGGGTGGTAAGACCTAGGCAATTAACTGACTAGCCCAGGGTCACACAACTAGGAAGTGTGGAAATTAGTTTTGATTGACTATATGAAGGCACCAAGATAGGAGAGGACAGCGAACACCCACGAGGAGCTTATCATCTAACAGACAGTATGCTGTGGAAATTTGAGTTGAAAATCATTCTGGGATCTAGTCCTAGTGTTGGGAGAAGCTGAGTTCAAATATGACCACAGATACTTCCTAACCGTGTGACCCTGGGCAAGTCACTTAACCCCAACTGCCCAGCCCTTACCACTCTTCTGCCTTAGAACTGATATTAAGACCGAAGGTAAGGGCTTTTTTTTTTTTTTTTAATCATTCTGGGTTTATAAAAGAGGTTAGGGACTGACCTGAGATTTCATTGAAAAGCATACTGTTTAGAATATGAAGAGGTTGAATGACTTCCCCAGGTTCATTTAGTCTCAGAAATAGTAACTTAGGGCTTATTTGCTATTCTTTCATATCTGGACTTAGAGGTTTGCAATAAACAGGCTGATAAGTTCTATTCAATAATTCAATAAATTAAAATTTAAGGATCTATTGTGTCCAGATTGTAGTACTGGGGGAGACAAAGCACGGAAAGGAATTGATCTTTGCCTTCGTGGTGTTTACAGTCTAGCGGAAGGTAAAGATCACAATGCAAAAACCCCTTGATGCCAATTCCATACTGGGTGTTTGGGCACACACACACACACACACACACACACACACACACACGCACGCACACACACACAGAGAGCTAGAGAAAATTCTCATAGCCAAGAATTCCTTGAAATTCCGCATGGCATAAAGAATCATGGAATTTCAGAGTTGGATACAGTCTTAAATATCAAGTGAAATCCTTTTGCTTTATCTATGAGTAAAATGAAGGTCAGAGGAAGGGAAGTGACTTGCCCATGGTCACATGGCTAATTAGAGATGAGACCAGGACTTGAAAAAATCTAGTGTTCTTTTCACAACCCCCACATCATTTTTTTTAAACCCTTACCTTCCATCTTAGAATCAATACTGTGTATTGGTTCCAAGGCAGAAGAGTGGTAAGGGCTAGGCAATGGAGGTTAAGTGACTTGCCCAGGGTCATACATGGAGGAAGTGTCTGAGGCCACATTTGAACCCAGGACCTCCTGTTTCTAGCCTTGACTCTTAATCCACTGAGCCACCCAGCTGTCCCCCACCAACATCATTTTAAACAGAAATGGTAATATGGACAAAAAAATGGGTGATAAATACAGCAAGAAAAACATAGGGAAAACACAAGTAAGGAATCTCCAAGAATAAAGGTAGCAAGGGGCAGGTGGCTCAGTGGATAGAGAGCCAGGTCTGAAGATGGGAGGACCTGAGAAACTGGATTCAGGTCTGACCTCAGACACTTCCTAGTTGTATGACTCTGGGCAAGTCAATAAACCCCAATTGCCTAGCCTTTACCTCTCTTTTACCTTAGAACAGATGCTCAGTATTAGGTAAGGGTTTAAAAAAATAAAGGCGGTATAAGATTAGAAAATGCTACCCAAATCTCACTAGGTGGGCTTTTTTTTTAATCATACATGTCCATCACTTCCCTTCAGACTCTGGTGGAGATAACCCAGGACCCAGAGTCCAAGAGCCCTAGGAATTGCAGGTGCCTCTCAGAACATCATCATGGAAGTCAACCCTTGTGGAGAAGGGGCTCCTCCATCATTACCAACACTACTAACAGCCATTGTCCAAATGTCTCTAATATGGCAATACGTCCAAAATCCCTGGGAATAATGGTGCCACTCGGATGACCAATTGTACTACCAACCTCACTCCACAGTCATCCTCCAGGAGAACAACCATTGTGGAGATCTGACCTATCAACTAACTGCCTTTGTTGGTCCTGTAGTCTCTAGCTCCTCAGCAACAACAGCCACTGGAGACTGGGAAAAGAAAGTTCTTGATTCTAAAGTCCTCATATGGTCAAATGATTCAACTTCATATATCAAGATGGTTTTATCAATGGAAATAACATCAAAGAATAGGTACTGCCATCTGACTTGCTACTGTACCCTAAGGATAAGGAGACCTTTCCAACTTTCCACTCTTATTTGTAGTGGAAACCTCTATGAGTTGTTTCTCCCATCTAGAATGTGAGCTCCTCGAAAGCAGGGACTATCTTTTCTGTGTGTATCTACAGCACTTAGCACAATGCTTCTCAGGTTGTGGTTAATAAATGCGTGCTTGCTTGCTTCCTTTTTTTTATCTTCTCTCCTTCCTTCTCTCTCTCTCTCTCTCTCTCTCTCCCTCCCTCCCTCCCTCCCTCCCTTTCTCTCTCTCTAACCCCCTATCTCCTTCTCTCCCTTTCTCCCTTCCTGCCTCTCCCTCTCTATCACTTTCTTTCTCTTTCTCTCCCTCTCCCTCCCTTTTCTTTCTTCTCTTCCTCTTCCCTTTTCTCTTTCTCCCCTCTTTTTATCCCTTCCTTCCTACCCTGATATCATCTATTACTCCCATTCATTCTTTTTAAATTCTAAACTTGTCTTAGAATTGATACTAAGTACACGTTCCAAGGCAGAAGAGGGGTAAGGGCTAGGCAACTGGGGTTCAGTGACTTGCCCAGGGTCACACAGCGAAGAAGTGTCTGAAGCCAGATTTGAACACAGGATATCCTGTCTCTAGGCCTGGCTCTCTATCCAATGAGCCAATCAAGTGTCCACTTTACTATTATTCCTCAATGTTCTTGACTGGCACTATGTTGCAGCCTCTTACCCTCATCTTGTTCCTTCCTCACCACTGAAAATGCTGTGTGATATTCATTTATGTTTCTTCAGAGAATGCTGCCACATGAATGATGATGATGAAATTAAGATAGGGATGAAGATGAAGAAAGATGAGGATAGTATGGATGATGATAAGAAAAAGACGATAATGACAAAGATGGTGGCTCTAGTCAAGTGAAACCTGTCCGTCCCCTCTGCTTTGAATCCCCAGGACTCAGTGCAGTTGTTGGTTTTGTTTTTGTTGTTGTTGGGTTTTTTTTGCACTTAAGAAACGCTTAATAAATATGTTTTGTTCCTTCATTCCTTCATTCCTTCTGCCTCTCTCCAAGAGCTAAGATATATTCTTTGTTCTTTATAGAAAGTACTCTTGACAGTATTTTAATGGTTCCCATTTATGCACTGGGGGAGGGGGGACGGAAGAGACCAATGGAGATTTTACTACCAGAAGAATGAATTGTTATAGTTTTTTTCTATTGTGAACACCACCACAAACTCAACTTTCCATCCCCTTTTCCTCCTCAGCCTCTGCCAAGGACCCCCAAACCACCTTCCTCTCCATCTTCTGCAGGCAGGGCTGCTGGTGGACTGGGACTTGGATTAGCTATATTCTAGGGCCAAGAGTCTCTTCTTTATTCTCTTTACAACCTTCATTCTTGCCTCTGTGGTCTCAAGATACCCGAGGGCTTAGGCTATCCTAGGAAAACTCTGGGTTTGAGGAAGGTCTGGAACTCTAGGGGTTGGAGAACAGGCACCTGGGACAGTGGGAACTGACATGGCCACTGCCCACGGCAGACTTCAGCTCCCCGACAAGCCTTATAAATTCCCTATTAACAGGCATCACATTTCACCCTAAAAACCTCACCCAGATGACAAGTCGGTCAGAGCGAAGCCTAATTTCCTGTGTGGACAGTTTGATTTTCCATCTGAGTAAGAAGCCTGTTAAAGCCATCAGAGGTAGAAGTCAGAATTGGGGGGCTAAAATTGCAAACTTCCCCCACTTGCCTCTCTAAGCTGTCTCCATGGGGCCTGGAGACCTCCAAAAACATGACCTCATCCCTCTTTCTCCTGGGATTTCTAATACAGAGCAGACACATCTCCTTATGTGTCTAGAGGGGGAAACTGAGGCTCATGGGGTGAAGCAGAAGTGAGAATAAGAACTACTACTCCCTAGGAAACTAAGAAAAAAAGGAAGCAGGTAAATCAGGGTCTGAGTTATAACACTGTTGTTCAGATGAGACCAGGTCCAGACTTTGAGCTGGGGAAATTCTGGGTAAATTCAAGAGGAGGAGATTAAATGACTCCAGAGATTGACCTGAGTATGGGAAAACTAGGGGATTTTGTTCAGATTGATTTATCTTATACAAAGCCAGGCTTATACCATCCAATCCAGGCTTCCCAGGGAAAAGAATGTTTTATTTCAAGGGAATTGGGGAACCTGGCAATAAAAAAAAACACCCTGGACCACGTTCAAGCTTTCTAAAGCCAGAACTTCTCCCCCTGTCCCTGTCTCTGCCCCTGAAGTTTCATGGAGAGATTTAATATGAGTCAGTATGTGGAAGGGTGGACCTATGGAGCTAATATTTCATGAGGATTAATAACCACAGAAAGAGACATGTTTGTTATTTGACACTAAAACCTCGACAGAGTTTTTAAAAATTCATAAAGTGCTACGAGGGCAGCCATTGACCAAGGCACTTCTGGGACAGCCCACCTGTTGTCATGACACAGAACTTATAGGATTTCTGAGTGGAAGACAACCTCTGAAGCCATCTGGTCCAGCCTCTGCCTGGACAGAAATCTTCTCTAAAACTGCCCAATGAGCTAGTTATCCAGTTTTTGCTTGAAGGCCTTAAGGGGAAACCAGCCACAGAGAGTTCACTCTATTTTTGGAGAAGTCAAATTATTGAAAAAAATTTCCCCTTATATTGAAGCAAAATCTGCCTCTAACTTTCCTGTTCTGTCTCCTAATTCCTGTTCTCCAGCAATTCACTGAGTAGAGGGTACCCTTTTCTCTCCCATACAACTTCACTTCTTTTTTATTTTATTTTATTTTATTTTATTTTATTTTATTTTATTTTATTTTATTTTATTTTATTTTATTTTATTTTTTAAACCCTTACCATCCTTCTTGGAGTCAATACTGTGTATTGGCTCCTTGGTGGAAGAGTGGTAAGGGTAGGCAATAGGGGTCAAGTGACTTGCCCAGGGTCACACAGCTGGGAAGTGTCTGAGGTCAGACTTGAACCTAGGACCTCCCGTCTCTAGGCCTGGCTCTCAATCTACTGAGCTACCCAGCTGCCCCCTCAACTTCACTTCTAATTATATGGCTGAAGGGGTCATGGACGGTGACCCAGAGTAATAGGTCTCTGCACTAGGTCAAATTGTTTGTTATATAGCTGATTCATTCATGTCCAATTCATTATGACCCCCTTTAGGGTTTTCCTGGCAGATACTGGAGTGTTTTTCCATTTCTTTTTCCAACTCATTTTACAGATAAGAAAACTGAAGTAAACAGGGTAAAGTGACTTGACTAGGGTCACATAGTTAGTGGCAGAGGTTAGACTTGAACTCAGGTCTTCCTGACTCTAAGCTCTAACCACTGAGCAACCTAGCTGCCCCTTTTGTGGATGGGGCTAACAGGTCTGCTCTGATGTGTGTGACACTGAGTAGTTAGGATGGCTTAAGTCGGTCTTGCTATTTATAGTTGTTACATGACTAAAATTCATGTAGATGTATGTGTGTGTGTGTGTGTGTGTGTGTGTGTGTGTTTCTGTACCTTTTGGTATAATCTTTGGGATTATATACAGTGATGCTGTCCCTGTAACGCATCCATTGGGCCAGAGAGGCAGAGAACCTGGGTTTAATGCTTGCCTTTGATGCTTACCCCACCCACCCCATCTAATTTCTGCCTCTATAAAACGAGGGGGTTGGATTAGCTGGTCTCTGAGGTCCAGCTTGAGATCTAGGATCCAGAGTGATCCTAGAAGCTCTTCCCTGAGGGGAGGGAACATGGCCACTATTCTCTCTACGTGTCAGGGAAGACCATCATTCCAGCCTAGATTCGGAGCTTGGGAGCTTATGAACAATGAGCTGAAGATGGAAACATTCTCTCTTTAGAGCAGAGCCCAAAGCTGAGTGCTCCGTGGGGCTGAGGAGAATTCTGGTAAGGCATTTGTAACTCCTTGGGATGGATTAGGTCACTTTGAAGTCATCCGGTATGGCTGGGAAGAATTCTTCTAAATGACCCTTTCATGCAAAGTGCTTTTTGCAATAGAATGGAGCTCCCTTTGGGCAGCCACTGTTTCATTTTTGTCTTTTTCTATCCATCACAGTGCTGGGCACACGGTGGGTACTTAACTTAAGTGTCTGATTTCATGCCCTAGGAAAAGCACTCTTGTGGCTGGAAGCACATGTTAGAAAGCCAAGACTGGTGGGGCACCAAAGCCAGGGCACCCAGATGAGTAGTAGTGAGTTTTTTGGGGGGGGATCAGAGTCAGGGCCATGATTATGGGCAGAATATAGAGCTTTACTTGGCTCAGCTGCACGGAATAATAACAATAGCTAGCATTTATATAGCACTGAAGATTTATAAAGTGCTTAATTATGTTATCACATTTAATCCTTATAATAGCCCTCTATAGTAGGGGCTTTTATTATCTCTACTTTTATAGATGAGGAAAATAAGGCATGGAGCAGATAAGTAACTTGCCCATAGTCACATGGCTATTAAGTAGCTGAGGTAGGATTCAAACTCAGGTTTTCTGACCCCAAATCCAGTGTTCAATCTGTCATGCCACTTAAGTCTCTTATGTCCATAAGAAGGAAGTCTTCGGGTAAGGAGAAAGAGTATGTTGGTCCATTTAGGGAAGGAACTGATTCTAGGGACCCTTCTTCTGAGTTAAGTTTCTTATAAGCTACAGAGAACTTCCAAAGCATTGCTCACTTAGTCCTGTGCCTTGGGACAGCTAGATGCCACCGTGGAAAGGAGAGAGGGAGACCTGAGTCCAAATCTAGCCTTGGACACTTACTGGGTGTGTGACTCTGGGCAGGTGACTAAACCTTAGTCAGCTTCAGTTTCCTCATTTGAAAAATGGGGATATATAATAAACAAATACATAAATGGACAAATATATATATATAATGCATATATACATATTTATTTATTTATTTAAGCCCTTACCTTCCGACTTAGAATCAATACTATGTATTGGTTCCAAGGGAAAAGAGCATTAAAGTCTAGGCAATGATGGTTAAGTGACTTGCCCAGGGTCACATAGCTAAGAAGTGTCTGAGGTCAGATTTGAACCTGGGACCTCCTGTCTAAAGGCCTGGCATCTCAATCCACTGAACCATCCAGCTGCCCCTGAAAAATGGAGATATTAATAGTACCTAACTACCAGGGTTGTTGTGAGGATAAAATGAAATATTTATAAAGTCCTTTGCAGATCTTCAAGCATTTTAAGCATATGATTATATAGGCAGGGCAGAGATGGGGAAAGTGAGTCTCAAAGTGAATGTTCATACCGATGCCCAGCATGGATCAAAGGCTACATAAGATTGTCAGAAACCATAATAATGCTAAATAGCACAATTTTTTTCACCTAAGGGGTCAGTGGCAGCTTGGTGTAAAGGGATCTAATCACAACTTTGCCATTAAATTCACTGTTTGACCTTGAGCAAGCAATTTCATCGAGAGCCTCAGTTTTCTCCCCTATAAAATGAGAAGTGTTCATTAGTTGATGTCTAAAGTCTCTTCTACCTCCAACAATTCTGATTCTGTGAGTGTGCCCCATGAATCTGGAAGAGAGCCATCTCACACTTAGGCAGAGGCCAATAGCCAAGGCTCCCATGGATCAGGAGCTGGGCTTCCTCTCCGTGGAGGAGGGACTAAAGGCTCCTCCTGTTCCTGGCTCCATTTTACATTATTCAGAGAAATCCTAAAAAGTGACATGCCCAAGGGTGGCTGCCTGCTGGCTTTGAAACAGAGCCCAGACTTAGTAATGTACTATCCATCCATCACAGAATCCTCGAAGCCTCAGGCCCAGAGGACATTGTAAAGGTAAGGAGTTCAGTCCTCGACCTCAAAGGAAGGAAGCCCCTTCTATTCTGAGCCCCATCACAGGGACTGATTGCTAAGAGCACACATTTGTATTGTTGATTGTCCCAACGTGTTAGCAACTGATCAGTTTGAAGATGGTCAGGAAAAGAAACATCACAAACCCCTTTGCTTTCATTCTTCTTTTCTTTTTTTCCAAACCCTCACCTTCCATCTTAGAATCAATACTGTGTATTGGTTCCAAGGCAGAAGAATGGTAAGGACTAGGCAATGGAGGTGAAGTGACTTACCCAGGGTCACACAGCTGGGAAGCATCTGAGGCCAGATTTGAACCCAGGGTCTCCAGTCTCTAGGTCTGGCTCTCACTCCACTGAGCCACTTAACTGCTTCCAGGCTATTCTTTTTGGTTCTTCCAGCTACAATAATTTTTTCTTTGTGGATATGGAGAACAAAGCCCCAGAAACGTCTTCACCTTGGAAACTCACTCTTCCCCTGGATTTTGCACACTGGAAGGACCTTCCTCCCCTCCTCTCCCTCTGATTTGCTGGTTCCTCCAGAACTTCCATTTTAAGGAAGAGGCCCAGGATAGCCATGTCTTTATTGCTCTCCAGGTTGCACTCTTGACTCTCCAGGACTTCCTCTATGGGGGCCCCAATTGGAGTGACTTCATCTCCTCCCAGCTGTCTGCCCCTACTCCCCCATTAGAATATAAGCTCACTGAGGGCAGGGACTGTCTTTATTTCTGCTTGTATTTGTATTCCCAGCTCCTCTAATAATTGTTTGTTGGCTTGACAGCCATCATAGCATGTGCCTCATTCTGATACTCTATAGACACAGAACAAACTTCTCCTTCAGCCTTCTCTTCTAGGTTATTTCTACCAGACTTTAGGGGACAGATTTGCATTCCTGCATGGTACATACCGCCAGATCTCGCTGCACTGTCAGACCGTTTTGCTTAACTGCATTTGAATTACACCTTGTCATAAGAGAGGGCTCAACGTTGGGAGGATGGGTGGATGTGGCACAAGAGGAAATAAAAGCATCAAAAAAATATACTCTTCCCCCTCTAAAAAAAAGATTCACATTTTTAATCATGTGGTATAATGGAAACAAAGGCAAAATGTGAATCCTTGCTCGGCCACTTACTATTTGTGCCTTGATGTCTTCTTCTGACAAAGAGATGGGGCTAGATCGGGATTCTTAGCCTCTTTTGGGTCATGGATCCCTTTGGTAGTCCGGTAAAGCCTACGAATGGACCCCTTTTCAGAACATTTTAAAATGCATAAAGTACACAGAGTTCTTACAAAAGAAACTGGTTACACTAAAATGCAATTATTGAAGTATTTATTGAAAAAATTCAAGTTCATGGACCCCAGAATAAGAACTCCTGGATTCAATCTTGATAGCTAAAGCCTCTTCTAGCATTAAATTTATGAGGCTGTTTTTTATCCAGGCAGGGAATGAAAGGGAGGCAGGGCTGGGAATTGGTGGTGGGGAACCTAGCCTGGGAGCAAAAATCAGTCCCTACAGATCACTGACAAAATATAGGCTCCAGTCACATAATGAAGAATGGCTAGATTTGTAGGAAGGCACGTGTTTCCATACTGTCACCTTCTCCTCCCCCATAAGTTCATATAATCATTTGTCAACCACATTAAGGAGCCATTGAGCTAATTGGACAAAATGGATCTGGTAGTTGGAGCAGCAGTTTCCAAGTCTACGCCTTAAGGTCTCTGGGAGTTGGGACCCATTGAGATGCTGTGGAACAAGGGCTAATAGAGACTTTAGAGAGCCTTTTGTGCAGTATTACTCATTTTATAAAAAAAAAGAAAGAAAATAAGACCCAGAGAAAGTGATTTATCCAAGGTCACACAAAAAGACAGGGTACAGTGGAAGCTACTATAGAACCAAGGTGTCTTGAGTCACATCCTGTTGCTTTGGAGTCTATATGGCACTGGTAAGTCTCTTCAGGAACCCAACATGGTGGGCCACTGGGAGACAACAAAGGTACTCTATTGTAGAAAGTGGTAGGCACCTCAGAGTCCTGTTGCCCAAGCTCAGATCCTTGTAGCACTTTTAACTTTACAATTCCCTTGTGAGATAGGGAAATATAATTCTTATCATCCCCATTTTACAGATGAGAAAACCAAGGTTTAGAGAGATAGAGCAGTTTGTCCAGGGTCACTTAGCTGGGGGGCAGCTAGGTAGCTCAGTGGCCCAGAGATGGGGTGTCTTGGATTCAAATTCGGCCTCAGATACTTCCTAGCTGTATGATCCTGGGCAAGTCACTCAACCTCCCATTGCCTAGCTTTTACTGCAATTCTCCTTTGGCACCAATACAAAACATTGATTCTAAGATGGAAGGTAAACTGTTTTGTTTTGTTTTCTTTTTTAAAGGAAAGGCTGGAATCCAGGTCACAGATTACGGCAGTTGGATGGGTCCCAAAAGCTTTTCTAGTCCAAAATGTGCAACCCTAAACAGGACTCTTTTCCATGGCATTATTGACTGGGGGCCATCTATCCTCACCTCCAAGACTTCCTGTGATAGAAAACCAGTTGCTTTCTGAGTTGCCTCACTCCATTTCTGAGTAGCTTTCATTGTGACAAAATTTTTCTTTGTTGTGGTTATCCAGTCATGTCAACTCTTTGTGACTCTATTTTGGGTTTTTTTCAGCGAAGATACTGGAGTGGTCTGCCATTTCCTTCTCCAACTCATTTTTCAGATAAGTAAACTGAGGCAGATGTAAGTGACTGGCCCAGGGTCACACAGCTATTAAGTGTCTGAGGCTAGATTTGAATTCAGATCTTTTTGACTCTGGGTTTGGATATTTATCCCTGTGACACCTAGATAATCCTTATATAGAGCCTAAATCTTCCTTTTGGTAATTTTCATCAATTGCTCCTAGTTTTTCTCTTTGGGCCCAAGAACAAATCCAATTGCTCTGCCACATGATAACTCGTAGAAATACCTGAAGGTAGCGATGAATGGTCCCCTCTGTAAATCTCTCTCCCAGGCTAACTTCCTCCAGTTCCTTTACTTCTTCTCATGTGGTCATGAACTCAAGGCCTTTCAACATTCTAGACTCAGATCTAGACCTGTTTTAAGGTCATCAAAGCCTTTTCTAAAATGTGTTGCCTAGTACAATGTTTCAGTGTGACTGACAAAGACAGGGTATAGTGAAACTATTACCACCTCACCCAGCTCACCCTTATTCTAGACATCTTTTGGAGGGGAAACTTGAACTCTGATTTCATTGATATAGGGAATCCCCTGTGAAGAAGCTCCCTCTCCCAATGCAGGGCAGTAGCTGTTCTGTAATTCATGGTCTTCAGAGAGGTTGCATCTATTAACAAGACCTAAATTAAATTCATTTGGGGGAGTGGATGCTACCATGTCACACTACATGTCACACCATTGACTCCTACTGAATTTACAGCTCATTAAAATACTCAGATCACTTTTACATGAAGGATTGCATTGCTATGTTTCCTTCAACTTGTATTTGCCCATTTGATTGGTTGAACTTAAATGCTGGTTTGAACCTTAAGATTTAGTCTTCTGAATTCCAAATGTTCCTTCCTTCTCTCTTTTTCCTTCTTTCTTTCTTTCTTTCTTTCTTTCTTTCTTTCTTTCTTT
>NC_058133.1:103469111-103518054 GCF_016433145.1 Gracilinanus agilis | reverse complement strand
TGAGGGAAAGAAAGAAAGAAAGAAAGAAAGAAAGAAAGAAAGAAAGAAAGAAAGAAAGAAAGAAAGAAAGAAAGAAAGAAAAAGAAAGGAAGGAAGGAAGGAAGGAAGGAAGGGAAGGAGGGAAGGAAGGGAAGGAGGGAAGGAAGGGGGGGAGGGAGAGAGAGAGAGAGAGAGAGAGAGAGAGAGAGAGAGAGAGAGAGAGAGAGAGAGAGAGAGAAAGGTAAGTGATCTGCCTAGAGTAACATAGCTAATTAGTGTCTGAAGCAAGATTTGAACTCAGATCTTTTGTGACTCCAAGTCCATTGTTCTTAATCATCAGGTCACCAATTTCTCTTGTATAGATAAAGAAACTCATAGAGGAAAAGTGACTTGCCCATGGCCACATGGCTAAAAGGTTTTCTGATTTTAGTTCCATTGCTCAATTTACTATGCCACTGTTTCTCATATCAATCAGCCCTGGTTTAGGCAGATCAGAGGCAGCAGTTCCCAACTCTGATTTAGAACTGAGTCTCCAGAACAGAGCCTTTGGCCCTGGGTCTGCTTAGACCTTTGGATCCTCAAGGGGATCTAAGTTCTTTTCTGTCTGCCCACATCCTAGCTTAATGTTTCTCTCCTTTTTTATCTGGGTCTGCCCCCTTTTCCTGAGCCCGGGTGTCTCTCATAGACATAGAGAGCTACAGGAGTAGTGATGGAGCCTGGGCAATTATCTCTGCATGGTGCCAAGTGCATTGCTGTCACCTGGGACTGGCAAAGGCTTTCATTTTGATCATCTCTGTAAACATTTCAGAAAGTTCTTCCCCGCCATACACTTAGTTAATTGCAGAATCAATAGCAAGGACCAGCCTTCCTCTTTTTGCCCAGCCCCTTGCCCAGGTAACATTTCCCTCTGGCTTCAGACATTCTTTTTTTTTTTTTTAAATCCTTGTACTTTGGTGTATTGTCTCATAGGTGGAAGATTGGTAAGGGTGGGCAATGGGGGTCAAGTGACTTGCCCAGGGTCACACAGCTGGGAAGTGTCTGAGGCCAGATTTGAACCTAGGACCTCCTGTCTCTAGGCCTGACTCTCACTCCACTGAGCTACCCAGCTGTCCCCTGGCTTCAGACATTCTGAGGACAAGTGTGACTCCGGATCAATCTCAATCTCAGTCAGATTAAATGAATGAAACCAGGTGGTTCTGTACTAGATGGAGTTACATATAGGAAAAATCAGTTCCTACCTTCCTGGAGTTAACGATCTAATGCCATAAATAACTCCGTGTGATGCATTAGCTTAGAGCCCTGAATTAAGGGGGAGGAAGATCTGAGTTAAATCCCACCTAAAACACTTGCTTTGTGGCCCTGGGTAAGTCACGTGACCGCTCCCTGCCTCAGTTTCCTCCTCTGTAAAATGGGGATAATACTAGCACTTTCCTCCCAGCATTGTTATGAGGAGTTAGTGGGATAATTAATTTGTGTAAAGCACTTTGCAAACTTTAAAGTGCTATACAAGAGCTAGCCAGCATTATTACATTAATGTCCTCAATATCCTAACTGACTTTGTCTAACTCTGCCAACCTTAAGTCCAATTTACAGTCAACTCAAGATTGTCTCATGATGTCATTGGTCCTCTTTAAAAATGAAGGATGTAGGCAGCTGGGTGGCTCAGTGGATAGAGAGCCAGGTCTAGAGCCTGGAGGTCCTGGGTTAAAATGTGACTTCAGACACTTCCCAGCTGTGCAACCCTGGGCAAGTCACTTAACCCCAATTGCCTACCCTTACCACTCTTCTGCCATGGAATTGATACTTAGTTTTGATTCTAAGGCCAAAGTGTTTTAAGAAAGGAAAAGAAAAAAATGAAGGATGAACAACAACCCAGATTTCTTTCCTTTGTTCTATGATGCTGCTCTTTCGGGCTGGCCTTCCCCAGAGGCCAAAGGAAGTCAGCAGCCTAGGAGCCTGGGGAATAGCTGATAAACACTGCATTTTTCTAAGAATGGCACCACAGCAGACCAAATCTCCAGAAAAAAAATCTCTGTGGACCTCAGGCTTGGGGAACACATCCCATCCTAGCTCTATTACTTACTAGTTTTGTAAATGTGGCAAATCATTTTAGCTCTTCAAGTGCCAATTTCCTCATCTGTAAAATGGGGGCAAAAACTCTGGCACCAGCTGCTTTACAGGGTTAATGTAGAGATCAAAAGAGATGGTGGATGTAACGTGCTTTGAAAAACACAAAGCTTCATGAAAATGCCATCATTACTTCATAGCCCAGTTGAGCTATTATTATATTAGATCCTTAAATCTGTCCAGCCCTGTCCTCATAAACACAAACACATGCAGTCCAACACAAAGAGACCCAGACACATACCACTGAGTGCAGGCATGCAAACCAAAGGCAGACCCATGTATGTGAAAGACACACATGAACACATCTCCATCAAGGCCATCGGCCATGGATGGCCTTTGGGTACAACAATGTGTGCTTAGCTACCTCCACCTGTCTCATGGCTAATTCCTCATCCCCATATCTCCTTATCCTGCCCCAGACCCAGATGACCTGGACCCATGGCAAGGTTTGACTCTTACAAGCCAAATCCGGAAGTTTTGAATATATTGTTATTCAGGGGGCAGCTGGGTGGCTCAGTGGATTGAGAGCCAGGCCTAGAGACGGGAGGTCCTGGGTTCAAATGTGGCCTCAGACACTTTCTAGCTGTGTGACCCTGGGCAATTCACTTAACCCCCATTGCCTACCTTTACCACTCTTCTGCCTTGGAACCAATACACAGTATTGATTCTAAGACAGAAGGTAAGGGTTTTTAAAAAAAGAATATATTGTCATTTCATGGGGTTGCCATCTAAGGAAGCATCTCTGTTCTCCACCCTATTCTACCATCTCTGGTTCTTTGGATGTTGGAACTGTGAGGAGCAATGAGGGATGGCTGGCCACCTTCCTCTTTCCCTTCCCCCAACCATCAGAAAAAGCTGCCAAGATCCCTGCAACTCCAGTGGCCCTGAAATGTATCATTGAGATGTTTAAAAGAGATTCCAGGGTGACAGGGACCAAGCTGGAGTCTCCGGCAGCCCCTGGCAGCTTCCCTGAGGTTTGGCTAGAGGAGAAGCTGGATGTCAAAAGAGCTGTATTCCAGCGGGCCTGGCAGCAGAGGCTTGGGACCCACGAGAGCCAGGGCTGAGGCTGCAGCAGAGCAGGCCTGCGTGGAGGAACTGTGCCCTCCGGGACCATGGAGGCATTCCAGAGCCTGGGCAGCTCTCTATTCCCTTCCATCTCATTCGTTTTACCCACCATTTCCTACAATCTTCTTCCTCACCCTCCCTCCCCTAAGACTAGAGTAGGCATCCAGGGCAAAAGCTTCAGTCTCCTCATCTGGAAAATGAGGGAGTTAGACTAGATGGCCGTGGCTAGAAGGCTGAAGGCCACTGGATGGCTGAAGGTCCAACTCCCTTGTTTTACAGACAAAGACACTGAGGCCCAATGAGGTTAGGGACTTGCCTGAGTTGATATAGGTAGAGCTGGAATTTGAATGTAGGTCTTCTGAATTCAGTCAGGATTTAATTCCGTATAAAGTGCTTTCAACGAAGACATCTAAGCCTATTTTAAAGGCTCCAGGGCTAATATTGCTTCTTCCTCATCCTTAGCCAACCAAAACACTTCCATCTCCCCCCACCAACCCACTGGTACATAGAGATCATTACTCTAACTGCATCTTTAGTCTATAGCCTTGCCCCTGACTCATCTATGTTGGTAGAAACCAGGACCCCAGCAGGGAGATACAAACATCGCTCGAGGCATTTTCCCAGCATGAACCTCCAGTCCTGCTGCTCCACAGTGAAGCTGAGGTCCTGGATAAATGAGCTTAAACAGAATTTAGGTGTCCCTGGTCTTCTCCTTTTTGGCAGAAGTCCCCACCCCCAGAAGCAGCTGTGCTGGGGAGGCTGGGAGCAGGGCTGGCTCCAGTTTCTAGGGTCAGCCTCCTACTCCAGCTGGGGGCTCAGGTCTGTCCCTGGCCCCCTGGTCCTTCCTGTGCGGGAGAGGGAAGGCTATAGGCTCAGGACATCAAACACGCCTGGGTAATCCAAACAGGGTGTTGGGGGGGAGGTCAGCCAGAGCAAATGAGAAACATGTGGCATCTATTTCCCCTTCCCTTGCTCATTCCTTCCCGCAGTTCCTCTCTCCCTCTAAAGCTCATTCATGGTCTGGAGGCAGAGGGACAAGCCTGGAAGGGAGGTGGGGCTCAGGCTCATTTGTGCAGGATGGGAGTCTCTGGCAGGCGCTACATTCATCTGTATGTCAGTGGGAGATGAGCCGATTTGGGGGATATGGTGGAACGGAAGCCCACCAAGTGGAGGGCCACCTTTTCACCAGGGTTTCTAGAATCAGGAGTTGTCATTACTTCTCTCAGGGCTGTTTCTAACTTCTCAGTGATGGATCAAGAACTAAAGAACCCACCTGATGGATGAGGAAACTGATGAGCTTATTTCCAAAGGAAAATGCCAACAGAGAAACAATGGAGCCCTAATAAGAGAGGCACCGATGTGCTGTGAAGAGAGATGACCTGGGTTCAAATCCCGAACCTACTACCTGTGTGACCTTCATGGCTCTGACTCTCAGTGAATCTATAAAATGGGGATGGGCTGAGGGAGGACTAGGTAATCTCTAAGGTCCCATCCTGCTCATAATAGCTCTCTTAATATGTTTTAAAGACTGTCATCTGTGTTTTCTGCGGCTCCAGGGAACAGAACTAGAACCAGGAGGTGGGAATTGCAGGGAAACAGATTTTAACACAATACAGGGAAGAACTTTCTAACAATTAAAGCTGTCCTCTGATGGAATGGATAATAGTGAGTTCCTGGTCAGTGGAAATGTTCAAGCAGAGGCTGGAAGACCACTTGTTAGGGATGGTGGGGGCAGGGCAGGATTTTAATATACGATAGGAGGTGGCCTGGCTGAATATGATTCTGGGAAATTCCAAGGACAGGCAGGAGGAAAAGGAGGGTGTGTGTGTGTAAAATGCCTCTCTCTCCCTTTTCAGTTTCAGCAGGAAAAGTGCTGCAGTACGCTGCAGTGGCAGGGGAATCAGGGAGGCCAACAAGAGTAGCAGTCCCAACCTCCAGGGCCATGCCCAGATTGGAAAAGATTTAGACTATTTTTAGTCTGATTCTAATTCTTTAACTCCATGCCCCACATCCCCCAACCTCAATCACTGTATCCTGAGGCCAATAGAATGGGTATGTGTGTGAGGGTCAATTTGTGTTTGAGGGATTGGGAAAGACATAAAAGTGTCAGGCACCCGAGGATTTCCACGTGAGCTGGAAAAGGGTGGGGGGAATACTGCAGGAGGTCTCTGCTTCCTTTGAATGCCAGGTTGGCATGGAGCCCAGATCCATGCTGCTAGGACCCAAAATAGCAAATATGGGGGGCAGGCCTGTCCCTATTGCCCTTCCCTGCTCGGGGATGAAGTGCCAAGGAAGCACCCTTTCCAAGACAGGTAACCATAGCCCTTTCCCTTACTGGAGCAGATGATCAGGTGGGCCCTGGATGTAATGGCTAACAGCTCCATTTGATCACCCTCCTTTGCCCAATTGTAGGATCCAGAGTTTAATAATTAGGGTGCTACTATACTACCAAGGACTCATGAAGGGCATTTCCCAGGGCACTGCATAGGAAATCTCTCCTCTCCCCATTTTCTTTCCTCCAGCCACTCTCCCCAGCATCCTTCTCTCCTCTTTTGCCCCAAAGTTTGTAAAGCACAGAAGCTCTACCCATTTCTGCCTCTCAGAAGTCCAGAGGCCTGTTTATTCATTCATTCCAAAATATTCATTGAAGATCTACCATTTAAACATATGTTCAAAGTCCAAAGCTCAGATGCTCGTGGCACAATGGAAAGAATACTGGATTTAGAATCAGAAGGCTTGGGATCTAATCTGGGTTCTGCTACTCATTACCAGTGTGACCATGGAAAGGTCACTTACATCTCTGGGCCTCAGCTTCCCTTCCAGTTCTAAATCCTATCTTATGACTTTCTTTCTAAATGTGACATAAACCATAGCAAGAGTAAAGAATTAGGCTAGCCTGGAGGTAGGACAACCTCTCCCTGGAGCTCTTCTGGGTGTAATATTGACCAAAGGGATGAATCAGATAAAGTACATCCTGCTCACCTTCATCCTGAGCTTTCTGGGCTCAGGGCTTTTGAGAGGACATAAGCTATAGAAAACTAATAAAAGGATCATGAGAAACATATCTCTTAGCATTAATCCCAAGGTAGGAGCCTAAACAGCTTCAATTACCTTTAAAAAAGGCCTCTTTTGAGCAGCTTATAAGTACTTCATGCTTTATAAACCTTAAAGGGTAATCACGATCTAAGTTATTATTATTATGCTACCATTGTACCTCTCCACAACTCTTCCATTAACTACAGAGGCCCAGAGAAACAGGGATTTATTCAAGGTCACACAGCAAGTCTAGGGACAGAGTTAGTTTTAGCACTTCTTCTCCAAGGTTCCATGCACTAGTATAACCCATGATGAAAAAAACAATCAAAGGTGGCCTCACCTAAAAGAATGACAGAGACAGAGCCAAGTTAGCTAAGACTCCTGAGTCTGAAGGTCACCTGCCAAGTCAGGGTGTACAAATTACTCTCCTTTGTCTCATTTTCTTCCCAGGGCTGGGAGGCAAGACAGAGTGACACGATGGCAAAAATGCTATATTTAGAATTAGGAATTAGGAAGAGCTGGGATCAAATCCTGGCTTTGCCCCTTGCTATCCATGTGTCTTTGGGCAAGTTGCAGATCACAAACATTGCTTAGAACATTGAGATGGTTAAGTGACTTGCTCAGGGTCACATACTACATCTGAAGCAGTACCTGACTCCATGGCATTCTGGATCTGCAGCCAATTCTCTATCTACTAGGCCACAGTACTGGTTGGAAAAGAATCATCAATAATCATTAAGTACCTACTAAGGGCCAGGTACTGCAGTAAGCCTTGAAGATACAAAGATAAAACAAGACAAAACAACCCCCTCACCCCAAAAAGCCCCTAATAAACAACAAAAGACAAAACTAGTCCCTATTCCCAAGGATAGAAAAAGAAATATTAACCTGGGGTTCTTTCTCCCTTTGTCAACCTAGTACATCTCAAAGCAGATTTTCTGGCATGCAAAATTGAAAATGCCTTTTCAAAAAGCTTAGAAAATGATCTTCCAACACAGACAGACATGGTTGTCCTTGTTCACTGGATTTTGACCTGGGCTCTTGACTGTAAAGGCATTGACATAGCAACTCTAAGCCCGTAAAGCCCTTCTTGTGAAGGAGTGGACACTAGTGTCCAAGATCCTGGACATTCACCCTCTGAACTTGGGTCGGCCTCAGCTTTCCCATTTGTTGAGTTTGCCTGAAGGTAGAACAGAATGTTCACCGAGGTATAAGAAACTGAACTTGCTTTGACATCTTCTCACTCAAGGCCTGAGACATTAACATAGGAAAAAATATTATGAGCCACACTCTCAGCATCATTAATATTTAATCATCATTTATTAATAGTCAATATATGCTTCCACTTTCTCTCTCTAAAGAGTTTGGGGTATTTTTCAGGCCTTTGTTCCTACCCTATGAGGAAGAGGCTTCTAATTTGCACAGAAGGGCTTCTTCTAATTTGTAGACATAGAAACCAAGGCCAGGTCACCCAGTACATTATTAGCATATGGGATTCTGTTTTTAGCTTTGTTTTAAGTCAGGCCTCAGTGTCCCCATCTCTTCCCTGGAGTTAAACTGCCCCATGACATCTCAGGAGTCTAAAATCTTGTGGGGGTGGAACATAGTATCTATATTCCCTCACTCTAGTCCCCAACTTCAAATTTCCCAGGATTTTTTCCAGTGCTGGATCCTTAACAATTTGGCTGATTTCAAGGTGAATGAGGGAGCAATCCTTTAAGCATCTGGGCCCCAGCTGATTCCTGGGAAGGGAGTGATCAGATTTCAGTCCCACTTTTCCCTTTCATTCCAGAAAGCCTTCACTTGGTGCCTGCTGGCCTGGTAACCCACTCCAGACCTTATTACGTGGCTGCTGTCAGGTTCTTGGACTGGGAACTCAACCTTGGCTTTTTAGGACAAGGGAAATAACTAACTTCATAAGTGCTGGACCCTAAACTTCTTACCCCACCCTTAAAAGGCTCTTCAGTAAGGCCTCTGTCTTAGACATCTGCAGTAGTACCTTCATGGGATACAGGCTGAGCCCAAATTTTACCCTGCAGTCTCTCCTTTTCTTCTTTCCTCTCTGCTACAGGACATGGGGCATTGCTTTGGGGACCCTGGTTTCCTATGCCCTGAAACACCTTCCCTATATAGCTTCAGAGCCTGGCATTCCCCTGCCAGCTTGCAAGCAGAATATCTCCTTATTCTGATTGAGAATGTTAAATGATCTCTTTTTTCCTTTTCACTAATTCATTCATTCCCTACTATGTACTAGGGGCTATCCATTTGGAGAAAAGATGAAATACTCCCTAAATTTGGGGAGCTTACATGGGAGAAAATAACATGGACAAAAGTAAGTAAATATAAAATATGCTCAAAATAATTTGGGGGTGGATACTAGCAAATAGGAAAATCAGTATCAGTCACTGAGCCTGGGACAAAGTTAGGATGAGCCAGAGTTTTGCTGGGGAGGAGGCGGCACCTCCTTCAGAACAAATTCAGCCCCCTTCCTCTGTCATGGTGGTGGTGGGGTTGCTTGGGCTTCCCTAAGCTTCCCTGCCCAAATCTTCTTTGTCTTTGTAGGTTCCCTTCTGATGTCCTCTAAAATCTGGTTTGGAAAGAACGCTAGAGCAGGAAGCAGATCTGGGCTCTCTTGGCTGTGCAGTGTGTTCTTGGGCCTCACTTAACCTCTAGCTCTCAGTTTTGAAAAAGGAGAACAAAGACTATGTGCCTTCCCTGTCTACCTCACAGGGCTTTTGTGAGAACTACGTGAGATGATTTATTGAAAGTGCTCTGACAACCTAAAAGTCCTGCACAGATGAGCAGGTGCACTTCCATCTTCTTCTTCCCCTCTCTCTTATTTCTAGGCACCTTCCCAAGCTCAATCCATTTCTGAGTGTTATTACCAGTTGCCTTCTCCAGTCATAGAAATTGAATAGGCTTCAGTGCTGGCAGCAAGAGATAGAGAATATCCTAGAGACCTGCTCTCCTGGCCAATTTTTTGGGGGGAGAGGGGGATGGAGCTGACAGATTTGAGATCAGATCTGATGAGTCATCACATCAGCCAGCAATAGGGGTATGGGGGGCACTAATTCATTTCACCAGTTGTCTAGTGGTTCTTAGCAACGCCTGCTATAACTTTCCCTTGGCACCTGCAGACATGCCAGTGCCATACCAAAAAGGGCAGGAAACCACTTCTCCTTGCCACTATCCTGCAGTTACCCTTACTCCATACCTTCTATGATACTCCCTGGTTAGGCCACAGGCCATTTTCCAATCAGTCCTTGCCTTTCCCTAACATGCATCTTGGGAGCAGCAGGTGGGGAGGGGAGTAGGAACAGAACTGCTCTTGTCTATCTCTAATACTCTTTCACCTTTATTCTTAGGTGGTCTTCTTGCTCAAAAGTCCCATGAGGAGATACCCAGAAGTCCCCTGCCATCTTCCCTGCCCCTGGATAGGTGTTTTCCTGACTGAGAGGTCAAGTGGATTACCTTAAGAATCTGCAAGAGGGTGGGGTAAATCAGGATCCCCCCTCTCCAGCCAGAATCCCCTCCCTGTTCCTGCTACATCCCTGTCACTCAGATAGCAGCCCATGCTTAGTCCTTCCCCTTTACGCAGAAGTGTGGGCACGCCCCCTCTCTTCTCCCCCAGTCCTCCGCCCTAGGGCAATCGGCACTCAGTACCAAGATAAGGTTCTTAGCCATTGAGGTAAGACCTGACCTCCAAGAACCCCCCTAGCTGCTCCTTCTGGTCACAGTATCCTCTCTCATACCTAGCTCTTACCCTTGCTCCATATGGGGTGCTTTTCTAGTCTAGCCTGACCCCCAAGTTCCACCCGTGATTCCCATTCTTCAGGAATTGGTTCCCTCCCCCAAGGAAGCAGAGTGCTTTAGGTTTTTTAAAATTGCCACTTTTGGCTCAGAGAACAATGGAGCCTATCTCTCTTCTTCCTTTGCCAAAGAAAGCATTGTTCTAAGCCATCAGGGGCTGCATCCACACTCCCTCCTTCGTGCCTGCTTCCTGGTTTTCTTTTAAGGCCAAACTCCTTGGCAAAGGAGAAAAAAGCTCTATTGAAAAGCTCGGACTCTTCACCAGCCTTAAAAAAATGGGGCTAGGAATGGGAGAAGGAGAATTAAGTCCAAATTGGCAGAGCTTATCACTTGGAGTCGGAGTGCAACTCCCAGTTGCCCTGGAAATTACACTAGCTTACACTAGGTGACTGCAGGAGGAAGTGGGGAATCCCCCCACTGCTTCCAAAATACAGCCACTCCCTGCCTCATCTCTCTGCACTTCTCTTTCCCTTAGGTTTCCTCCAGCTCTCTTCCTCTAACCCCCAAATCTCACGTCTGGGGGAGCAGGAGAACCTTTGGAGCGGGCTCCAGGGCCATCTCCCAGATTGGGGGGAGGGTCAGCATTGCACATTTGGCCCAGTGGCCTTGGAAATGAGGAGTATAGGGACCTCCTATATACCCTCCTCTGATGGAGCACTAGAAGCTGACTTATAGGTACATCAAGGGCTGCCCCTGGGAAGTGTAAGGAGGGTGCAGCCTTCTTCATTCCCCACAACTTTGAGGTACAAGTCCCCAGCTCAGCACAGGGAACAGCAAGACCAGTGAGGTTGGGAAAAAGGGGGCGACAAGGCACTCACCCAACATCTGGCTGAAAAGCAGCTGCTCCAGGTCGCCGAGCACAGTCACCACAAGCTCCGGATCTACCTTGAGGAAGGCTCGCTCCTCCTGGCCCTTGCCAGCGGGTGGTGGTGGAGGTGCCCCCTTCTGCCCCTTGGCCTTGCAGGACAGAAGCTCATCATCAGACTTGCTGTCATCGCTGACACCCGCCTCAGGGGCCTTGCTAAGGGGCTTCACCTCTGCATAGGGGCCCCGGGGGATTCGGCTTGGCTTGCCCAGCCCCGGGGCCAGTGGGGCCAAAGGGGGCTTGGTTACCCCGCCCGGAGTCATCTTGGCTTGAAACAACGAATGTTCCGATTTGGAGAGCGTCTTGGACATGAGGGGAGCCTCCCGGCCCTTGGACCCCACTTTGCTGAAGCCCTTGGGTGTTTTGGCCATGTCGTCGCTCCACTGAGGCTCGTAGAGCTGCATCTTCTTCTCCGAGTCCGTCAGGAAGGAGAGGTTGGTGAGGGACTTCTGCTTGCGGAGGTTGGAGGCCGGCGGCGGGGGCCGGCTGTCCACGCTGCCAGACTTGAAGACCTTCAGCTCTCCAGCGCCGGCCTTGGCCACCCCGCCGCCTGGAGGCTTGGCCCGCTTGGGCATCATGCTTTTGCCCTCGCCTGCCTTCTTGCCGAAGCCCCTGAGCTCGTCGGAGCCCTCTCCGCCGCTCAGTTCCACCTCGGGTTGCAGGCTCTTGAGGGAGGTGCCCAGCATCCTGCCCGCCAGGAACGCATTGAAGATCCGGGCGTCTGGAATCACGGAGGGAGAAGAGGAGGAGGAAGGAGAGAAAGAGGGAAGAAGAGAGAGGGGAGGGAGGGAGGGAGGGAGAGAACCAAGGGGCGCCGGAGAGAGGCGACGACAACGAGAAGGAGGAGAGGATGGAAGAAAAAGGAAAGGAGGACGGGAGACGAGCGAAGGGGGAAGGTGGAGGAGGAGGAGGAAGAGGAGAAGGAAAGGATGGAAAGAAAAAACGAGGGGAAAGGAGAAAGAGAAGAAAAGAAGGCGGGAGAAGGCGAGAAGGGGTGGGGAAGAGAAAAGGGTGGGGTGGGGAGAAACCAAAATAAAAATAAATAAAAAGATGGATGGAAGAGATGCCCAGCCCTCCAGCCACTCCGAGTTCGCTGCAGCAGCAGCAGGCAGGCGCACCGCGAGGACTGGGCTTTTCAAGCCTAGCCGCGGCCGGAGCTGCCTCTCCCAGCTGCTGCTGCTGCTGCTGCTGCTGCTGCTGCTGCTGCTGCTGCTGCTCCAAGCGCTGTCAGTCCCCGGCTCCCTCACATCCCGGGCCAGCGCCCTCCCACTGCCCGCCGCTGCAGCCGCGAGGAGAGATGCTCAGGGCTCTGAGCTCTGGAAGAGGGGAGGGGATTTAAAAAAAAAAAAAAAAAAAAAAAAAGGCGAAGGGGAGGGAGGTAAGAGTGAGCTCGAAAGGGCGAGCGAGCAAGCTAGCAAGAGAGAAATCTATTTCTGGCCCGGGGAGGGGGAGGTGTCTGCAAGCAGGGAGCCCGAGGGGCGGGGTAGGAGCGGGGAGGTGGTCGATAAGGGATCGGAACATTTTTTCTCACTGTTTGGCTGCCGAGAGACAGAAGCGGCCCCTGGAAGGCCAGCAGAGGCTAAGTCCTAGAGCTGCAGGGGGACGCAGCCTCCCCCAGCACCGTCTTTTGGCCGAGTCTGACTCCGGGAGGCAGGGAGATGGGGGGAGGGCGGCTAGGGGGCAAGAAGGAGACGGTGAAAATGGGATCTGGATTCGGGGAGGGAGGGGACACTCCAGGGGCAAAAAGGTGAAAGAAGAAGGTTTCTGACCAGTCGCGGCTTCCGCCATCTGCTAACCTGCCTCTCTCCAGACCTCAGCAGAAGAGTCTTGTAAAAGCACGAAAGGGGTTTGGGTCAGCTCTAGGACCTGGCTAGCAGCGTCAACCCGACCGCCGGAGCAGTATGGGTCTCTTCCCATTCCAGGCTAACTTCGGGGCCCAGGTTTCCCTACTGGGTGTGTCTGGTCTGGGAAGTCACGTCTTAGCGTGGAGAGAGAGCCTAGGTGTGCTGCAGCCCAGCGCCCCTCCAGCCCTATCCGCAAGGAGTCAGGTGAAGTGGGAAGGGTGGGAAGTGAAAGCAGCTGGACTGTGGAGAGCCCAATGCCCGGTCCAGGAAATCCGATGGGGAAGGGGGTGTGTATGGAGATCTGGTGGGTTTTTCGGAAAGCAGCAGCCAGCAGAGCCAGAAGTTCTGTTTGAATCAAGCCCGGATGCCCCCTTTGTGATACTCCAGCAATTCACTTGATTTTTCTAGGTCTCTTGCCCTAGAGGAGTTACTGTGAGGAGTGTCAGCTAGTCTTAGGAGTGAGGAACTACCAGGACCACATGCCCATCCATGTCCAGATCACAGACGTGAACCAGTCTAGACTTTGGGTACTGGGTGGAAAGGGGGCAAAAAATGAGATTAGGGAGATCCAAGAGGTCAGCAACATGAGTTCAGAAGGAGAAAGGACAGAATTGAAAGAGACTCAGTCTCAATTCCCCTCCTCTCATACCTGACCCTGGAATAGGGGAATGTCAGGGGTCCAGAAGAATTTGGGGCTAGAGAGGTGGAGGTGGTAAGAGAGGATTTGTCACTTTCCTGACAGTAATTGCAAAGTCTTCTTTTCTTAAGTTGTTCATTCAATAAATGTTTATTAAAAATGCCTACTATGTGCCAGACATTGCCTGTAGGTCCTGGGACTCTGCTCTCTAATACCACAAAGTCTAATAATCTCTCTGGGCCTCAGTTTATTTATCTGTAAAATGAGAGAGTTGACGCAGATGACCTCTAAATACAACTAAGTACAAATATATAATCTATTTTATGAGATTTAATATCACAGAATCCCAGAGTTAAAAGAGACCTCTGTTGTTATCTGGTCCAAAGGAGTCCCTTCAATAATAGCATTCCAACCTCTACTTGAACATAACTAGTGACGGGGAGCTCACTACCAATCATGGAAACCTATTGCCCTTTTGTACATGGGTTAGGAAGTTTTAACTTGTGTATGACTGAACTCTATAATTCCTACCTATTGTAGGGCCAATTAGAACAACTCTAATGGTTTTATCAGAAACTTAAACATTCAGTTAGAAGATTATTTTGTAAGAGTTGATTTAAATGGGAAGCATAGAAGGGAAGGGCAGGGGTGAATTAGAGGTAGCTGATAGGTTGGAGAACAAGCAAGCAATAAATTGAAAAGACTTCTTGGAAGAAGAAGCTTTTAGATGCAATGTAATGGAGAAGATGTATATATGACATGGCAGGCAGACAGAGGCAGCTTGTTCTACCATCTATGGAAAAATATCATATCATGGCTCAGGAGTTAGAGAGGGTAGACTAGACTAAAGAAATTGTAAGCAGGCTATGTGGCCTTAAGTGAGGGAGTGGAATAGAAAAGGAGTGGCCTAGGGTTTGGCAAGAGATGAGCTCAAGGAGGGAGGACTCAATTTAGGTCTGTTTTTGTCATGTGTTAAGGCAGCTCATGGCACATAGACACAAAGATTTAAAGCAGGAAGGGACCTTAGAGATCATCAAGTTCAACTTCATTTTACAGATGAAGAAGCTTAGGGACAGTCACTTGCCCAAAGCCTATAAGCAGTAGTTTGTCAGTCAGTCAGTAAACATTTATTAAGCACTGGGGATATAGAAAGAGACCAAAGACAGTCCTTGCCCTCAAAGAGCTCCCAGTCAAATAGGGGAGACATCAAGTGAAAAAACATATATGATAAACAAGATAAAGAGGAAAATAGTAGGAAAGAAGGCACTGTAATTAAGAGGAGCTGGGAAAGGCTTCCTGGAGAAGGTGAGATTTTAGCTGGGACTTAAAGGAAGTCAGGAAAGTCAGTAGGTGGAAATAAGGAGGAATAATTTTACAGGCAGTCGGGACAGTCAGAGAAAATTCCCTGAGCTGAGAGATGCAGTGTCTTGTTTATGGAACAGCAAGGAGGCCAGTGTCCCTGGATGGGAGAAAGTATGGTGGAGATTAAGGTATAAAGGGACTAGGTTATGAAGAGCTTTAAACATCAAAGGATTCTGTATTTGATCCTTGAGGCAATAGGGAGCCACTGGAGTTTAAGGAATAAGGGGGTGCTATGGTCAGGCCTGAGCTTTAGGAAAATCACTGGTGGCTGAATGGAGGATGAATTGGAATGGGGAAAGACATACAGCATGTAGACTCACCAGCAGAGCAGGCTATTGGTCCAGGCGTGAGGTGATGAGGGCCCGTACCAGGGGGGTGCCAGAGTCAGAGTGAGAGAGGGGAGAATATTGGAGAGATGTTGCGAAGGTAAAATCAATACATTAAGTACAAGGGGAGAGAGGCAGTGAGGAGTAGACAATGACAATGACAACCTGGTGGGACTGACAGCCTGAGGGACTGGGAGGATGGCTTTGCCCTCTACAATAATAGGGAAGGCAAAAAATGGGGAGGGTTTAGGGAGTAAGTTAAGGAGCTTGGTTTTGGACATGTTGAGTTAAAAATGTTTACTGGACATCCAGTCTGACATGTCTAAAAGCAGTTGGAGTTATTAGATTAGAGATCAGCAGAGAGGTGAGGGCAGGCAAGGTAGACTTGAGAATTGTCAGCAGAAAGGTGGTAATTAAATCCATGAGAGGTGATGAAATCACCAAGTGAAGTAGAAGAGAGGGAGAAGGGCCCAGGACAGAAGCCAGCAGGACATCTACAGTTAGAGGGTGTGATCTGAATGGGGATCCAGCAAAGGAGGCTAAAGAGTGGTTAGATAGTTAAGAGAACCAGTTGCAGAGGTAGGATTTGAATCCTAGATCTTCTGAGATACTATACCTTTTCTACTGTATCATGAGGCTGCATGGATGTAGGGGGGTAGAAAGAAAGAAGATTTCCAGGTAATGCATGTCAAGTTGATTGAATAGACTTACCAGACAGCCCTACGGAAGGTCAGGCCAAGGGACCAGTTTCCATATGGGAACTATCTCCCTTTAGGAGTGTGTTTTCACATCTGAGCAAGATTGCTCATCATCTAGAATACTATCCCAAGTGTTAGCCACAAAAATGGGTGAATGTGGAAGAGCTGATAAGGAAACAGATTTCCAAAACTATGGAATGCCTGGATGTTATTAATATTTACTTACTTGGCTTCACAATAAGACAAAGGGAAAGCAAAACTGAAAGGATGGCCTCAAAGAGGGAGGGGGCAGTGCTGGTGATCAGGCAGAAAAGGTCTGACTTAAAAGTAGGAGAAGGGACGGCTAGGTAGCACAGAGAATAGAGCACCAGGTCTGAAGTCAGGAGGATCTAGGTTCAAATCTGGCCTCAGACACTTCCTAGCCATGTAACCTGGGTAAGTCACTTAACCCTGATTGTCTAGCCTTTGCCACTCTTCTGTCCTAGAATTAATAGTAAGATTAAAAAAAGAAAGAAAGAAAAGGAGAGGAGGAAGGAGTCAATGACAAAGCCTTGGTTTTCTCATCTATATAAAATGAGGATAATGCTACCTCCCAGGATAGTTGTGAGATAAAGGCATAGAAATGTAAAAAAGGAAAGGAAGGAAGGGAGGAAAAGAGGAAGAAAGGAAGGAAAGGGGGAAGGAAGGAAAAAAGAGATAGATTCAGGTCTCTCTTTTTCCAAAGTTTGTTTTTTTGTTTTTTTGTTTTTTGACTGTTCATGATCAGATCATAGGACAGCTAGGTGGCATAGCCAGGCCCTGGAGTAAGGAAAATTCATCTCTATGAATTCAGATCTGGCCTCAGACACTTATTAGCTGGGTGACTCTGGGTAAATCTCTTAACCCTGTTTGCCTCACTTTTCTCATCTGTAAAATAAGCTGGAGAAGGAAATGGCAAGCCACTCCAGTATCCTTACCAAGAAAACCCTAAATAGGGTCACAGAGAGTCTGACAGGACTGAAAAGACTGAATGACAATGGTCAGACCACAGCTGAGGCATTCTGTTCAATTCTGGGCACCAGGCTTACGAAAGGCAGTGATGAACTAGGGAGCATCCATCCTAGAAGATGATTACTAGGATGGTGACCAGTCCTGAGATCGTGCCAAGGGCTGATTGAAGGGATTAGGGCTGTTTGGTTTTGAGAAAAGACTTCAAGGGCTCATGATGGCTATCTTCAAGTATTTATAGAAAGCACACGGAAGTGGGGTTGGACTGGTTCTGCTTGGGAGCAAGGGGTAGAAGCTATAAAGGAGCAAATTTCAGTTTAATGTGATAAAAGAAGCTGCTAAAAAGTGGAATGGCCTGCCTCCAGAGGTAATGTATCACCTCTACACCCCACACTGGAGGTCTTCCTGCAGAGGCTGGAGAATTCTTTCTCACAAAAGAGGAAGAAGGAATTGTGTGTAGGTAGATGTTGGATTAGATGATGTCTGAGCTTCCTGCCAATTTGAGGTTCTGTGGTACTGGATTGACTTG
This sequence comes from Gracilinanus agilis, assembly GCF_016433145.1. Classification (NCBI taxonomy): domain Eukaryota; kingdom Metazoa; phylum Chordata; class Mammalia; order Didelphimorphia; family Didelphidae; genus Gracilinanus; species Gracilinanus agilis. The sequence continues at coordinate 103,500,789 of NC_058133.1, read as the reverse complement.
GAAAGGTAGAAAATGTCACAGGCACTTAGTTGATTCAATGGATTGAGAGTCAGGCTTAGAGATGGAGGGTCCTGGGTTCAGATTTGGCCTCAGACACTTCCTGGCTGTGTGATCCTGGGCAAGTCACTTAATTTTGTTTGCTTCAGTTTCCTCATCTGGAAAATGAGTTAGAGACAGAAATGGCAAACCATTCTAGTATCTTTGCCAAGAAAACCCCAAGTGGGGTCAGGAAGAGTTGAGGCCATAACTGAATGCAGACAACAATCCCAGGAGAGAGTGACCCCAATAAATGTGAGAAGTGCAGTGATTCAGGACCCCATACAGTTCAGTCCTGCAGTCTTAGAGTTACTTTCTTTTACAGTATTTCTTCACTTTATAAAAAAACTAGAAGATAAATCTCAAACTATCAAAAGTCTTTATGCCAGGGGTAGCTGGGTAGCTCAGTAGATTGAGAGCCAGACCTAGAGACAGGAGGTCCTGGGTTCGAATCTGAATTCAGATACTTCCTAGCTATGTGACCCTGGGCAGGTCACTTACCCCCATTGCATAGTCTATACCATTCTTCTGCCTTAGAACCAATATACAGTACTGATTTTAAGACAGAAGGTAAGGTGTTTTTTTTTTTTTTTGAGTCTTTTATACCCACAGAGCCAGATAAAAGCCATTTCATATATCCCTCAGTTTCCACACAAAATGAGACCCAATGCAGCCCAGTTCAAGTGGGCTTTGCCTACCATTCTGAAATCTTTATGATCAACGAAGTCTCAGGACTTTCCTTGAACATTTAGTCTAGAATTTACCAGGGTCAGGGAAGTTCCTCTTCTAGTCTAGTCCAAATCTCTCCAGCAGCAACTTAAATCCTGTTCTGATTTAGATCATGGAGGTGATGGAGAGGAAAAATTAACCTCTTTCTGTGACGCTTTCTCTCCTTTGTAGTCCCATTTTACAAAACTCCATTTTTGGAGTCTTGATTTTGTTCTAGTCAATGTGGGGTGTGGTGGGGGATCATCCCTCCTTGAAGCCTGCTACTCCAAGCCGTCAGACTGACCAAAGAGCCCTCAGCACAGCTGCTACACTTCTTCCCCACCATGGTTAGCTCCTTCCTTTGGGAAGCAACAGTGTCTTTTTTGAATTTATGAGTGTTACAGGGGTTGTGGTGTGTACAAGGTAAAGGGTGCACTGCTACTTTGTTGTTGCTCAGATGATGTTTCAGCCATGTCTGACTCTTTGTGACCCCATTTGGGGTTTTCTGGGCAAAAATACTGGAGTAGTTTACAATTTCCTTCTCCAATTCATTTTATAAATGAGGAAACTGAGGCAAATAGGGTGAAATGACTTTTCCAGGCTCCCACAGCTAGGAAGTATCTGAGGCTAGATTTAAACTCAAGTCTTCTTGACTCCAGGTCTGGTGCTCTATCCTGCCCCTCTCTGCGTTCATACTTATGAGATCACAAAATGGAAACATTTAATATAAATTCAACTATTTCCTTGATTGTGAAAGGCAGGAATGGGGATAAGGGTGGATGTTTGACTGGGTTCCCAATTTTTGTTTTGCAACCACTCTCAGGGAAGGGAAACAGTTTCCCAAATGTTGACTCACCCCTAGTCTGAGCTCGGCTCATCCCTGAGCAGTTTTTTTTTTTTGTTTTCTGCACTGCTAGGATATTAGGGATACTTGCAGGGGCAGCAGTGGGTATACCAGACAGGACTCCTGCCTTCAGAGAATTTGTGGTCCAGTAGGGAGGACAATACACCTATCAAATGAGATAGTGATAGTCTATATATCCAGTCCAATTCTCTCCTTCTGAGACATATTCCAATACTGTTAACTGGCTTTTAGACAAGCATTGTGCTAAGCACTTTACAATCACTGTCTCATTTGAGCCATATAACAATCCTTGGAGGTAAGCGCTATGATTATCTCCACTTTACAGATGAGGAAACTGAGGCAGATTTTCCTAAAGCACAGATCTACCCTACTCAGATTATAGTGGCCCCCTCTTACCCCCAGGATCAAATATAAAGTCTGCCATTTAAAACTCTTCATGAGCTGGCCTCTTTTGTTTCTTTGCCTTTTTGATCTTTTTACACTCAGCTTTTCCATATACACTTTACAATATAGCCTATAAGAAGTTACTTGTTGTTCCTTGCAAACCATACTCCGTCTCCTATCTTCTCACCTTAGGATTGGCTCCCTTCCTTGATCAGAAAGCACTCTCTCCTCACCTCTGCACCTTACTTTCCTAGACTTTCTTTCTTCAAGCATTAGCTCATATCCTACCTTTTCAAGAAGCCTTTGAACTCCTAGTGAGGAAATGCCTACTAGCAAGGAAGTTGGGCAACCGTTTCTCTTAACGAATGTGATTCAGAGAACCAAGTGGGCAGATCCCAAAACCTGTAGAGGGGTTATGTGATGGGATAATAATAAAAAACAAAAACATAAGCAACGAGAAGCCTTTCCAGGTCCTTTCGGGGCTAGTGCCTTCCTCTCTGTGATTATCTCCCATCTTTTCTGTGTATATCATGTATATATTGTTTGGTTGTTGAGTCATTTTCAGTCATGTCTGACTCTTCCAGACTTCATTTGGGGTTTTCTTGGCAAAGACATTGGAGTCGTTTGCCATTTCCTTACTTTGCTCATTTTATAGATAAGGAAACTGAGGGGCGAAGTGACACAACTAGTGTCAGGCTAGATTTGAATTCAGGTCTTCTTGGCTCTAGACCTAGCACCAACTACCTGCCCAAATCTTCCTTATCATAATGTAAGCTACTTAAGGGCAGGGAATACTTTTGCCTTTCCTTGTTTAGTCACAGCTTAGCAGAGGGCCTGGTGTAAGTAACTGATTTATAATAAATTGCAATTGATTAACAGTAATTGATTAATAGATGCTTGTTAAATGACTCAGGTTCCATGTGTGAGGCACAGCCAGGGGATAGTCAGATATTACTGTGTCTCCATGATTGGTGAGAGGTGGGGGAAAGATGTCTTGGAATTTTTAAAATTATCAATGGACCAAAAAGAGGGCATGCTGGGAGAAATTAAGGCATCAAGTCCTTTTTGGGAAGGAAATGATATCCCAGAAGTAAGGAGGGAACATGAGGAAGCCCCTGGGTTCAGAGATGAAAACAAGTTAGAAACAATGAGGCTTTGTAATAAGGTCAAGGGAAACTAGCCAGACCTGGGTAGATTTGTGGGGCAAATAGTGTTGTTAGCACTCTGATTCTCTCCATACCTCCTGCACAGTTTGTGAATTTACTCTTTTCCTGTGTAAACAAACTCTTCCTAAACTAGGTCTCAGTTTCAGGGAAGAGGAGGTGGAAGAATGGGGTTAGAAGAGAGGGTGGCTATGGGGACAGGAAGCATATGGAATGGAGTTTAGGGGTACAGGAGTAGGGAGCAGAGGACAAAGCCAGAGAAGAGTCTGCAAATCACTGGATCTCTCTACCTTCATTTTCTCATCTATAATTAGAGTTGGAAGAGACCAAAGAGCTATTTTACAGATAAGGAAAGTCAGACCTGGAGTAGATGATTTACCTGGGGCTCACACAGTGATATACTAGCAAAATGGGCCAGGAACCCAGGTCTCTAGGTCTTCTGATCACTATTTCTGGAACTCTTTCCCCTCTGGTGATAAAAATATCTGCCCGACTCACCAGACTTTTATGAAGATCACCCTCGACAATGTATTTAAAGTGCTCTGAAAACATGAAAACACTGTAGAAATAGCAGTAAGACTCTATAAATGCTATTATGATTAAGACTAGTCAGAGTTTGGGGCAGCTAGGTAGTACAATATTTAGATTTCCAGGCTTGGAGCCAGGAGGTCCTGGGTTCAAATCTGTTCTCAGATACCTCCTAGCTGTGTGACCCTAGACAAGTCATTTAACCTGATTGACTAGTTCCTGTCATTCTTCTATTTTAGAATTGATACTAAGACAGTTTTAGGAATACTAAAAAAAGATACTAAGAGTTTTAGGGGAAAAAAAAGATTGGTCAAGGGCTTTAATCCAGTAATGGGAGCCACAGTCAGGTTCTGCTCTTAGTTATGATCTTTATTTTCCTGGAGAAGCAATGGACTGGGCAGGTTACTGTGTTGCCCATCATGTGCTTTCCCTGTCCCCCTTTTCATTATCCTTTCATGGCTTCTCACTCATCTTGGGATCAAACCCAAGGTCCTCTGTCTTGAAGGTGGTCAGCAGTGTGCCCTAGCCTGAGGTCATGTGCTATAGTGGGAATAGTAGGAGATTCCAAAACAGAGGACCTTGATAGCATCAGAAATAAGCTGGAAAAGTAATTTAACCTCTCTGACTCAGTTTCCTTATCTGTAAAGGAGTTGGAATAGGTGAGCTCTAAGGTTGCTTCAGCTCTAGATTGCATGGCACCGATCTTTTCCTATTTTCCCTTCCCTTCTTTCTCCTTTCCTTTCCTCTCCCCTTCCTTCTCTTTTCCTCTTCGCTCTTCTTCTTTTTTCTCTTTTCTTCTTCTCCCTTCCCCTCTCCTCTCTTCCTCTCTTTACCTCTCACCTCTCTTCCCCTTCTCTGACCTTTTCCTTCTAACTCTTCCCCAATCCTCCTTCATCCTTCTGAGTCTCCTCCCAAACTATACCCTGTTTCCAGGCTTTTTCTTTCCTTCATCTTCACAACTCCTCAGATCCAGATTCCTCCAAGAAATCCTCTTGAACTAAAATGAGAGAGGTCAACACCTTCCCCTTTGCCTCATTCCTGGACTTGTTCCCTATCTCACGAAGCTAAGATATGCCTTGAATAGCCATTCTGTTGACGTGTTCAAGCCTGATCCATTTGTCTGTTCTTTGTGTCTCTGTTGGCACCAGCCAGAAATTCTTGAAGGACCTTGACAGTTTCACGGTGCTGCTCCTTTAAATATTCATCTCAGCATCTTGGAACTTTCAGACACTCCCTAAAGCGACCTCTCCCTTCTCGGGCTCTTTTTATATTCCTTTCACATCCCCTGAGTATCCCACCATCCTCCACTGCAGTGGGAGCATTTGCTGCCGTGGCAACAGCCATCCCAGCATCAGTCAATAAAACCTGCTAGGGGTTGTGTGCAGAAAGCTTCCTCGAGCTATTACTAAAAAGAGAGGGACCTGCCCCCTCGGAGCACGTACCCTACTCCCGACCCAGCCCAGGATCCTTCCCATCACTGCATTCTCTGCAGACCCAGCAGGACAGAAAGGGGAGCGAATGGTTCATTGAAGAAAGACTTGTGGCCATGGGGCAGACCATCTAATGGGGAGGGGAGAGGGGTGTAGGATGACAACGTGGTGATGTCAGTGACCATTGTCTGAGGTAGTCAGACCCAGCCCAGTTTTCCAGGAGGGAGGGGAAAGAGGACGGCCCCCTTTGGGATTTAGAAGCCCCAATCCCCTCCTCTAAGCAATGGCACTGTCACCCCCATTCTCCTCCCACCCAGCGCATTGGTAGCTTCTGGAGAGGGACACTGGGGAGAGGGCTTGTACCAAGAGGAAATTGGAAACTCAATTAGCAATTAGAGGGCAGAAGGCTGGGGGGGGGGGGGTCCAGCCTGTCACTCTTCTCCTCTTACAGTTAAGAAACAGGGATGCCATGTGGTTTCACAGCCCTGAGCCTGTGACCTGAAAGTGACCTTAAGGACCATCTAATCCAAACCCTTCATTTGATAGATAAGGAAACTGAGGGGTCAGTGACTTGCCCCAAATTACAAGGCATGTTTGGACCAGAGCATCCAATGGTTTTTGAGCTGTTCTGGACTTAGAGATCACCTAATCAATTTCCTTCTTTTTCCAGATGAGGAAACTGAGGGGTCAGTGACTTGCCCAAGATTACAGGCATGTTTGGACCAGAGCATCTTACGGTTTTTAAGATGCTTGGATCTTAGAGATTACCTAGTTTCCTCCTTTTTCCAGATGAGGAAAGTTTCCTCATCTATAGAGGTATAGTGATTTGTCCAAGGCCACACAGGCAGGAAGCAGCAGAGTGTCTGTGACCTATGGGATTGGGACATCTCTGATTGTTCACTAGGGTCTGGGAATGGAGTGGGAACTAGAAGGGAGAGAGGAGCATGGAACCGATAGGCCTTTCCATCCCTGTTGATCTCGAGAGATAAGAACGATAATAACTCATTTTTATAAAAATGTACGATTTATAAACCCCAGGAAAATGGAGGTCCTAATATTTATGCTACCTACCTCACAGGGTCATGGTGAGGGATGTACTCCGAAAGCCTTATGGTGCTCTGCAAAGGTAAGCTAATATTCTACTAACAAAGCACTTTCCTCACAGCCACCCATTCTCAGCCCATTTTTCATAGGAGGAAACAGACTCAGAGCCGGTAAGTGACAGGCAAGGTCATATAACTATTAATGATTGAGCCTAGCCTTGAACCTCCCCCTCTGGTATGCAGGAATGTGGATTTCATGTCTGGAATATACTCCGTTACCCTCTCCTTCTTCCAAAGCTTAGCTTACCCATTACCTCCTCTAAGGGTCCTGCCCTATCCCCTTAGTCACTGGTGCTTCCCCTCCATTCTCAATTCAATTGTTGCTTTCAGCCATGTCCAACTCTTCATGACCCCATTCGGGGTTTTCTTGACAAAGAGCCTGGAGTGGTTTGCCATTTCCTTCTCCAACTCATTTTACAGATGAGGAATCTGAGGCAAAGAGGGTTAAATGACTTGGCCAGGGTCACACAGCTAGGAAGTGTCAGTTTGAAAAAACAAACCCAACACCTTATAGTCTTAGAGAGTTGAGGAGAGCACTAAGAGTGTTGGTTATGTGACTTGCTCAGGTTGCACAGCCTGTAAGTGTCAGAAGCTGACTTTGAACTCGGCTCCAAGGTGAGTTCTCTATCTTCCATGCCATGCTGTTTCTCATACAGAGAATAAATATAAAGGAATTGGTGGGGCATCTAGGTGGCACAGTGGACAGACTGCCAGACCTGGAGTCAGGAAGACCCATCTTCCTGAGTTCAAAGCTGGCCTTGGATACTAGTTGTATGACCTTGGGGACAACACTTAACCTTGTTTGCCTCAGTTTACTTATCTGTAAAATGAACTGGAGAAGGAAATAATAAGCCACTCCCAAGGTTTCTCCAAATCTAACTGTCTTCATGCCACATGTCAACCAGCTGGTATTAACTGAATCTGATACTTATTATGCATTCAATGCCCTGCTAGGAACAGGCTTGGTGCTTCCCCAGCTCTATCTCTCCTGCAGTGGATAAATCCCACAACCTGACATCTTATCCTCCTTTTACTGTCTCCAAGCCAAGGTCAGGCCAAATCATGTCCCTTCCTGCTTTCAAAACCAGGCTCAAAATTTACCATCTTGGAGAAGCTGGGTAGCTAAGTGGCTAGAGAACCAGGTCTAGAGGCGGGAGATCCTGGGTTCAAATCTGGCCTCAGATATCTCCTAGCTGTGTGACCCTGGGCAAGTCATTTAACCCTAACTGCCTAGCTCTTACCACTCTTCTACCTTAGAACTAATACTTAGTATTGATTCTAGATGGAAGGTAAGGGTTAAAAAAGTTTTACCTCCTCTTTAAAGCTAATTCCATCTAGCTCTCTACAGTCACATCCTGCATTAATTATTCCAGCATCCAGAGACACCATTCATGTAATTTGTGCCTGGGTTTGTGTATTTTATCTTCCCCCATCAGATTGAAAGCTGAGATTTTATGTCCCTCAGTAGAACAGGAGCTCTGGGAGGGCAGGGAGCAGGTGGGAGTTTCCTGAAGTCAGGAAAGAGAAGGCACTTTAAAAAAATGGATAAAGGGGTAGGTTCTTACATTTGGCCTCTATTTTATTTGTACCACTTGTCTCCTGTCAGGACAGGAAAGGGAAATAAAAACCATAGTATTCAGAACAAGAAAGCACCTCCTGCTGCTGGGATCTTATTAGGGTTCCTGCCCTCCCCCCCAAATTTATGACTCCTGGGATCCAGCCCCAACATAGCCTTTCCTCCAGCTCCTTTCTGCTCCCAAGGGAGCTGTGTGTGGGGTGGGGGTGGGGGGAGGGAATAGCATACAAATTCATCAGGCAGTTGGGATGACTGCAATGCCACCAGCAAAATCTTGTCAAGAGGATGAGACACTCTGCTGTCACTGTATTTCTCTTCTGACAAGGGAAAGGGGGTGTTTGGCAGCAGTAGAGATGGGGGTTGGTAGAGAGCAGCCACCTCGAAGGAGGGATAAGTAAAAACCCTCTTCCTCCATTGCATTTGTCCTGAGAATGACACGTGAGTGCCCAGGTTGTAAAGGACTTGAAAAGCCCCACAGAAATTTTATAATGATTGATTGTTTTATATTAATTCTGTTAAAATAATTTTAATATATAATTTATCACATTCATATTTTTCTATTGTGTTAGAGATCACCTGGTACTACTTCCCCTCTCCTCTTTTTTAAACTCCTTACCTGCTGTCTTAGAATCAATACTGTGAATTGGTTCCAAGGCAGAAGAGTGGTAAAGGCTAGGCAATGGGAGTAAAATGACTTGCCCAGGGTCACACAGCTAAGAAATGTTTGAGGCCAGATTTGAACCCAGTACCTCCCTTCTCTAGGCTGGGTTCTTTATCTACTGAGCCACTTGGCTGCCCCTCAACTTTTCCCTTTTACAGAAGAGGCAACCAAGTCCTAGAGAATGGATTGAGTTGTACAAGTTCCCACAGGTAGTATGTGATTTGAACCTTGAGCCAAGGTTCAAACTCAGGTTTTCTCACTCCAAATTCAATGTTCTTTTCCCTACCTTGGACTGTATAGAGGGTCCCTGACTTTCCTAAAACCTTGAGCACTTTGTCATATGGGAATGCTTCTGGGGTTAATCCAAAGTACTATCCCATCTACTTCTATGGATTTTTACTTGTTTATTCCCCTCACTTACCTGCTGGTATATTAATCTCTCTTCCCCTTGTCTAGAGGCAGCTAGCAGAGTTAGGAAGGCCAGGTTCAAACTGCTTACTAGCTGTGAGATCCTGGGCAAGTCACTTAAACTGCTATTTGCCTCAGTTTACCAAACTGTAAAATGGGGAAAGACTAGCTCCTTCCTCAAAAGGTTTTAAGGATCGAATGTGATAACATTCGTAAAGAAGAAAAAACACTTAGCTTAGTGCCTGGAACACAGCAAGCACTATGAAAAGGCTTCATCCTTTCACTTCCCTCTCCCTCCCCTCTTTGGTCTGTTAGGTTGGAACTCCCTAAAGTCAAGAACTATAATCATACCTAACAAGACTTTAGGTTTGATAAGTATTGAGTCATTAGGTGGCATGGTGAATAGAGCACTGAGCCTGAAGTCAGGAAGACTCTTCTTGCTGAGTTCAAATCTGGCCTCAGACACTTACTAACTGTGTGACTCTGGGCAAGTCATTTAATTCTAGTTGCCTCAGCTTCCTCATCTGTAAAATGAGCTGGAGAAGGACATGGCAAACCACTCCAGTTATCTCTGCCAAGAAAATTCCAAATGGGGTCACAGAGAGTCGAACACAGCTGAAAACAGCAATTAATTTGGGGTAGAGGGGAAGTGCATCCTGATGGCCCAGGGGGCTGGGGAGAACCTTGCAGAGGAGGTTGTTCAGAAACGACTGAACAACAGGAAGTATTGATTAACCACTGTAAATCAGGGACAACTAGGGACCAAGGAAGGTGAGTGGTTTGCTTATATCCTGAGCCTGGGTTGGGCCATTGAGACATTCAAGCTTGGACCCTGGCTGGAATCTCAGTGGGAACACTGGAATTCCAGCTGGAGCTCAACCTTAATCCCACCTTGAAATTTCTTTTCTTTTGCAGAAGTTTCTAGTTGTTGGTTCACATTAATTTTCACCATCTCTAAGTTAGGTGGAAATATTCTATTGCTTTAAATGACATTCCCCCCATTTTTCTAGTTTAGATTAAAGCATCACATGTATTCATCTGTAATATAGTTCTGGGTAGCCATTAGAAAAAACCATTTTCCCCATCTCCCTCCACAGGCTAGAGGGCCCAGACAGAGGTAGAGCATAATTTTTTAAAAGGCCCAGAGAGGGTGAATGATCCATTCCTCAGCCCATGGTGGGCCAGGAGCAGAACCTCCATCTCCCAAATAGAATAAAGTTCCTCATCCCAGGACAAGTTATCCCTCCTTGAGCCCTGGGGCTGGGAAAGGAAGGAGTCCTTCCCTCCTGGGCTTTCCTTTCTCTGGTTTGTGGATTTTTAGGGGGAACAGGTGGTGGCTGCTTCCTTTCCAGAGCTGTTTCCCACAGAGTAAGGGGATTACAAGAGGGGGTCTACCCCAGAGCGGGGCAGAGGGGAGCAGAGCAGCAGCAGACAGCTGGGTATTGCTGGCTTCCAGACTGGAGGAAAATCAGGAAGAGGGATTCCAGCTAGAAGTTCGATCCAGGCGAGGGCTGCAGGAGTGACATCAGGCTGTCTTTTCCTACCATGCTAGCCTGCTTCCTCCCTCTGTCTTAAATACTCTCATTTTCTACCATAAGGTCTTCATCTCTTTTTGAGGTGACATGCACCTGAAGCAGATAAAACATTGGGTTTAGGGCCAGGAAGATCTGAGTTTGAATCTTGCCCTAACTCTTCATGACTTCATTTGGAGTTTTCTTGGCAGAGATACTAGAGTGGTTTGTCATTTACTTCTCCAACTCATTTTACAGATGAGGAAACTAAGGCAACTAGAATTAAATGACTTGCCCAGAGACACACAGTTAATAAATAGTTGAGGCTAAATTTGAACCGTCTTCATGACTTCAGAGCCAGTATTCTATCTATTAAATCATCTAGTTGCCCCAGACACTTACTAGCTGTCTAACCTTGGGCAAGTGACTTAACCTCTTTCAGCCTCGGTTTCCTCATCTGTAAAAAGGGATAAAATGGTACCTATTGAATAGGTTTGTCTAAAGATGAAATAATAGGTGCAAAACAATTTTTCAAAGCTTAAAGTGAATCATAAATGTGAAATATTGTTATTACTATTTTGTTGTTAAACCAGCCTTGTTTTATCTCAAAGCAGATTGTTCCATCTTTGATTCTTGCTTGGACTTATTGTAATAATCTCCTAATTGGTCTCCTCAAATGTCATTCCCCTCTCCAATTTATCTTCCACCTTAGCTCCCAAAGTGATTTCCATCCTCTCTATCAAACTCTGAGCCACTTGCGAGTTGTGTGTGTGTGTGTGTGTGTGTGTGTGTGTGTGTGTGTTTGTGTGAGAGAGAGATCTTTATCTTGTATAGTCCTAAATATGTTCATGTTGTTTTCCCTGAGAAAATGTAGGCCTCTTCAGGGCAGGGACTTTCATTTTGGCCTTGGTATCCCCATCATTTAGCCTAACACCAGACTCATAGTAGATTCTTGATAATTACTAGTTGATTGATTGGCCTTTTTTCTCAGTTGAACAATTTGCTTCTTATCTTCCCTCCTTTCTATAGGGAAATTGCTTTGAGATCTGTAGCAAAGTACTGAGATTTCCCTCTCCTTTCTCATCTGGGAAAAGGAGAATCAGAACCTCCTTTATTGGTGAGGATTACTCTTGATATCTTCCTTCCCAAACCACATGGCCCATATTCCCTGGTCTCAGAGAAGGGCTTTGTGAAAGTCAGGGCCCCTCATGGCTAATATGGGGATTCAGTTCACATGACCACATAGATATCTATTAAAGAATTAGGTTTTTGGGGTTTGATTGTTTTAATTTTTTTCTCACTGGTGAAGGGTTGGGTAGTGAGATGCTCAGGTTACTTTAAAAAATTGTTCAAGGATAAAATAATAAATTTTTTAAAATAGTAGACAAAAACTAAGAACAAAGGCCTCTGATGTTTAGGGCCAAGAGTATAGAAACATGGAAAATTATAGTTGAAAGAGAACCTAGAGATATGTGATCCCAACATATTGATTTTTTTTAATCCTTCTTTAGGGGTGTGTGTGTGTGTGTGTGTGTGTGTGTGTGTGTGTGTGTGTGTAAATTATGAATCATGTAACCATGGGAAAAATTTTCTAAATAAAAAAAGGGGGAGGAGGAATCCTTTTTTTGTCTGTCTTAGAATCAATACTAAGTATTGGTTCCACATCAGCAGAGTGATAAGGGCTAGGCAACTGGGGTAAAGTGATTTGCCCGAGGTCACACAACTAGGAAGTATCTGAGGTCAAATTTGAATTCAGGATCTCCAGTCTCTAGACCTTGTTCTCTATCCACTGACCTACCTAGCTGCCCCATAAACCCCTCTTTTTAAAGAGATGGAAATTGAGATCTAGTAAAGGGAAACAATTTTCTTAGTCATCCAATTTTTAAAAGGCTAAGGAGAGTCCATTTTATCTCTCTCTTTCTACACAGGTTTCCCCTCTTTCTGACCATTTCCTGTCTTTACCAATATGCCCATCCTTGGTTACAGCCTGTCTTGTTTTGACCCCTGATATAGCTGAGATATTTCTCCCCCAACCACACTAAAGGCTCTTTGAGGGCAGGGCCATGGATCTTCACTATCTGGTATTCAGTGGTCCTGGTTGAAATGAGTTCATCTGAATGTAGTTACTGAATAATGATTCAATCAACAATCATTTATTGCCAGGTATTGCAGTAGGCACTGGGGATTCAAAGACAAAAGGAATCAGCTCATGTTTCATTAGAGGATACCATCTGTTGATTAAAAAATATTTATTAAGCTCCTACTGTGTGCCAGGCATAATCCTTCCCTGAAGGAACTTATGATTCGATAGGAGGGGAGACAACAGGCAAACAAATATATTATATAAGGAATACCCATTGGATAATTAGGAAATAATATAAGAAAACATTGGAATTAAGAGGGGTTGGGGAAGGCTTTGTCTTATAGAAGGCACATTTAGTTGGGATTTATAGGAAGCCAGAGAGGTCAGGAGGCAGATTGGAGGAGGGACAGTGTCCTAAACCTGGGGGACAGTCAGAGAAAATGCCTGGAACTTAGAGATGGAGCATATTGTTCATGGAATAGCCATGCATCAAAGAATACTTTTTGCAGAGTAAGTCATAAGGTTGGAAAGGCAGGAAGGGCTTTGAATGCCAAACAGGGCATTTTGCATTTGATCCTGGAGACAATAGGGAACCACTGGAGTTTTTTGAGTAAGGGAGTGATCTGATCAGTCCTATGTTTTGGGCCCATCACTTTGGTGATTGAATGGAAGATAGACTGGAGCAGAGAGAGGCTTGAGATGAGCAGACCCACCAGCGGGCTATGGTAGTCTCGTCTTGGGTGTGAGGTGATGAGAGCCTGCACTAGAGGGGTGGCAGGGATCAGAGTTGAGAAGGGAAAGTTTTTGAGAGATGTTTCAAAGGTGAAGTTGACAAGACTTGGCAGCAGACTGGATATGGAGGGTGAGGGATAATGAGGAGATGAAGATGACACCCAGGTTTATCATTCAACATGCCTGGGAGGCTGGGAGGATATTGTCCTCAAAAGTAATGGGGAAGGTAGGAGGTGGTGAGGGTTTGGGGGAAAAAAATCATGCATTTGGTGTCAGACATATTGAGTTTAAGATGTCTACTGGATACCCAGTTTGAAAAGTCTGAAAGACAATTGGAAATGAGTTTGGAATAGGATAGGAAGACTTGAGAATTGCTACTATGGATATGGTCATCAAATCCACGAGAGCTGATGAGATCATCAAGTAGAGAAGTAGTGCAGAGGGAGAAGAGAAGAAGGTCCAGGGCAGAGGCAACCTTGAGGAACATCTTTGGTTAGGAAATGATCTGGAGGAGGATCTACCCAGGAGACAGAGAAGGAGTGGTCAGATAGGTAAGAGAAGAACCAGGAGAGAGGCAAATCCTAAATACCCAGAGAGAGAAGAGTGTCAGGGGCTTCAGAGGGATCCAGGAGAATGAGGATAGAGACCTGAATTCAAATTTGCTAGCTATGTGACCCTGGGCAAGTCACTTAATCCTGTTTATCTCAGTTTCCTCATCTGCAAAATGGTCTGGAGAAGGACATGACAAACCACTCTAATATCTTTGCCAAGAAAACACCAACTGGGTTTACAAAGAGTCAGACACAATTGAAACAACTGAACAACAAACAACAAAATGACCAGGGAAGTCCCAGAGATGGTGAGCAAAGCCACAGGGCATTTGATTAAGTTCTAGCAGGAGGTGGCAACTGAAATAGGAGGACAGCTGGATAGAATATGAAACATGGTGCCGGCTGGGACTAGCTAAATAGGATGGGTTCGCTGAGTTTGCTCTCTTTCACTCACCAGCCAGTGTCTGGCATATATGAAATACTTAATAAAATGCTTGCTGAATGAATAGTCCTGATGACTCTAGGGAGGCAGGGGTCAGTTCTTCCCACAGGCGGGGTGCTGCTGGTAATTCTAGTTCAATCCCGGACCCCTTGAGGACCCCCCCCCCCAGAAGCTCCTGCCAATCACCGAGCCTGCCAATCACCTGCATAACAAAAATGTTCAAGACCGAGGATCTCCAGTGCTCTTCACTAACATGCCATTCTTCCTAGGAAAAATGGCGTAGCCTTTCTGTGCTTCAGTTTCACACTTTATATTCACAGGTTTTTGGAGTGACAGAGGGAAAGAGACCAAGGAGGAGGTGAACACCTAATTGGACATCCCCTCTCATACTGTCCTCATTGAAAACCAGATCTCTTTGCCTCTCAGGCTAATAAACAGCCCTAGGGCAAAAAGCCCAGATGTTTTCCACATGTGCTTGCCACATGTTGTCATGGTAACTGTCCCGTACACACCAGCTGGGGTGTCGGCCTCACACCAGGCCAGGGATGGGCTTTACACAGCCCTGGTGGATACCACACAGCTCGGACCAGGACCAGCCCAGCTCAGTTGTCATGGCAACCATCAGGCCTATGAGAGGTGGGAGCTGGGGCTGGCAATGAGGAGACTGTCGTAAATATTCATTTTGAGGGTTCTCTGTGTGTATGCGTATTGTGTGTGTGTGGTGTTGTGTAGATGGGTAACTGTGGAGGGGGGAATTCTAAGATTGTGGGGAATGATGTTGGGCCAAAGCCCAAGACCTGCCTTTCTATGGAGGCCACAGGGAGAAGCTCCCAGGCTATATGACCAGGTTTTCCAGTTTGAATTATTCTACTGGAACCCAAGTTTCTATAATTTTGGCTGCTCATTAAATCACGGCGTGGGGTAGACTCTTTAGGCTCTCTTCTCTATTCCCCTGGATCAGGGGGAAAAGGACCTAGCTGATTAAATTCTAGTATTCCCAATACATATAAGGCAAACCAGTAAGGCAAGCTGTGGTTCCCCCACACACACACCTTTATGTGTATTGGTTATTGTTGTTCAGTCATTTTTCAGATGTGTTACTCTTTGTGATCCCATTTGGGGTTTTCTTGGGACAGACACTGGAATGGTTTGCCATTTCCTTCTCTAAATCATTTTCCTGATGAGGAAACTGAGGCAAACAGGGTTGAAGGACTTGCTCAGGATCACCCAGCTTGTAAGTGTCTGAGGCTGGTTTTGAACTCAGATCACTCTAGTGATCCAAGCCTAGTGCTCTATTCACCGCACCATCTAACTTTCCCCCAGCCATGGTTTGACAAGAGAGATAAAAACAGCATCAACCAGGCTTTGTATCCCAGACTAATAATATAGGAATGACACTGTTCTCTGAAGAAAGGCAGGGTACAGAGGTAAAATGAGTGCTGGATTTGGAATCAAAAGATCTGAATTCAAATGCTTGTTCTGCTATTTACTAGCTGTGAGACTTGAGACAATTCATGTTACCTTTATGAACCTGGGTTTTCTCGGATATAAAGATGAGAGTTTGAATTAGTTTATCTAGAAGTCCTTTTCTGGCTTGAAATCATGATTTTAATTCTCCTTTCCTCTTCTGGAATGAGACCAGAGGTGCAAATAAACTATGAGCCAAATGTAAAAATCTGCCCTTCCTTGCCAGGCAGGAGAAAAATTCCCATTTCCTGTCAATATTCATTTTCTCTGCTGGCCCCTTCTGCAGCTTATTAGCAGTTTTTGCTAGGTTTTTAATTGATAAGCACTAAAGTGAACAGAGGAATGTCAGAGATTCATATTTTAATGAATTTTAATAGGATAACCATTGACAATTACTTGGCAAATGAAAAAAAGGCTCTGCAAACGCTAAAGATATTAATTGAAGTGACGGGTGGGAGTGTTGATGCTGTGATGAGAACTCTGGTTTTGTTGTTGCCTGACTTCAGCATAAGAGGCTTATCACCTGGGATCACTATGGAAACCCAGTCTTCTCAGATTGGGAAGGGTACTATAGGGTCATCTGGTCCAAGCCCCTGCCTCCAGGCATTCTAATGTCTTACATATGTCAGAAAGAGGTGTATGTTCTTTGTAATGGATGATATCTCTCTATTACCACTCTTGTCACTCGTTTTTTTTTTTTTTTTTTTTTTTTTTTAAACCCTTACCCTTTTTGTCTTAGTATCTTTTCCAAGGCAGAAAAGCTGTAAGGGCTAGGCAGTTGATTGGGGTCAAGTGACTTGCTCAGGATCACACTTAGCTAGGAAGCATCTGAGATCAGATTTTAACCCAGGACCTCCTGTCTCCAGGGTCTGGATCTCTTTCCACTGCTGCCTAGCTGCCACAACTCTTTTGCTACTGAAAAGAGATGATAGTCAAGAAGTTTCTCTCTCCTTCTACCAGATCTCAGTCCTTCATTCTGCCCTCTTCTTCATTCTGGTGTGAAGATGGAAAGAGCAGCTGGCCATTCTTTTTATAACACTTGAGAGGTGTGAAGATTAAGCCCACCCTGCCTTCTCTCTCTCCCCATCCTACCTGGCCATCTGGGTTGAATTGCCCATTCTCATGGAGTTTTCTAGTGTCCCAGTTCTTTAATTCTTTGTAGTCAATGAGGAAAACTCTGCAGCTCCAGAGTCAGGAAGGTGCTGGGGGGCCCACAGACAAGGGGAAGTGCTGCCACTTAAAGGAACTGGTTGTCTGTTCAGATTGGGTATAATTCTCAGTACTTAATTTCCACGGCTATTGTGTCTGTATCACCTCGATCTTTCAAACTGCCTCTCCCTGGGATCTTGCTATGTAAGTCCTGCTGGGCAGCCCTATTATAAGGGAAGTTTCTCAGTGGGGGGTTCTAATCCTCTTATTACAGGGTGTGTGTGACCCTCTCCTCCAGTCAGTCCAGATTTACCCTGAAGAGATGGATGTGGTGAATACCAGCAGTCCTTGGGAGGCAGACTTGGAAATACAGTGGCATTAATATCAAGAACTCTCTGGGTCGTTACTGGTAATAACTTTTACATCAACCATCACAGCCATTTTGGATAACAACATTACAAGCTTGTCAACTTCTAAAAGAACTGCGTGTGACCAATGAGGATACTCCACCTCCCATCATCATCACTCCCAACCTTTTCCCTGTCTGTCCTTCATTCTTGGAATACTCTCCCTCCTCCCCTCCAGCTTCTGGTTTCCTTGGCTTCTTTCCAGATGAAGTGATAAATCTATCTTGTGCAAGAAGCCTTTCCTGGTTCCCTCCATCCTCTTCCCTCTTCCTTTGACATTATATCCAATTTACTCTGTCTGTATCTTGTATTTATATAGTAGTTTTGCGCGTGGTCTCCCCCATTAGAAAGTGAGTCCCTTGAAGTATTTATGCTTTTGTTTGAATCCAGAGTGCTTAGCACAATGTCTGGTACATAGTAAGAGCTTAATAAATGCTTGTTGACTATTGACTGACTGACTGACTCCTCAGGGTGCCCGTTCCATGTTTCTTTGCTCTTAACCTAGGCGATTTATTCCCAGACCATAATTAGCATGGAAGAAAAATTAAAAGCACTCCATATATTTTAATGCCTCTGAAGAGGGAGGGAGGCCCAGATGAGGAAGTAATTAAGAGTGGACAACCCCTAATTAGATGACTAGGTTAGGTGACGCTAGATAACTCAGGTGAAACTTCTAGAAGCTGGATTTCCAGGGACTGGTGCTATCCTGCTGGCGTTTCACTAAGGAATGGGTGAGGGGTGGAAGTTTAGCAACCAGGATGGATTGTTCCCTCCTCATTCTGAATGAGCAAGGTATCCCAGGGAATATGGACAAATGCCTCATGGTTATGTGGGTGGGTGTAGTCTAATTTATTTATTTAGAAAACCCTTTCTTCCCATCTTAGAATCAATACTGTGCGTGGGTTCCAAGACAGAAGAGTGGTAAGGGCTAGGCAATGGGGGTTAAGTGACTTGCCTGGGGACACACAGCTAGGAAGTGCCTGGAGCTAGATTTGAACCCAGCACCTCTTATCTCTAGGTTCAGTTCTCAATCTACTGAGCCACCAAGCTGTAGCCTAGTGTAGTATAATTTAGAAAAGATTCTTCACAAATCATTCTTATCTCTAGTTCTCAACTTCTCCAAGGAATTGAATGTGGTGGTGCCTATCACCACCTTTGAGAGATCTGAGTGAAGGGTCAAAGATTTCCCAGAATGGATCCATGACATTTGTTTTGAGATGGAGAGTTGAGGCTCAAAAATATTTGGAAGAGTCATCATATGTCAGGCAACTCCACCATATACACAGTATATGATGCTGAACTCTTACTGGAATAGGACAGAAAGGAGAGCCCAGTCTGGCAAGGGCTTTTGGGAATGATTTACTCTTTTCTTTTTTTTATTCAATAAATTTTTATTAATAATTAATTATATTCAATCATTGTGTTAAACGCTGCGGATACAAATATGAAAAAGAAAGATGTTACCTCTCTTCGGGGAGATTACAATCTACTGGAGGAAACAATACACAAAAGACCACTGAAAAAGGAGTGGGAAATATGGGAGGAAGTATTTGGGAGATGATGGAGATATCAAGAAGTCAAAAATAAATACAGTTCTATTTAGAAAATATCATAAGGATTTTAACTCTAGTTACATCAGCACAATATTAAATTCCATATTTTCCCTTAGCATTGCCCAAACTTGGGAGAACATCTCAGTCTTCTGCAACTGTTATATTATTATCCATGTGTTCTCATAGTTTGATTAATTTTTCATTATGAATTTAGATGCTAAGGTATTTGGAGAATATAAATTTAATATTGACATTGGATTGTTGTCTATTATTCCTTTCAGAAAAATTTGGTTTCTTTGTTCTCTTTTTTATGCTGTGGATTTTTTTGCCAGTACATGGATGGGCAGTGGTTGAGAGGAAGGAAAATAAGCAGGTGAGGAGTTAGGGATTAGACTCTTCTGCTGTTAGCTCATCGAGCTTTAACTCCTTAAGTATTCCAGACTACTATGGTTGGACAAAGGTCATTTGGGGTTAAAGTTAAAGTTAAAGTTAAAGTTAAAGGTTGGCAGAGAATGGATACAGGGGAAAGATATGACATCAGAGGACCTGGGTTCAAATTCTAGTCCTGATATTTACTGTGGGACTTTGGGTAAGTCCTTTAACTCCTTTGGGTCTGACTTCCTCATCTAAAAGGTAAAAGGTAGGACTAGATTATCTTTAATAGCCTTTCCAGTGCTATTATTGTTGTGGGTGAGTGTTATAAGATAAAAACCTTAATCTTGGGAAAGGGAGGAGAAAGTACAACACTGCCCTCGGTGTTTGAAAGATGATGGAAAACAGGTGTAGTGGCACACACCCATGATTACAGGGATGGAGGAGACTGAGATTGGCAGATCTCTTGAGTTTGGGAATATTGAGCTTCAGTGGGCTGTGCTATTGGGATGTCTTCAAAAATTTTGACTTCAATATAGTGAACCTCCAGAATCTGGGGTAGAGTGGGTGATGGACACCTGGTTTCCTAAGGAGGGGGCACACTGACCCAGGTTAGAATTAGAACACTTGTGACAGTAGCAGGACCAGGACCATGAGTGGCCTCTATGTACCCAGCCTTGGGAAAATAAGAAGACAGTCTTTGAAAAAAGAAAATAGTGGAGAGGTGCCACAACTAGAAAAAAGAAAATGTTCTGACTGTCAAAAAGGGTGAGGGCAAAAAAGTCTTCAAATTATAGGCTCCTGTATTTGACTTAGATGCCTGACAAAATTCTAGAATCTATTATTAAATGGATGATTAATGAACATCTAGAAAAGGAAATGATGTTTAGAAAGAACCTGCATGGCGTCATTAGGAACAGGTCGTGCCAGACTAATCTTATTTTCTTTTTTGACAAGATTACTTTAGATTGAGAGATAAAGGGAAAGCTGGAGACACAGTTTCCCCTTAATTTTAGCTCAACATTCAATAAAGTCATTCTATTCTTATGGAATAATTGGAGATATGGGCATGATAATGTTACAGTTTGGTGGATTTGGAATTGGTTGAAATGGCTAGACCCAAAGAGTAATGGTTAATGGATTAACCATTAGATTAATGGGTTAATGGCAACTTGGAAGGAGGTCTCCAGAAGAGTGTCCTAGGGAATCTGTGCTTGGCATTTTTGTCACTGACTTGGATAAAGGAATAGCTTAAAAAAATCCAACCTTTCAACTACAATATAGGGTAAGTATGGCTAGAGAGCCTGAAAAAAGATAAAAAGAGCTGGCCAGGGACAGGACTGGTGATGGGAAGGAGTTAATGCAATACAAATTCAATATGGGTTAACAATCTTATATTGTAGTCAAGAAAGCTAATGCAACTTAAGCTGCATTAATAGAGGCATTATAATGTCCAGTACTTGGGAGGTAATAGTCCTATTAGACCTGGCCTTTATCAGACCATATCTAGTTGCAAGTCTCTTTTCTTTCACTTTTTGCAGTATTGCATTTCAATATTTCCTCTATTTTGTGTAGTTGCAACATAGTCTTAATGTGATCTTAACCATGGTTCTGTTGAACTTAGATCTCAGAAATTCTGTATTTTGACTCTGTTATTTCTGGGTGTTTTCTATTTCGAGTTTCTTTAAGGAGGTGACTGGTGGATTCTTTTTTCTTTTCACTTTTTCCTCTGCTTCTAATTAGTCTGGGCAATTTTCTTTTATGACTTATTGACATGGATTTTTTAGTTTGGTCATGGTTTTCAGCAAGTCTGATGATTTTTAAATCATTTCTTCTCAGTCTGTATTCCGACTTGTTTTTAATCATAGATTCTTTATGTGTTCTTCAAATTTTTTCAGCTTTATTTGTTCTAATATTTCTTATCGTTTCAAAGAAAAATCGTTATGCTTTTTCCTTTCTAGTTTTCAGAGTCCACTTCTTAGATAAGGATTTCTATGTTTTGTTCTAAGTTATTTAAAAAGTATTAGAAGTTATTGTTTTTCCTGTTCTTCCCTGCAAGAGCTTTCATTTGATTACTAAATGTCTTTTTAAAAAATTAATAAAATTTTTTACAAGTACTTTAGCCCTTTCTTCCCCTCCCTACATCATAGAAGGTATTACTGGAGAGACAGATTATATACATAAAGAATGTTTTTCATGTTTCCATTTTCCACTTCATTCTCTGGAGGTAGGTAACATTCACAAGTTATTCTTCAAGTATTAAATCTGTGGCTGTACATATATAATATTCTCTTGGCTTTATTCATTTTGCTTTTCATATCCCATGTCACTTTTTCCGCATTTTAAAAATGTTAGTCTGTTCGTTGTTTCTTATGGAGCAATAATATCTATCATAATCATATACCATAATTTGCTTAGCCATTCCCCAATTGATGGGCATACCCCCAGTTTCCAATTCTTTGCTAACACAAAGAGAGCTGCTATAAATATTTTGGAACACAGAGGTTCTTACCCTTTTCCACTGATCTCCTTGGGAAACACACCTAGCAAAAGCAATGCTAAGTTTAAGGATATATACAGTTTTAAAACTATCTAGGTGTAATTCCAAATTGTTTCTCCAAAATGGTTGGATCAGTTCACAGGTCCACCAACAGTGTATCAGTGTCCCCATTTTCCACATCTCCTCTAACATCTGTCATTTTTCTCTTTGTCATTTTAGTCAATCTGATGGATGTGAGATCTCAGAATTGTTTTGAATTGCATTTCTCTAATCAGAAGTGATTTAGAGGATTTTTTCATATGTCTATAAATAGCTTTGATTTCTTCATCTGAAAATTGTTCATATCTTTTTTCCATTTATCAGTTGAGGGATGACTCTTGTTCTTATAAATTCAACAGCGTTCTCTATTTATTTTAAATATGAGATCTCTATCTGAGAGGCTGTTTATCTAATGCCTTTTGGAAAAAGTTTACTGCTTCATTTTCTCCAGGCACTCTTACAGTCCATGGTGGCCAAGCCAAGTGGAGTTACCCACTTCTGAGTTTACCGCAAGGGTTTTTCTTAACTCATAATACTTCTTGATTGTATTGTTATCTTTGGTTCAATGATAAATCCAGCCTTAGTTCTTTGACTGGGGCTTTGTACCAGGGCCAGACTCCAGCCCCTCCCATGCTCTTAGATGGGGTGAGAGGGAGCTGTTTGGTCCTGAGCCCCCAACTTAGAAACATCTAGAATGCTTTTCATTTTAGAGAGATAACTGATGTTATTGATGGGTGCTACCTATCCAGGGACAGTCAGGGTGGTTGGTGAAGGGAGTTGAGATCATACCATTTGAGAACCAGGAATGTTTAGTCTGGAGAAGAGAAGATTTAGGGAGGGGCATATGGCAGCCCTCTTCATGCATTTGAAAGGCTGTTATATGGAAGGGGAATTTCTCTTTTTATTCTTGACCTCAGAGGACAGGATTAGAACAAGGGCAAGAATTTACAAAGAGGTGAATCTGATAAGATGTAAAGAAAAACTTCCTAACAATTAGAGCTATCTAAAAAGGAAATGGTCTGCTTTGGAAAGTATTGGTTTCATCCTCATTAGAGGTCTTCAGGCAAAGGCTTAATGACCATTCCTTAGGTATGATGAAGAGGGGAACATTTTTCAGGTATGAGTTGGATGGGATGGTTTCTGAGGTTCCTTCCAACTCAAAGATTCTGTGTTTTTCTTGGAATTCATTTTTCCTGAGGGCTCATTAGAAGTCTGGCAGGTTATTTATGGAGGATTCAGTTGTAAACTAATTGCCTAAATTGGGGAATTGGTACTGAGAAGAGATTTATTGACTTCCAGATAGGAGAATGTTTCAAATTCATAGGGTTTCTCCTAAGAACAGCTTCCAAGAGTAGATATCCCAGAGAGACTGGGGCCCACCAGGACATTCTGGGACTCCATTCTTGGAATTCACAGGAGAGTCCTTTCTTACAGGCTCTACTGTTTTCCTATTGGTCAGAACACTCTGACTTCGGTCATACTTGGAGCCAAATCAAGTTACAGAGGAAGGAAATTTTCTGCCAGGCAAAGCCCCTTCCTGTCTTTTGAGCAAAACATGACTAGGGTAAGGAATCACAGTTTCTCTTCCTCTCTCCCACCTCCAAATACTCCTGCCACAAAGGGATATAGTAGGTTCAGTGAAGAGATTCCGTGTCCTCCAGCAGGATACCATAAGCAAGTTTACTTCCCCACTTGCTTCCCCCACACCTGCCTTGCCCTTCTGTAGTTCTCAGGCAACGATGCTGATAATCCTTCCCTACATCAAAGTCCTGCACCTTCCACTTGGATCATCCTTTTCCTTCATTCTCACCAAGTCATTTTCCATTGCCCAATCAAAAAGGTGCTAATGTCCATCTTCCTCATGACGTCTTTCTCCTTTGCTCAAGAAGAGACGAAGCTTAAACCTGATTTTCCCAAGCACACCCTGCAATCCCTTTCTTCTGCAACCCAAGTCATACCCACAGCCTGATGGATGCATACTGGGTGAATGGTTAATACTTCAGGTGTGTGGTCAGTATTTATCATTTAGCTGCTACATGTGAGACTTTGTACCAATCTTTTTGTCTTAGACTGGAAGTCCTCGGAGGGCAGAACCTACCAATGTAGATTCCCAGGTAAGCTGACCTACTCAAAGTGATGCAGAGGAAAAAAAAATGCTTTGGTATCATCTTCCTATCCATAACATTCTTCCTTTCAACCCTCTTCAGTGCTCCACTTTATAATTCTTCTCTCTGAGAACATCTGATTACCTTGCTCCTTGGTTAGAAAATATTTGATAGATCCTTGTTGCTTACAAAATGAAGGGCAAATTCATTAGCCTGGCACTCAAGGACCTCCACAAACTGACTTCTTAGCCTTCTTGCTTATAGACTTTGGAGCTTGCCTTATATAATCATACTTATATAATTGATGATTCAGGTGAATTGAGCCAGTTGTCCTCTGAATAAGTACCACCCTCTTCCATCTCTAGCAGTTGACCATGTCACACTCTATCCTTGCTATGCCTCTCCTATTTTATATTTACAAATACATAAATTATAATTTCATAAATATATATTTATTTCTATGTGTTCCCATTTCTGTCTTTTGATTTCACAGAGATTCTTCCAGGTTGAGCTCTTTCCTTCATGAAGCCTTTAACAATTCCCCTCAACCAGAACTGATAGTTTCCCCATCCAAAGCCAAAGTACTCTTTCTGTCCTTTTCTTCCATACTGATGCTCTGCTTTATTCCATAATTCTCTGTTTACCTGGCTTTTCTTCTCTACTAGATTAGAAGCTCATTGTAGGCAAAAGTTATGTTTTGTTCAACTTCATACACTTATGTTACCTCCTGGGCATTGTGAGTCCTCAAGAAATATTTGCTGAATAAATGAATGAATGACTGTGATGCTGGTGGGGGTGGTGAGGCCGAGGGTCCCAGGCTGTGCTCTCTAAGAGGCACCAGAGGTATAACACCATGAGAAAGATGAGGTGGGATGGCCTCCCCGATGTATGTTGATGGGGGGATAAAGTGCCATCTTCAAAAGACCCTTTCCTCCCTCAATTTCTTCTTTTTCTTTATGACTTTCCCCTCTGGAGATGGTGGGGGAAGGAAGATGGTGTATCACTAAGGCAGGAGGTAAAGTTAAGAACCATCCTGAGCCTGGGGGGACAGGATCCTTGGCTGTCCATCCCTGCACTCCCACACAGATCCTAAGTTCTTTTTCTGCCCCCGCAGCAGATGGTTCCTCCCATAGTAGGGGCTGTATGGGTCAGGGGGTTGGTCCCTTGCTAAGGTTATCCTTGCTGGGTCAATGGGTCACCCATTCCTCCCCCAAGCTCAAGCCTCTCAGGGGTGGGTGTAGGGGTGTGTGAGGTCAGAGCCCTCAGTATACAAGGGGAGGACAGGTTGGCCCCTGAAGGCCTGCCCCTTGCCCCATGTCCTGCTGGGCCTAGCATCATCCAGTAACAGTGATAATGCCATTCTGGTACATGCTTAATCTAAGAGGAATTCAGTGAAGATCTGGGTTTGCTGTCCAGCACATAACCCTAGATTCATGACTCTTAAGAGTTGGGGAAAATCTCTGGAGATCATACAATCCTTATACACAGATCTGATTATATGTCTTCTCTTCTTATAAATCTTCAGTAGCTCTCTACTTCTCACCATTTTCCAGATGAGGAAACTGAGGCTAAGAAGAGAGAAATGACTTTCCCAAGGTCACAAGGTAGTAAATGGTAGAAATGGGATTTGCCCTGAAGTTCTCTCTAGAGAATCAACCACCAGCCCCCCAAACAGATTAAAATGTAACTGGGAAATAATTAGCAAAATAAATTAAACATAGATAAAATATTTTAAAACTAAGTCAATATGTGGCAACAAGGATTCTTACATATATGGATGAGTAGCCTTGCCCCCATTTCCATCTGTGTCTGACATCATGTTCCTATATCGGGCTGATGGCAGGAGCCAAGAAATCAAGTGGCTCTTTTTGTAAACTTGGGGTTTAGAAGAGAGTAAAAGACAAAGTCCTTGAGCCATGAGGAAGGGGCTGAATCCCTGGGAAGCTGCCATGGCTATGGGTCCAGGGCTTCCCTCACAAGGGACTTTTTCCCCAGCACCCATCCCTTGGGGAAGAAAAGAATGCCTGTGGCATGACATGGTTGGTATGGTAAACAAGCAATAAAGAATAATGGGAAAAAAACAAAACAACTCCAGCCTAGGGCCAGACTCAGCACTGGCACCTCCTGGACTAAATATATATAAAGCCACGTGCGAGGTCCAGAGCTTGGAGTGGATTCTGGCTTCTTCCCCCATGACACATGTTAGGACGAGAAAAGATCCCTTCATTATGTGTCCACTGAGCTCTTGTTTCCAAACGAGCCACAAAGGAGAAGTAATTATGGAATATCTAGAAACCTTTCTTAGCCCTTCTTCACCCAGACACATGTTGATGCCCTTACAGGGAAGTTAACTCTTAGCTCACCATGTTTTCACTCTGTTTTCCAAATGAGCCTTTTTTTTTTTTTTAAACCCTTCCCTTCTGTTTTAGTATTAATTCTAAGACAGAAGAGTGACAAGGGCTAGGCAATTGAGATTGACTTGCTCAGGGCCACATAGCTGAGAAATGTTTTAGGCTAGATTTGAACCCAGAACTTGGCTCTCTATCCACTGAGTCACCTAGTTGCCTCTCTCTATGGACTTTGGAGGCAATTGGTGGTGCCTTGGATAGAATGGTGACCTCGAGTCAAGAAAATTCTAATTCAAATTTAGTCTCTGGTACTTACTGGCTGTGTTACTCTGGGCAAGTCACTTTTATTTACCTTTTCCTCAACTCTAAAATGAAGGCACTCATGGTAGCTGCATCTCAGGGTGCTTGTGAAAATCAAATGAGATCAGATTTGTAAAGCCATTAGCAGAGTGCTTGGCACATAGTAGGTGCTTATTCCTTCTCCTTACATCATGCTGCTGCTGGTAGTTGATATTTGTGCTGTTTTATAGTTACAAATTATTTTATATACATTTACTCACTTCACAATGGTTACCAGCCTTGTTTTTCAATTTTCAATCTCAGAGAGCTCTGAGATTGCCTCTTCTAGGAACATAGCGCCCATCTCAGGGTCAGCATGCCTACGACTATTAGGGGCTAACATAGCCCAGGCGGCTGGTGGCAAGCCTAGAGAAAGGGGTCAGAGAGAGGTTCTTCTCCCCATCTAAGCAGGTAAGGCAAGGAAGCAGACTTTCAGAAGATATTCAAGTGCCACAGATGCCTTTATTGGATTCTGTACATCTTTGTTCGAAAACTTCAGAAAGAAAATGATGCCCTCTTTCATAGACAAATTGAAAAGGAAGTGACAGTATTTAACGAGCACCTATTATGTGCTCAATGCTCAGGGGACCCTACAAGAGGAGCAGCTAGGTGGTGCAATGGATAGCAAGCTGGCCTTGGAGTCAGGGAGACTTGTCTTCCTGACTTTAAACCCAGACTCGGACATTTACCAGCGGTGTGACCTGGGGCAAGTCAATTAACTCTGTCTAACTCAGTTTCCTCATTTGTAAAATGGGGTTAATAATAGCACCTACCTCCCAGGGTTGTTGTAAGGATCAAATGATATTACTACTTTGCAAATGCTTTTTGTTGTTTTTTGTCATTAGTAAGGAATTTAGAGAAATCTTTTTTTCACATGAAAGCTCCTCAAAATGTCTCCCTCAAACCCATGTCTTAGTGTTGGTTACATTTCCAGGGTGTCATGGACTTGGGTGAATGCTAGGTATAGTGAGGGAGTTGGGAAGAAGGAGGAAGAGGAGCTTCTAGAGATAGGGGTCCTTAGCTTAGAATTGGTGACATCCTAGGTGATGCCACTGGAGCATGGTGTATATGTGATAAGGTTCACCAACAACAACCTAGGCTCTACACCTACAGGCTCAAGGAAAGGGTAGGCTGTGCCACAGATCACTGGGCAAATGCTCAAGGGATCCTCCTGGAGCACCCCAACTTGGGAGAGTCAGGCAAGTGAATAAAAATCTCCCTGATAACCAGCCCAGAACAAAATAGGGATGTTTAAAGGTTTAAAAGGCACATTTAAAGGCCACGAAATGCCCAAAGCTCCTTGCTTTCCTTTCCTCCAAAGCCCAATCTCATGGCAGTTTTCTGCTGTCCTGAGGACACAGAACAGCTCAGCCTGCAACTGGTCAGCTGGCTCATTGACTCTCTTGCCTCCTGATTGGTCAAAGAATTTGAGCCGTTTCCCTGAAAAGAAGACATGGCCAGGGAGGATGTAACTGAAGCTTTTTTCCCCTTTGCAGTGGATTTTAAGAGTTTGCGTCAACTCCTCCAATAACGATCATTAACTCTCCTTGATTTGATGGAGATGATCAGGCTTCAAACAATGTGGCAGACACATAAGGAAGCTATTATGCAAATGTAAAAATAGAGTCTTGCATACTTTTCTGGTTACACCACTCTAATTTCTGATGGCTTTTTAGTGTGAAGTCAAATTTGGTTTCTGTGTGTCTCCCCCTCTTCCCCCCACCCCCAGCTTGGTGCCCTCATTCTCCTGCATGTGCACTGTACTGTGGGAGGAGAAGGATTGCTTTTTTTTAAACATCTATTTTTGGGGGCTGCTTTTCATGCAAAGTGAGTGCTGATCTTATACCTGAGGCATTATTCTGCCAGGGTGCATACCGACCCACCAGAATGCTTAGAAGGATCCAGAGGGCTCAGAAGGTTGGTAGAGAGGCTAAGAGAGGGTCAGAAAGAAAAGCCAACCCTGATAGTAGCTGGGTGAAGATGGTGAGGGATAGAATAGGAAGAATATTATGTGAGCAGGGCAGTTGGGTGGCTCAATAGATTGAGAGCCAGATCTAGAGATGGGAGGTCCTAGGTTCAAATCTGGCCTCAGACACTTCCTAGCTGGGTAACCCTGGGCAAGTCACTTAACCCCCATTGCCTAGCCTTTACTACTCTTCTGCCTTGGAACCAATGCATAGTATTGATTCCAAGACGGAAGGTTAAAAAAAAAAAAGATGTCAGGGTGACACTGGGCTGGGGTTTGATTTCTGTTTCCAGGACCTCAACTGCTCAGAGCAGCAGGTTGGGTTGCAGACTTACTGCTTCCTGCCCCAAACTCCCTGTGAACCTGAGGTTTCCCTTTCTTGGAGCAAGTCCCCATTTGTGCCAGGCTAATAGCACAGGAGGCTAGTTTCATGCATAGTACAACTGCATCTCTCCATCAGTGTTGGGTCATTGCCCACATTCTCTGGGCTAGGGTCTAGTGATAGGACATTTTTACCGTGCTTTGGGCTTCTAGATAGGAGTCCAGTATTACAAGATGTGAGGTAAAGTGAGTCAGACAATGGATGGATGTTCTCAGAGGGCTCCCAGTCTGATGAGGGAGACATAGTCCTTGATTACCTTGATAATAAGGCAGTGAGGTGGTGCAGTGAATAGAGTGCAGGGCCTGGAGTCGGAAAAGACCCTAGTTTAAATCTGACCTTAGATACTTAATATCTGTATAACCCTGAGCAGGTAACTTAATTTGTTTACCTCAGTTTCCCTAGCTATAAAATAAGGATAACAAACCCACCTCCCAGGATTATTGTAGAGGATCAAATGAGATAATAATTATAAAATACTTAGCACAATGCTTGGCACATAGTAGGTGCTATATAAAAATTAGCTATTATTATCAATAAACTTTTACCATATTGATTTATATGGAAGGATCTTCCTGGTAAAATACAGGTCTTGGCTTGCAAGTCTGAGTTTATGAAGAAGGGTTGCTTAATTCTGTATGTGTCCTGGACCCCTTTGCCTATCTGATGAAGCTGATGAACCCCCTCTCAGAAGAATGTTTTAAAATGCATAAAACAAAACATATAGGATTATAAAAGAAATCAATTATTTTGAAACAAAGTTATACATTTTTCCCATCCAGGTTCATGGATGCTCTGAAATTAGTTCCAGGCTAAGAATATCTGTTAAAAGCTTTAAGCCCCTCTAAGTCACTGACTGAAATTTCACTCTTTGAAAGCAGGGCCTTTTATTGAGTGATTCTCTACCCATCCAGGAAACCTAATGGTTTCCGTTTCCTAATTAGTGCCTCCTTGTTTCTAGGAGAAAGTCTTTCCCCTGATGTGAACCTACCCAAGCCAGGGAAATTGTCTTCGGATCCATCTGAGGGGCTGGGGTAGTCTTCAAAGGTACAACCGTCCTGGGGTAGGGAGTCAGTGTCTTGGTCTCCTTGTAGCCTGAAGGATAAAAAGGGGATGGTCATTTGTGGAAAGTGCTTTGAAGGCTTGAGCTGCCCTCAAAGGAAAATCCCTTCCTTCCTGGAATACCGCCTGGCCTTGCCTTTTGGCTTAGCTGGACCAAGAATGGATCTTCTATTCTGGCTTTGCCATTTATCCTTGTCACGAGCATGCTTCTAACACATACCCTGACATGTTCCAAGGAAACCTCCTAGCCTTCTGGGCAAGATCAACGAGGGGCAAGTGGACTGGGCTCCAACCACCCACCGGCCCCAGAGCTGTAACTAGGCCACAGACAAAAAGGAAGAGGGTTCTTTGGTGCCTGCAGTTCTTCAGCAGGGCAACAACAACTGAGTTTAGCACCTAGTTAGCAAGAATTTTTTTGGGACCAGACCTGTGATATCATTCTTATAGGAGACTCCTTCTACCTAGGCAGTTTGGCATCTGTGGTGCCATTTATAGCCTTTCAGAGTTGGCTCGAGGTCACTGAGAGTAACCTGCTACAAGGTCATCCAGTCAGAGATGGGATGAACCCAGGTTTTCCAGACCAGCTTTCTATTAGTGAGAACAATTGCTTAAAATAGAAAACTCCTAGAGCTTCTCTCCTGACAACCTTCTCCTCTCTCCCAGGTCACAGACCAGGTGAACATCTCCCAAATCTACCCCACCTCAGACACATGAATTGTTAGTTATGCTTCTGCCTGCCCTTAAAACTCAGTGTATTCCCTTTCTCTAAAATATACATAGTCTGCTGAGTAGAGGAGGGGGCATCTCTCCCAAACTTTGGTTTTCCTTCTTCTCCTCTGTAGTAGTCAGAAAGTCAAATATTCAACTAGGGCCAAGCAGCTACTAAGTCTAGGAGTCAGGGCTTCTCCCTGGGCCCATGAGCATTTGAAAGCCCCCTCTCTGAGGGAGATCAGTAACTCTTGGATGGAAGTGGAGGGGCCAATGTGCCTGAGATACTGGGGACAAAGCAGAGGCAGGCTCGGCCTTGGGGCAGAAGAGCCCATGGAGAAGCTACATCTGGGCTGGGTCAGGCAAGGCTATGGTCCTTGGGTGCTGGCTCTCAGCAGCACCCAGGCCATGAAGCACAATTGCAACTGTGTAAGAACAAAGGGGCGATGGACTTTTAAATATAGGTAATTATCCTGAGCACTCAGGCTGCCCACTTGCCCGCCCAACATCTCTGGCTAAATAGACCTTTTGGCAGCTGGGCAAATGACTGGGGATGGGGGTGTTCAAAAGGGGCCCACCGGTCTATTCTGGAGAAGAAAGGGGAAAGGGAGCTGAGGAACAAGCTTTTTAGAAGTATTCCTCACCCTTTCTTTTTCTTTTTCTCCCGTTTCCAGCCTTCCTGTTTTCTTCATGATTTTACATTTGTTATCTTAAGAAGCCTTAAGTCATTCAAGTACCACTGAAAAGGGGTTCAGGGTCCAAATCAGGGTGCTGGGTCTGAGGGAGGGATGGTAGAACAGAGTATTCCCAGAAGAGACACAGGACCTTCCCTCAGGGGACTCCTAGTCTGTTGTGAAGATGCAGTTCAGGGATGGTTTCATTTTTGGTTTTGTATCCTGGGCAACTGCATACAGTAAGTGATTAATACCTGTTTGATGATTGATTCATTTATGTCCTTGGAAGTTCCCAGTCTGAGGGAGTTAGGGTAGGGCCAGACATGGTGCACACACATGGACAAACAATATGCCATATCTATGATATAGACTACACACACACACACACACACACACACACACACACACACACACACACACAGAGCTATT